>NW_020837980.1:17248995-17364353 GCF_003676395.1 Aethalodelphis obliquidens | reverse complement strand
GGCTCACGGGCCCAGCCGCTCCGCGACATGTGGGATCTTCCCGGACCGGGGCACGAACCCGCGTCCCCTGCAACGGCAGGCGGACTCTCAACCACTGCACCACCAGGGAAGCCCCTGGTGTTCGTTTTTAAACTGACTTTTAAGTTCTTTTCACCATAATCTAAACGGTTCCAAAGGAGACAACTTCTGCCATAGAGTAAACATAAACATTTTCAAATAAACTGTTCCATCACTCTTTTAAATGAATTCAATGGAATATGTATACTAGAGCAACTTGATATCCCCCACCATCCCCTTTCAAAATATAAGAAAGAGCTCTTCTTTAAGTGTTATAAATCTTATATCATTTCCTTGGTTCCCTGACATTGTATTTCTGTCTCATTTCCCCCACAGGATTGTGTGCTAGTATGATATATATCATGCTCGAAATGATTTTAATGATCACGCTCTATCATGCTTCTTTGCCACCAAAGTATGTACATACATTGAAGTTTATGATTATTTTGTTCCTGTTACCTGTTACCTGTAATCATGGGCTCGAAATGTTTAACTGTTCTTTTCTGGATTGAGATAATATTACAATTATTATTTGTAAACGTTCAGGGAAAATAACATAAATACATTATAAATTTTGACAGATGAGTATTCAACCTGAATAGTAAAATCTTATTCGTTTTTATGTTATGTGTATTTTACCACAATTGAAAAAACACAAATATAAAAAAAATCTTATTAGAAATATATCTCTTAGTAAGCTGGATACAGGGGTAGTTTATGTATGGTGTTTTGAATAAAGGAAGTGTCCCCTAACACCAATATTTCTAATTATTCCTTTATGTGTACTCCCCGCTCCCAAAGAAGTTTTTTCAGCTTAGGGCAATGTATATAGTAAAATTCTAGGAAAACGAGAGATGCTTGTCTTTTGCGAAGTAGACAAGGGCAACCATGAAAGGGAGGGGTAGTACTTTCTCCAGCAGATCAATTTGAGGAAAGAATACACTAGCAAACTAGAAATGAAGCCCCTTAACATTATCCCTGTCTTCATGCTCCGTGGAAAGTCTTCATGTGCTCACAAAAGCATCTGTTCTCCGGCTTGAGGGATTCTGTGTTTGAGAACTTCCGGAACACTGCAGACTTGTTGCTTTTCCCGCTGACTAATGTGCGGCCAGTGTAGCTAATAAATCCTGAAGTTGAGTGTACACATCCCCTCAGGGTAGGAAAAGGCTAAGGCTCGCCACGTCCCTTAATGATCCTGGGATTACACCAACCTAGGCTGTGCGTTGCGTTCTTCTCCTCGTTATCTCCCAATAGGGGAGAGTCAACAGCTTGGCCCAGCAAGCAGCAGAGCCCGTGTGAACGAACCATCCTTTGCCAGGGAAGTTGGAACAGAGCGCAGAAATCACGCTTCCCCTCACTGGAGGACTGTGGTCAGTGATGGGAGCAAAGACAGCCACGACTCCACACACATCCCCCCTGCCCCCATGTCCAGTAGCAACCCTACCCCACATCCTGCAGTGTGATATTTCAACATCTGCACGGACATTCTCCATCCTGTATCTTATATTTTCAATAATCCATTCCGTCCTCTCCTTTCCAACTTGAAACCCTAACATAAAAAGTGGCCATGGATCCTGTAGGACCCCACCTGTGGCTGTGGCTCCTTTCCCAGTCCCTGCCCAAATCCTCTGCTGATGACACCAAAACATCACCATGGCAACCATTACCGCCATACAGCGCAAAGCTGAGGACGAAGCGTGACTTCTTCTCCAAATCGCTTCTACAACGTTCATCTGATGTCATCTATCACCCTCTAGGCTTACTGGCCTGTCCCAGGACCAAGGAAGCAGCACATTTTTAAAATTCAGTGATGCTTTTTAATAACAGTTACTTTCATTAAAAAGTAATATAAACACTTTAAACACAGGAAAGAGAGAGGGAAAGCGTTACCGATAATCCCACTGTACTAAAATATCTAGTCTTAGCATTGTGGTCTTTGAAGCAGCACATTTTCAATCGAAAGTGTTCTTTTCACTCTCCTCAGGACATCTCTACAAGAAAACTATGACAGAAGTTGCCAGAGCTGCACCTACACCCCGAAAGTATGACACCTGTTCATTCAAAAGCCAGCTATCTTTCAATTAAATATAGAAAAAAATGCTATTGGGGGAGGGAAAGATGGTACCTAAAACTAGCACACGGGTAAATACAATACAAAATGCCAAACTGCTGTTGAATGGAAACAAGAAAGAAGGTTCTGGGGCAAATATAGCCACAGTGCCTCATAGCAAAAGCCTAAAGAAAGTCCCTGCCAGGGGGTATCCTTCGGGTAAATGCTTTCTTTTCACAAGGATCAATCCAACCCTGCCCCATATGTTTAAATGCTAAATTCAAAATTGCACTGTGATGAAAGAACGGCAAACCTTTGTAAGCCCTCTGGGGGGACGAAAGACGCTGAAGTGTGTGCCTTGCTGAGACAGCACTGTAAATAGCAAGGAAGTCCTATTTTTCTTTGTTCACAGATAAAGCACAGTCCTACAGATTTGGGTCTTAGATTTCTTTTTTTATATCCTCTCAAATTCATTTTTGCCAGAGTCATCCGGTTCTGCTCTGATGCCAAAGATTGTAGCACAGTTGGTGGTGGCGCAGCCAACGCTGGTGACTTAACAAAGTCTGTTCATTCAAAAGCCATGTTCCTGAAGGAGCTCAGACTTAAGAGACTCGGATTCTGCAAGGAGCAACTCTACCTCTGGTTAGAAAATATGAAATTCCTCTGAATGCAGGTTACATCGATGCCATCAGCGTAACCAAAGATGGTGCGACTTGATTCACAGTAAAGACTCAGGAGGTGTGGTCCCTAGGCAGCCCTCAATGTAAGGAAGCCAGTCAGTGAATAATGAGAATAATGGGAATTCTGTGGACACAGGGACCATTTGGAGTCATTGGCACTTTGGTCCCTCTAAACTGATGAGCAGCTACTCAGGCAACCCAGGGACCACAAACTTGCCATACTGCCGCAGACCACTTTTTCTTTGAAACAACTAAGTGCCTGGGTTGTTTGAAACAACTAAGTGCCTGGGAAAGGAGAGTTTAGCTGACTGACCCTTTAGAGGGTGCTCCCAGAGACCCTACTACTTTCCCTGTATCTCAGGTACCCAGCAGAGCAGGCCAATTCTCCCTGTAACAGGTGACAGCAGAAATATCTGTGTGCTTGCTGGACATCAGGGGATCCTTGCTTCAGCACGAACAGTGCTCAGGAATCCAGTTCAGGGCTGAGTCCACAAGCTAAAAAATCCAGAGCTCCTGGAGAGAAATCAGGGGAGAAGGTAGGTGCTGACCCTCATTTCGGCCTGGACAGCAAGCAATCCTCAGCTAAGTGAAAGCCATTTCAGAAGCTCATCGCCACTACAGAGGAATCTCAAAAGAGTTCCCAACTGTTGCAATTCCAGAGTTCTCCCACATCCAGGCTCTCTGAGACGAAGGGCAGAAATTTTCCTCTCTGTTCCTCCTTTCCCAGGGCTGCCTCAGATTTCCAAGACCTTCAATCTGAACTACTCAACCAGAGGGACCACAGGGCCTCTTTACAGGACTTAAAGTATGAAAGCTGCAGGGCTGTCTGCAAGCAGCTCAGAGCCGCTGGCATGGCGGGTGGGGGGTGGGGGGCTTCAGCTGTGCAGAGCGCTGTGCTTTTATGATCACGCCACATACGACATCTACACTGTCACTGGCCTCTATACCAGGGGGTCAGGCATCCCATGATGGACACAGGGTTATTAACAAACCCTTTAATTCGTGTACATGTTCAAGTATTGTTGAGTAAGATCACAAACCACAACATCAAGAAGAAGGTACATTCAATGTTGTGCACATCGGTAGGCAGCAAGGCAAACAAGAGATGGACACAACTCAAAGGGAACCAGCAAAACACCACCCAACTTTTGATATGCACCAGGCTATGCTGTGCTTGCAGTACAGAATATGCAAGATCCAAGTCAATCAAATTCATATTTACTATGCACTTAATACATGTAATTGATGAGGAATTCAAAAGAGAGCAACAGGGCTTCCCCGGTGGCGCAGTGGTTGAGAGTCCGCCTGCCGATGCAGGGGACGCAGGTTCGTGCCCCGGTCCGGGAAGATCCCACATGCCGCGGAGCGGCTGGGCCCGTGAGCCATGGCCGCTGAGCCTGTGCGTCTGGAGCCTGTGCTCCGCGACGGGAGAGGCCACAACAGTGAGAGGCCCACGTACCGCAAAACAAAAAAACAAAAACAAACAAAAAAAGAGAGAGAGCAAACAAGCGTACTAAACGTTAGGAAATAGGCACTTGAATTATCTTTGATCGTGATGTTGATTACAGAACCTAAGAGAAAAGACCAGAGGTGGCTGGAGGAAACGGAAGAGCTTCCACTTTATACAGAAATGTTGATCAGTCTGCTTCTTCCGCTGATGCTGAAGAATGGTTTTATGTTTGGGTTTTTTTTTTTTTTTTTGGGGGGGGGGGGTTGGCCGCGCTGTGCAGCACATGGGACCTTAGTTCCCCAGCCAGGGATCGAACCCACACCCCCTGCATTGGAAGTGTGGAGTCTTAACCACTGGACCACCAGGGAAGCCCCAGGACTGGTTTTCTACTGTGGATAGAAAACCTCATATTTATATATGAAAGAGCTGCCTGAAAAAATGGGGCCTCCCACACCAGAAGTCACTGAAGAGGGTGTAATGGATCCCTCCTTGTTAGAAATCATTAAAACAGGGCAGACAAATCAACCCACAAAGGTCTACTGAGACCCCCAGCCCAGGCCTAAGCATCATAGTTCAAAGTGGGAACCCAGGACTAACTGGGGTTCAGATCCCAGCTTGCCCACTTACTTGGAACCTTGGGCAAGTGATTCAACTGTTTGGAGCCTGTTGCCTCACTTGGAAAATGAAGGTAGTAAGAGTACTTACCTCATTAAATTAGTGTGAGGATCAAATGAGAACATGCGTGAAAGCATGTAGCACGGTGTCTGGCATGAACGGCAAGCTCAATGAGTTACTGGTGCTGCGTGGACTTGGCTCCTTGCCAGTCCAGAAGCTACTTGCCCAATGAAGAAATAAACAAAAAGGGTTTCTGATGTGTCAGATTAAGGGTCTCGGGTCCCTGCCTGACCGTGAATGCCCTTTGCTCCCTGAACCTACACCCCTGGCTCTGACTCGGGCTTCAGACACAATTCTTTATAAAGAGTTTCTACCTGAAGTCTGTGGGACAAAGTAAGCTTTAGGTACAGTATCACTTGGGCAGAAGCAGTTCGGCCAAGGGCCAGATGGTTAATATCACCAGGGTCCCGAGCAGAACCAAGCTCAGCACAGCTGCTCTGACTGACAGGCTGAGCCACCCACAGCATAGAAAAAAGCTAAACTGGACCAGGAAAGAGGAAAACAAAGGATGAAATCTCCACTCCAGAAGGGGTGCTTCTAGAGAGAAAAGTTGCAGACGTTTCCCACTCCCTTGTGAACATTTCAAGAGTAAAGCCAAGGGAGAGTGGTGATATGGCTTTCCAGGCAAAATACAGGACACCCAATTAAATTTGAATTTCAACGATAAACAACAAATATTTTTAGTATAAGTATGCAAATACTGAAATACTTGGAAAAGATTTACACGAAAAAAAAATTATTGTGTATCTGAAATTCAAACTGAACTGTTAATGTGTTTTAATTCCCTAAATCTGTCAACCCTAGACACGGGACAAGAAACCTTCTGTATGCAAACCGGCCAAGGCCAGGAATGAACTGGAAATACTGAAAAACCAGAGTGAGTCCCAAACAGTCTCTCTGCTTGGTAGACTGGCCAGAGAGAATTCATGCCGGGGGAGCGGGGGAGATGGGAACCCTATAGGCAGAGTAAGAAAATCCAATGTGAAAAGCATTTGGCCTCAATATAAGGGGCGAAGAGGGCCCCTTGGGCAAATCAGCTTGTCTCATTAACAGATATTCAAGTCAAATAATCCAGTCTGTTTGTAGAAAGCTCACTGCATCCAAAAGCCAAGCATATGCAATTCATGGTTGACAGAGCTGCATAACTGCCCCCATCTGTCAAAACTCTAGGGAGATTTCATGGAAACTAAGTGACCATCCTACGCTCCCAAGCACACTACACCCATTCCCATCACAGTGCCCACCGCACAGAACATTCTTATCCATCATCTGTCCATCTCTCCCTCTAGACTGCAAGCTCCTCTAGGGCAGGGACAGAGTCTCATTTACCTTTGAAACCACACCCTTAACAGTGCTGGCCACACAGTACATCCGGGTGACTTGCATGGTTCCTAAAAGGGAATTCATATGAAGAAGCTGATAATTAGCCTCTATGCAGACTAAGTCAGAAAAGGAAGAGAAAAATCCATTTTCTTTATTAATTCCCCTCAACAGATTAGATACGTTTATTTGTACAGGTTTTCTATATAAGTACATTTTAAGTTATCAGTAGGTCCATGTATGTATAGCAGTATGAAAGGAAAACCCCAAAGACCTTTGCTGATTTTTTCCTTTCGGGGGGGTGGGGGGGAGGATGACATGTATACAATGACGTAAGGATTAAAATGTACGTAAGCGCTTTAAGTATGTGTCTATATGTGCATATTGTGTGCACATACGGAATACACTAGAGGTCCCTTAAAGGGAATGAGAGGTACTAGAAAAAAGTTTCCACCCAAATCTCTTCCTAGAAATATTCAGATGTCTGAGGCACTCAACTCTAGAATCAGTTCTCAGTAATAGTTCCCTTTGCATTAGTGAGACGGTAACACATCTCTATACGCTAACCATTATACAGTATCCACAGGAATCCACACTGGGAGATGGTGATGGTCGAGAACGGCTTTGTAGAAATGAAACTCAACACTCTCGGAGCCTCATGCTGCTTCAGGACAAATCTCTAAATCTCCTGTCTGGCAGCCTTGCTTTCCATCTCATAGAATCTCTCCTTCACCGACATTTATCTGACCCTCTCCTTACTGTCTACCTTCCCTGGGCACCTCTGCATCACGTCCTTCCCCTAACACTGCCCTCCCCCCAATCTTTCTTCCTTACAGATTGCTCGAGTAGTCATTGGCTACTTAGAAGACCAGATATAATCAGATTCTGTCCTCCCCTGGCCGTGTATCCAATGTTTAGAATAATGTGTGCTCTCCCAAATCCCAGGATATGGGCAAGACCATTCACTAGGCATGGGAAGAAAATGTGAGACCTTCTATTTACATTTAAGTTTATCTCACCCGTTTTTACTTTCTGGTTTTGTGTGTGCTTTATAATGGACGCCACATATTAGACAGTATACACATATAATTACGTACTAAATAAACATCTTGGTCACTTGTGTTCCAGTTATAGATGGCTGAATAAGAAACCACTCCAAAACTTAGAACAGTCCTTTTATTATGCTCACAAATTCTGAGGGTTAGGAGTTTGGATAGGGTACAGAGGGATTGCTTGTCTCAGACCCACAACGTTGGGGGCCTAGTAGGAAAGACTCAAGCAGCTGGGAGGTGATTCCGAGGGCTGGGTGCTGGAATCATCTGGAACTTCTCGACCACATGGCTGGCACTGGGCTCAGCAGGGACCGTGGCCTGGAGCACTGAAGTGGCCTCTGCAGGTGGCTTCTCACCACCCTGCAGCTGGGCGTCCAGAGAACAAGCAAACCTAGAAACGAAGTGGGAGCCACGTGGCCTTTTCCAACCTCGTCTCAGATGTCCCCTAGGGTCTCTCTCCAGACCCTACTGGCGGAAGCTGTCATAACGCTGCCCAGATACGGGGGAGGGGACTGGGCTCCACCCATAATGGGGAGTTGCCAGGTCACACCGCAGAAGAGCATGGGCCGGTTTGGAAAGTAATCTACCTCCGTTTTCCTGTTGGCTCTGAGATCTGTCCCCCAGCCCTTCTCCTCCACTGCCCTGGATGGTAGCGGGCACACCCTGCAGACCACCTTTCCCAGGTTCTGCGGCCATAGACTCCTGCTAGCTTGCAGGATCTTAGTTCCCCGATCAGGGACCAAACCCATGTCCCCTGCAGTGGAAGCATGGAGTCTTAACCATTGGACCACCAGGGAAGTTCCGACTCCGGCTAGGTTTAAACAATGAAGGTACTGCCCAGAGATGGAGGGGGTGCCGAAGAGAGGAGAAGCTAGGATATTCCATTCTGGTCAGCACATCTCAGGGGCTGTATCTCCTCCTTGGCTTCTGCTCTTGGCTAAGCAGCCACCATGCCTTCCAGCTCCCACTGGACAGCTTCCATCATGTTCCCTGTGACTCAAAGGTCGATACTGACTTCCTGTTTTGCTGATCTGGGGTTGATGTGCGGCCATGCCCCATTTATCACGTCAGCTCTTCCAATCCTTTGTAACTAATTCCCCATATTAAATTCTCCTGTTCTAACCACCTGATGCAGACTCTGTTTTCCTATGTAATGAATATACACGTATTGGGGATAAATACTCCAAAATGTTTTACTCAGCAAAACGTGGGATCAAAAACACATGTCAATCATTGATGTAGTCTTTACAGAGATGTGGAATATGGGAGCCGGGGTGCCTGAGATCTGGCCCTGGATCAGACACTAGCTTTACTCTTTGACATTTGCTTAGCGCATGGGTCTTGGTGTCCTCAACCACACAACGAGTGGTCCCTTCTAGCACTAGCCTTCTATGATTTTATCTTTCAGATATAATCTGCCTACTAGGCTCAGACCTAACCCACACTGACCTTGATTACGAGTCTCACCTCAGCACTTAGAAAAAAAAATGACCATCACAATCAAACATCATTCTGCTACATGATTCAACAAAGGGAACTGGCCAGGCTAAACGGCAGAAGCCTGTCCGCGGCGATGCTCGCCCCTGACGTTCTGCTGAGGGTGAGACGGAGGATGGATTCAGGCACCAGGGGAGTGTAAGAGCCCCGTTACCACACTCGGGTCAGCTCTGGCTTCTCAGCTCTACATAAAAGCATGACGGTGTCTGTCACTGGACCTGTACAAGGAAGCCAGGCCATCTGCAGACTGAGCGCCATCACGATCAGAGGAACTATTGGGGCCATTCAACACCAGAGGAAAATAAAGTTTTTCTTCTTTTTTCTTCTTTAAAGGGGAGGAAAAAAATCTTATGACATAAAAGGAGCATAGTTTGTTCCAAAACTGAAAAAAACAAAACCTTGTGCAATGAGTCTGCCAAGTATCCCATCAAGAGGAAAGCTTCCACTTTAGAGAAATGCCTTCATGATGGAGCTGATAGAGAGAGGGAGAGGCAGGCTGGTGCTCTTTCCTTTCAGGTGCATACAAAGGCACCCTTATTTAATTGTGAGTCACAGACATTGCGTTTTTTACAAATTGAAGGTTTGTGACAACCCTGCATTGTCAGATGATGGTGCCCATTTTTTAGCAATAAAGTATTCCGTAATTAAGGTTTGTACATTTTTTTAGACACAATGCTATTGCACACTTAATAGACTACAGTACAGTGTAAATGTAACTTTATATGCACTGGGAAACCAAAAATATCATGTGACTCGCTCTATTGCGATGCTCACTTGATAGCAGTGGTCTGGAGCTAAACTTGCAGTATCTCCGAGGTCTGCCTGTTAGATGATTCCTCCACCAATTCACCCATCCCCTTGTCTCCTTCCCATCCCAAGAGATCAACAAAATTGATTGCAGATTTAACACAGCGTCTTTAAGATATTTAAAGGAAATGAAATACTGCAGTAAACTACAATTTGATCATAAATTTTAAATCCAAAAATTCTATTCAATCGAATATTATTTGAGTCAAATGAGTTAACATCTTTAGACCTAGCATTCTTTGGTAGTAGAGAGGTTTTCATGTTCAAGCTACTTCTTGTAACAGGATTTGACCTGTAAATCAATCTAAATACCATTCAGAAACATAGTTTAGGAAAATGCACCTCCAAAACCAATACCCTGAAATAACATTAAAGATGCTTAACGGCTAATCCCATCAAAAACGGGCAGAAGATCTAAATAGACATTTCTCTAAAGAAGACATACAGATGGCCAAAAAGCACATGAAAATATGCTCAACGTCACTAATTATCGGAGAAATGCAAATCAAAAGTACAGTGAGGTATCACCTCACACCAGTCAGAATGGCCATCATTAAAAAGTCTACAAACAGTAAATGCTGCAGAGGGTGTGGAGAAAAGGAAAGCCTCCTACCCTGTTGGTGGGAATGTAAATTGATACAGCCACTATGGAGAACAGTATGGAGGTTCCTTAAAAAGTAAAAATAGAACTACCATATGATCCAGCACTCTCACTCCTGGGCATATATCTGGAGAAAACCATAATCCGAAAAGATATATGCACCCCTATGTTCACTGCAGCACTATTTACAATAGCCAAGACAGGGAAGCAACTTAAATGTCCATCGTCAGAGGAATGGATAAAGAAGATGTGGTATGTATATATATACACATATATATATATATATATATATATATGTATATGTGTATATATGTGTATATATATGTATATATTTATATGTATATAAATGGAATATTACTCAGCCATAAAAAAGAATGGAATAGTGTCATCTGCAGCAACATGGATGGACCTAGACATTACCATACTCAGTGAAGTAAGTCAGACGCAGAAAGACAAATATCCATATGATATCACTCATATGTAAAATACAATTAAAAAAAATAAAGATACAAGTGAACTTACAAAACAGAAACAGACTTACAGATATCGAGAACAAACTTATGGTTACCAAAGGGGAAACGTGGCGGGGAGGGCTAAATTAGGAGTTTGGGATGAACACACACACACCACTATGTATAAGATAGATAACCAACAAGGACCTACTGTATAGCACAGGGAACTCTATTCAACATTCTGTGATAACCTACATGAGAAAAGAATCTAAAAAAGAATGAATATATGTATAACTGAATCACTTTGCTGTACACCTGAAACTAACACAACATTGTATATCAGCTATACTCCAATAAAATTATAAGAAAAAAAGTTTTTTTTAGTTAAAAAAAAAAAAGATGCTTAAAGGCTAACAACGAGAACTGAAGCCTTACCACACATCTGCAGCAGACTTAGAATCTTGCCTAAATCGCTAACCTGGTTCTATCTGAACAGAGTATCCCTGGGTATCCAAGGGGGGTTGGTTCCAGGACTCCCCCAACCCCCTGCCGCTGCAGATACCAAAGTTCCTCGATGCTCAAGTCCTTTGTATAAAATGACATGGTCTTTGTATAAAACCTATGCATATCTTCCTGTCTACTTTAAATCATCTCTAGATTACTTTTAATACCTAATACAAAGGAAATGCTATGTTAATAGTTGTAAATACAATGTAAATGCCATGTAAGTAGTGGTCAGTGAGCGGCAAATTCAAATTCTGCCTTTTGGAGCTTTCTGGAATTTTCCATTCACAGTTGGTTGCATCCATGGATGTGGAACCCTAAGATACAAAGGGCCGATTGTATTCAAATGTGAAACTTTACTTTGATGATTTTAAAGAGCAGGAAACAAGTTCCAACTGGCGCAAAATGTATTTATTCTCCTTAGCTAAAATTAGTTCTGCATCTGAATGATTTTGAGATGAACTGGGCAGAATTCATTATAGACACAGGGGCCACTTTCTTCCCTTTCCTGAATCCACAATGGGCCTGGATAGATTACACAATACTTAGAAACAATGAATCAGGTATAAAAGGCAAATGAAGAACTAAAAGTAAGCGGCCAGCAGATTCAGCGAGGAAACAAAGAACAACTCCATTTAATGTGCCTACTTTATGCAATGAACCTTCCTGGACCCCGTGCAGAATATGAAGATGAACAGAGGCAGCCGGGCCGTCCAGGGGCCCATCATCCAGTGGTGGCGTCAGACACATATATTAATAATCTGAAAGCAGACTTGGCAGTGACGAGCACCATGGAGAGGACAGAGAGGGATACATAAGACTGCAGACGGGAGAAAGTGTCGCCTTCAGGATACGGGATGGCTTCTTAGGGGAGGTGGAATTCCAATGGGACCTTGAAGAATGGCTAGAGTTCTGACAAAGTCAGGGGTAGGGGGGTTGGGAGGATGAACCCTTGGAGCAAAGGCAAGGAAGTCTGTCAAGGGCCTGTCAATGATGAGAGCAGAGGAGACAGAAGGCGGTGCAGTGGGCAGGAGGCTGCCCGGCCCGTGAGAGCCTAAGCCTGGTGCCTGGAGCGCCAGTGGGGGACAGCAAGGACTTCAGTCTGCAGGCAAAAATGATCCAGGAAAGGTTTTGGAGAAGGCAGATGCAATTAGATCTCTGACTTAAAAGACAACTCATGGCAATTTGAGTTCCGTTCTTAAAATCCACATTCCTGGGAGAAAAGTTTGCAAAAATCTCTTATCAAGGCAATAACTCTTGGTCACAGCTGCCCTGAATGCTCCCTCCCTGGTTCTGTTTGAAACGCCTCAGTCTGAAACCCAGCGCCTTGTTCTCCAAGTCACTGCCTCCAACTGTTCATTCCGTATGGACCCTGGATGCCCTGGGTGGTGTCACATCTGTCTGCCCAGCAACCAGCTGTGACAAAATGGGCAAAACCCGGAGTGTGTCCTGAGGGTTCACCAGAAAGCCCACGAGCCGCAGAAGTACCAACTTCTACTTTCCTATAAACATCCATGGCAATAAGGAGCAAAAGGAAACACTTCTATCTGGATGAGTAGCGTCCATGTCCCTTAAACAGTTAATGTCAAGGTTATCTTGTTCTACAATTTCCCTGGACTCAGAAAACCAGAGCTCAGAATCCTCCCTCTGGTCCTGTAATTAAAGACTGAGTTTCTGAGGAAAGTTCTTTCTCCCTCTCCCCTCCATTTCCACGTGTAAACAGATTCCATTTATGGAGGGTGAGAGTTCCCAATGCGTTCTGTCCCATCGGGTAAAGAGAGTTCAGTATTTTTTTTCCTTGTAGGCATAAATAATGAATTAGATTAAAATTCAAGTTAAGCAGAATATGTGAACAAGAAAGGGAAAAGAAACAGGCAAAGAGAGGGTCACGTCATACCAGGCCAGACCATCAACCTATCACTTTCATTAGCTATTCTAAAGGGGCGGGGGGGGGGGTCATTTTCCGATTCCTCCACTGGACTTGGCAGCAACAAGTCTGCCTCTGGAAGCCTCTTCTGGGGGTCCAGCCTCAGTAAATACTAGGACTTTTAAAGCCATGCAAGATATGGGAAGAAAGTATGTGTATTCACATGCTGACAAACACACGAGAGAGGCGGAGAGATGTAAAGAAAGACTTCAACCAAAGGGACTTCTGAGGTGTGTCTCGGAAGAAATTAGAGACAGAAGCACCTAGTGAACTCATCTGCATCTCCTTAGTAACAGTGGACCACGTGGAGGACGCTGGCGAACTGCCACATCGCCACGTCAGAGCGCCCTTCACGCCAGCGCTGACACACGGTCCAGCCCCGCTCGGCCTGACCCCCTCAGGAAGAGGCCAAGGCCCCCCAGGTGTGAGTGCTGAGCTGGCCTGGGGCTGCTGGGAGGGAGGGGACCTGGGAACTGGTGGTTCCTTCTCTGAAAATACTTCCCACCCGACAGCAGGAAGCTCTGGGCGCTCTTCTCTCTTCTACAGGCTCTGATGATGCTGGTCCCCAGCAAGCTCCCACCTTTGGGCTCCCCATGGTTGCCTGGGACCTCCCAGCAGGTAAAAAGGGAAGGCAGGTGAAGTAAAGACCCAGATTAGGCAAATTACTAACTCTGACAAGCATAAGAAAATACTGAATCTAGAGCTGTGATGTCCAATGTGGAACCACTGGCCCCCTGTGACCATTTAAATTTAAATTCCCCAGTCACACTTGCCATGTGTGCACAGTGGCTACTGCATTGGACAGAAGAGATACAGGACATTTCCATCACAGCAGAAAGTCCTACTGGACAGCGCTGGTCTTAAGGTTGTCATGAAGAGGTCTACTGGCACCTTAATTAGGACTAAAATGTAGTGTTGGTGATACAGTGACAAGAGCACTAATTGGGAGTTAATTCAGGGCCCAGCTTTACTTATCATGGACTTCAGTGCCATGAGGAAACCACTCAGCAGCTCGACCTTTAAAATAAGGGCACTGAACTGGATAGGTGACCCCTAAAGCCTTACCTTACAGAGTAAGATGAAGCACCAGGCCCAGTGGGGAGAAGCCTGAGTTAACAACAGGCAGGAGACCAAGGTTG
Source organism: Aethalodelphis obliquidens (assembly GCF_003676395.1). Taxonomy (NCBI): domain Eukaryota; kingdom Metazoa; phylum Chordata; class Mammalia; order Artiodactyla; family Delphinidae; genus Aethalodelphis; species Aethalodelphis obliquidens. Next base: position 17,350,142 of record NW_020837980.1, on the reverse strand, counting down.
GCAAGTCCCTCGGCTGATGAATGGAATGTTTTCATCTACCTCCTAAATCCAACTAACATCGCTTCATGATATATAAGAAAGTTAAGATGGTAAGTCCTGACACTTCTCATCCCAAAGAGAATTTTTTTTTCCTTTATTCCTTTCTACTTCCTTTTCATTAGATCTATATGAGAAGATGGATGTTAGCTGAACCTACTGTGGTAATCATTTCCCCTGCCTGCCGATGCAGGGGACGCGGGTTCGTGCCCCAGTCTGGGAAGATCCCACATGCCGCGGAGCTGCTGGGCCCGTGAGCCATGGCCGCTGAGGCTGTGCGTCCGGAGCCTGTGCTCCGCAGCGGGAGGGGGCAAAGGCGGGGGGGGCCCGCCCAAAAAAAAAAAAACAAAAAAAAAAAAACTGCTGTTTGCTGCAAAATGCTAAACAAGAGCTAGATGTTACCCTCATAAGTTAAAAGATCTGTAGTGCACAGCGTTTTAGGATTCCTGCCTCTCCCCGTTATCCCCATGGAGCATCTCCGTTACAAGTGCCCAGGCCTTGGCACTGGTGTGTTTTTCCCACAGCCACATCCTTGCTCCCGCTGGCTGCCTCTCTAGCAGAGCCATTTTGTTGCCTGTGTCTGGCAAACCCAGATCTCCCTCTCCTTCTTTCTCCTCCTCTTCCTCCCAAAACCAATAAAACCACAAAGAGAAGAGCAGGTATTTTAAAGTCACCCATAAAATATGCTCTTGGAGTTCCTCCTGGGCTTTGAGGGGAAAAAAAGGCAGTTACAGAGACACCATTTATTGAAGTCCGGCTATATCTAGTGCACTTTATTTGGGCTGTGGGAATTAGCTTTAAAAAAAGAGGTACAACACACACCGTTGTAAAGCAATTACACTCCAATAAAGATGCTAAAAAAAAAAAGAGGTACTACCAAAAAAGGTGGGGGGAATGAAACATGCACACTTGGAAAAGCTTCCAAAACACTCAGGGATTCTCTATACACACCAGCAGGTGTACATTAACACAGGCCAAATCTAGTAAGTACTTAAGACCCAAATGAGATCTGCAGTAATAGGACAAGGAGAATCTGGTGGGTTATTCGGGAAGGTTCCTAGGGGAGTTCAAAATTGAGCCGGCTTTTGAAAGAGGTGTTGGTTGGACCTGACTGGGCAAAAAGGAGAGAAGAAGGCTTTCCACGGAGGGAAATTATAACACGCCAAGGTGCAGAGACAGGACAGGAGGGGCTCAGACAGGTGAGCGCCCAGCGACCTTGCAGGGGAGTAGTACAAAGGCTGGTGGCCGCTGGAATGGGGGCCCCAAGCGACAGGGAAGGCAGGCTGTAATGGGCTTCGTGGGGAATTTCCTTTTGCTAGTAAGTGGTCATGGAGAGCCACTGTGGACCCTTGAGCAGAGGAAAACAGTGTTTAATGAAGACAATTCCAGCAGCTGCGTGGAGGATGGAGGCAAGGAGGGAGGTGGGGAAGCCAGCCAGAGTCCTGTGCTAGACAGTAGCCATGGAAATGGAAATGAGGATCAAAGGAAACAGTTCAGAGGAAGAAGTGGCAGAAGGTGGCGTGGGCTGGAGCGGGGGTCTTTGGGAGAGACAGCCATGGGAACCAATGCCAGGATGGTGTGCCACTGGCAGCGGGGGATGTTGGGAGAGGGTGGCCATTTGAATGGAGAAGGGACAGGAACACTGGGTCTTGTTTAAAGAAATGTTTTTCCTTGAACATTTTCCGATATTGGGAGGGTGGGCCAGGGGAGATTTTTCTGAGAAACCACTGGAGACAGAATTAGGGTGCTGGACGTGGAGACTGCAGAACCATCAGAATCAGTTTGCCACTGAAGCCAGGTGATAAAATGAATCTTCCAAAGACTTGAGGCTTGAGAAATGAAACAGAAACGGACACTAGATTACACCTTGAGAAGATGGTGGCGGAGCCTGGAGCCAAGATGTAGAGCGGTGTTTCTCACCCGCGACACTACTGACATCAGGGCTGGATTGTTGTTTCTGGATTGGTGTGTCCTGTGCATTACGGGACGTTTAGCAGCATTCGGGGCCTCCACCCACTAAGTGACAGTAGCCTCCCTCTCTCCCAGTTGTGAAATTCAAAACTGGCTCCGGACGTGGCCCAGTGTCCCCCGAGAGGTTGCATGGTCCCTGATCGAGAACCACTGATGTAACGTCATGGTAACATCTAACATTTATTTGTTGAACGCACGCAGTGTGCCAGGCACTGTTTTAAGTACTTCATAGGTATTTATTGATTTAAGGCCAAAACATTTTGAAGCAGCTATACTATTATTAGCCCCATTATATAAGTAAGGAAACAGAGACTCAGAGAGGTTATGCAATTTTTCAAAGGTTCCACGGCTAGGAACTGGCAATGTCAGGCAGTTTGTCTGTTTTTCTGGCCGCGTGGCATGTGGGATCCTAGTTCCCCAACCAGGGATCAAACCGGTGCCCCCCGCAGTGGAAGCACGGAGTCTTAACCACCGGACCGCCAGGGAGGTCCCTGTCAGGCAGTTTGGCCCCAAGGTCCCTGATGTGTACCACAAGGCTTGCCTGCTTTTTCTGCGGAAAGGAGGAATCATACACGAAAGCACTTTGAAGACACATTCCACAGAGTCCATCAAGGCTGAAGTGAAGGTATAAGGGATGTGCACAAGCTCCCTGAGGTGCCAGGCCTGAGGCTCCGGAAGAAAGAAATGGGGGCCTCAGAAAGAGGAGTTGGGTTGGGGGAAAAATGAATTTTGCTTTGGATAAAGATTTAGGGCAACCACATTGAAAGCAGCAGTGAAGAAAAAGTGTGAAGACAGATTTTCGTGATTTCAGGAGAGTAGGAGCCTTCAGCGTGACAGCAAAACTCCTAATGAAAAGATGGACTGGGCCAGAAACGAAGCCTGTTGAAGTTGTGAAAGATGAAACAGAGGCCCCTCTGCAGTTTCCAGCAAACAAAACACAGACATGCCTGTCTGTGTTGAAAAGAGAAGGACTGTGGACAGGTACATCAGAGAGTGTTGACTTTTTCAGCCAAGTGTCAGGAGACCATCAGCTGTGAGCAGGGGCTTGGAGCGAATGCTCAGGGAGGTGATGTTTTCAGGACAAGGCAAGCATGTGATTCTGGGGCTCAAAGACAGAGGCTGGTCACCCCATCTTTCAGTGATGATGGTGTTTTGGAAGGAAGGACCCTGAGCATGATGGGTGAGATCACTTCTGGGACTTTTTCATCCGCCCTTAGTAGTATGAGTGACAGAACAGATAAAGCAGATACGACTGCCAGCTGATGGGTCACTGATGGAGAAATTAAAATAGAGAGAGATGAAACCTCGGTGGCAGAGCAGGGAGGGGAGGGGAGCAACAAGGGTTCCACAATGGCAAGTCAGATCGAAGTGAGATGGAGGAAGCAACGCTTGAAGGTCACAGAGAAGGTGAATCGAGGTCTTCGGGGGAGTGGGTGAGAAAGACACGATCATTTAGGGACGGGACGTTGCTGGAGATCTGGATGGAGGTGCAATGTAGACTGAGTGGAGGATGCACCTCAGCTGGTCAGGGGTTGACGCACCACGGAAACGTGTAAGAACCCATGAATCCAACGTATTTCAAAGTTTCTTTAGTGTATATTTTGAAATATAGTAGAAAGAGGAACAAAAAGCAAAAACATTGACTATTTTAAGTGAAGAGCTAAATAAACACTTGTTCTATTAAAATTAGAGAAAGTTCTTTCCCTCTGGGCAATCTGAACAATCCACTTACAATAACAAATCTAAGAACAGTTATTTCCACAGCATGAAGAGCTGTGTGCATAAAATTACAGGGTTAAGAGCATTTATTCAATCAAGCCACCACGTCTTCTAGAAACATGGGTCCACTGGACTGGCAGGCAAGAATGGCCAGGAGTTTCCAGAAACCGGGCACTGGATCTCCTAGAGTAGATGCTGCAAGCGGCACTGCAGGAGGGGAAGCGGCACCCTGCACACGGGAGACAAAGGAGCAGGTGTGCGAGAGGAACCAGGGAGGCGGGTCCGGAAGCCCGGCTGTACGTTAGAACCACCTGGTGCCTGACTAGGAAATCAGAATCGGTGCCCCAGGGAACATTCTCTAAGGCTCCTTGTACCCTGCGAAGGAATGATTTTTCATTCATATTCTCATCTTCTCTCCGTCTTTCTGTCTCTGTCTGTGTCTGTCTTACACGCACGCGCACACACACACGTGCACTGGGCTGGCTCTTGCACACACAGAGCAGCAGGGAGCACGGCTTTCCCTGGCAGCAGCTTTGTCCTCCAGCTGCATCTGGGCTGGAGCCCAGCGGCACCGAGGAACCCGGCGGGAGCACAGGGAGGGGGTCCTTGCCTCCACACCCACGTCATCCCCACCCCTGACTCCAGTACCAAAGGAGAATAGGACCCAGGGCCTTAAACATATCCATCCCTTCTCCCATGGAAACGGGAGGCTTTCACAAAGACCAATAACCCACCAGCCTGCAGGCGCTAAACTCAGATTTTCACACACGGCATTCATTTTGTAGAAGATTAACCCTGAATTGCCTATGTTACTGGCAGGCAACATGGTGCAAATGACCGAAAACCAAGAAAAAGGCCAAATTGATTTCTATTTGCCTTCCGAAGGCTTGACATTCTGTGAACTCATAATGCTGAATTCCTTCCCAAAATGTCTGTTTGCCACCATTTAGAGGCAGGACTAAGACAGAGATGTACATGGAGCAGGTTGCAGCCGACACTTGTCTGCTGGACAGCAGGTTGGCCCATAGCCACGACTGTGACACCCAAGGAAGCCCGGGAGGGGCCGGCCCGCGGGCAGGCTGGCTGACCTCCACACCAAGAAGTCTCAAAAACTCCCCGGAGTCCAGACAGAACTTCCCAGGGTGGAGAGCAGTTGTCGCTCTCCGGTTCTCCCCGGAAGTCTGCCAAAACCGTGGATGACTCCATCCTTGTCATCGGCCGGGCTGGGAAGCGGGGCGGGCGGTGGGCGCCCCCCTCTCCAGGGACTACAGTCAGACTGGCATTCTGTTTGCACAAGTCCTGTCCCCAGGGTCTGGGAAGGGGAAACTCCTTAGGGCCCTTTCCTTTCCTCCCTCCCTCTCCCATAATAACACAAGGATCCCGGCCCCAGGTCTCTCCGGATTGCCCCTTCAGGAGCCCCTTCAGGACCGATTTAGAAGCGCTCCCCACTCCCCGAGGGCATCCTGGGCCACTGCGTGTCACACAGTTCACTCTGTCTCCCTCGTTACGCAGACACAAACGCACCCAAGCTTCTACATCGTCCCTCCTGTATGTGCTACAGCCAGGGTGGAGCATTGCTGAGGAATAGGCGGGGGTAGGCATCTGTGTGGGAGAAACAGACAATGGGGAAGGCCAGCAAGGAGCATCACTTCTTCTCTTTCCTGCCCTACCGAGAACCCCCGGGCACTGCTCCTAGGGTGTGGACGGCAGAGGTGAGGGAGCTAAGTTCCAGGCACTTTATATACTTTGCCTCATCTAACCTTCACGTAACCTGCACTTCACACAAGAGCTCCGGAAGCCCAGGGCCAAAAAATAAAGGGCCTTATCCAACGTCACTCGACGGCAAAGCAACAGTCAGGATTCTGAACCCAAGTCCCTTTGATGCCAAGGACCTGGCCCTTGATTCTCGTGGGCTTCTGATGTGGGCAGAGCTAATGGGGCTTCGGTCCCTCCCTCCAGAGGCACTATTCAAAATCCGGGTTGGCTGTGGTTTAAAAATCACAGCAGTTCCAGCCTAGAAATCCTAAAGATGCTGGCCCCAAGGCATCTTGGAAAGGCACTGCCTGACACCCAGTAGAAAATACAAAGCTCCCATCGGGAGGGAAGGCTAAGGAGGGAACCCGAAAAGGTTATCTCCACTGACTGTCCCTTCTGTTGGGAGGGGAGGGGGATCCTCTCAGAAACCTTAAGAAATCCTCACTCTGGGGTCCCAAAGGAGAATTCATCTCTGGCTAGAAATTGTCCTCAGGGCCTCAGACAAGAGTCAAGGAGTCAGCTGAGGTAGACTGGGAGAGGGCTGAGGTAGCAGCCTGAATATTAAAGCCAGTGTTCCTTTATGCCCATTTCATCTGAATCACATCCACCGCTTCCAAAGCACTGAATCCCCCCACTCCCGAGCGGCCGTGCTGGCTGGCTCAGCTCAAGTCTCAGCTCCTGGCTTGTCGGCTCTTGGAGACACAGGCATGATGCCTGATGCCACAGCAAAAGAGCCTGGCGCCCTGCACGTGACCTCAAGCCTTCATAAACATTCTGTAAATGAAGCCATGAGGCTGGTTGATCCTGGAAGAACACGGGAGCTGGGGTATCAAGGAGTTCTTCCCCACACCCCACCCGCTTCCAGAGACAGGTAAGTGGAGCAATTCTTGCCAGGGTGTGCCCTGGACACGGGGTCCAGACAGGGGCTCTGAACCTGCCGTCCATGGCATCCATCCTAATCCTCTGAGTGGAATTTGGGGAGTTTGCATGAAAGTGGGTTTTTCTAGGAAGAGGGTCCAGAGCACACGTTTTAGGAATCGCTGATCACGTGCATGTGTGGACCGGGAGTGGGAAGGGTGGTGACAAAGATGAAGCGGGGTGGCAGCAGGGCCTGCGGAGGCTGTAAAGGGGGCTGTTCCGGGCACCACAGCTGCAGAGCCAACCCTGGAGGAACACCTCCCCAGCCCTCAGCCACGAGCACAGCCCCCGAGAGGCAGGCAGAGCACTTCAGTCCCCACCTTGTCGAGGATGGAACACAGGCTGAGTTCAAGTCCCCCCAGGTGAGAGGCCATCACACTTCCAGGTCATCGCCAGAGCCGGCAGCCACTGTCCATCACTCCCTTTTGAGCACCGTCTATGCAACTCACCCCATTCTTCTGTTTAAAAGGTAGGATCTCTGGGGAAGTCAAATCTAAAGCTTTCATTACTTTTTCTTAATTACACAGATCAGTCTCCCACAGCCTGCCAGGCCCATCCTTCTCAGAAAACCACAGCTCTGATAGGGTTTGCTCTTTAAAAAGCCACTTTGATGGTTACTTCAAGGTGTTGGGAACTGACTGTTAAGTTCAATATTTTTTCCAATGTAACATTTATGCTTATGAGTTTGTAATTTCCAGCCATCATCTCTTTTTTAAAAAGGTTAGGAGCTAGCCCTCAGATGTCTTTCCAGTCCTCTGTGATTTTCTCAAATGGCAGGCTTTGCCCTGCAGTGTTTCAAAATCCCCCCCAACTTTAACTCGGTTGTGTGCTCCCTAACCCATGCTAGAATCCAGATTATACACACCCATGCACACACGTACCCACAAACACCCACACGTGTGACTGTATGTGAGTAACCAGTTCCCAGCTACATCCTAGGAAAGTAAGGAATACCTCTAGCCCTTATGGTGATCACTTTTACCCCTTTGCCTTTATCTGATTCCTGATATAATTAAAATTCTCATTTTTTAATTTCCTACCTCGTCTTTTCTGAATGTGACAATAATTCACTTTATTGTGGAAATTTTATAAAAAGAAAAATATAAAGAAGTAAAACGATAATTCCCTTGTCCCAAATTCTTCTATCTTTTGCACAATATGTTGACCTGACCTTTCCAGGTTTCACCACCTTCACTTTTTCTAAATAGGCTCACCTGCCCACCAAAGTCATTTTTCTTCTTCGAGTAAATTCTAAGAAGAAAATTTATCCTATCAGGTTTCCTCCGGGTGTCCTCAACCAAGGTAACAAGCATCTCTCCTCGGCTCTCTCAAGGTAGAGGCAAAGAAGAAAGAGCTCTGGATTTGGGATTCAGAAAAGCTGAGATGGAGTTCCATCTCTTTATTTTCTTCTCAACTTATACACTTTTGTATAATCACTAGAGCACTTTGTACCTCAATTTCTTCATCTGTAAAATGGGGATAAGAGTTCCTGCCCAGAATTCCTCCTACACTGGGACTATCAAAAAATGTGTTGGGGGAAAAAACATATGAGAGGGACTTCCCTGGTGGCACAGTGGTTAAGAATCCGCCTGCCAATGCAGGGGACACGGGTTCGATCCCTGGTCCGGGAAGATCCCACAAGCCACGGAGCAACTAAGCCCGTGCGCCACAACTACTGAGCCTGTGCTCTAGAGCCCGCGGGCCACAACTATGGAAGCCCATGCTCCACAACTACTAAAGCCCGTGTGCCTAGAGCCCGTGCTCCGCAACAAGAGAAGCCACCGCAATGAGAAGCCCACACACCACGATGAAGAGTAGACCTCACGCGCCGCAACTAGAGAAAGCCCACGCACAGCAATGAAGACCCAACGCAGCCAAAAATAAATAAATTTATTAGGAAAAAAACAAAAAAAAACATATGAGAAAGCCCTCGGTAAACTATAAAGCATTCCAGAAATGTAAGTGATTGTTACTATTAGAAACAACTTGGTTTGTCTTGGCCTCTGTTCCCTCCTTTCACTGAAAACTTCCCTTTCGTGCTCAAATTTTGTTCGTTTGTGTGCAGGTTTCCTTACAGCTTTTCATTTTTTCCTCTGTTTGATCAGTTCGTGGTCATTCTGCCCGAAGCTCACTTTAACGTTTACATCCTTGGTTAACTGGTGCTTATCTGTGGGTATCTTCTGCATTTTTTTTTTTTTTTGTACTTAGAATTCACATTCTCTCAATATTCTAGGAACATGTCAGCTCTTGTCCATACTTTCTTCTCCTGCCATCTATAATATGATGAGATATTCACAGAAGTCAAAGCCAGTCTTGATCTGGAGGGCCCTAAGCCAGAAACGACTGCCCTATACATGGGACAACTATGCATTACACCCTCACCACCAAACTGGCTCTGACTCGGTTGGGCCCAGGGGCTGTCATAGTAGTTACTACTTATTGAATGCTCACTCTGAGACACGTACTGTTCAAAGTGAAATAACTCACTTAATTCTCACAACGACTGAAAGGCCAGAATTATGACTACGTCACCTTCTACGTAAGGAATCTGGGGGTACAGAGAAGTGAAGCATCTGCCCAGTAAACCAAAGGAGCTGAACAGAAACGCTGGCTGTCTGACTCTGGAGTGCTTGTTTTCAACCGCTGTTTTCTGGACCTGCCACCGTGTTAGACTGCGGTAAGAGAGGATGAGGGGGGCGCCGTCCAGCAGGCTGCCAGGGACCCCTGAAGTGCCACTGGCACCGATAGCGGCCAGGAAACCTTAAGGAACCAAAAGGGGGCGACAGCAAGGAGTAGAGAAGCACAGCCCACTCCACCCACGGCAAAACTCAACAATGAGGACACTAACACATTCCCAGGCTTTTCTGGAAGCTGGTCCTGGGTGGGTCCTACATCTAAGGAGCCCTTCGGGAGCGTGGTCCTAACCACCCTGCAAATTCTGCTGTGCACGCTCTTCTCTTTGCTCCACCATCCGAGAACCGGACACACAATATGTTTCTTCTAAGTGTCTGACCGCTCAAGTCAACCATAAAAATTTACTACAAAGCTGTGGAGCATAAAGCTTAAGAGCATGAGTGAGCTCCAGCCAGACGGCTGGGTTCAAATCCTGGCTCTGCCACTTGAGCTACGCAAGTTTTAACTTCTCCGTGGCCTCAGTATCCTCGCCCATAAAATGTAGGTAATAACTATTCGTGCCTCTGAGGAGGTTGGGACCGTCAGATTCATTCATGCATGGAAGCACTGAACACAGAGCTTGTAGGTGCTCACACCACGCCACCAGGTATTTGGTACGTGCCCGCCCCCTGCCGGCGCTCTGCTGGGCGCACACGGGCCCCAGTTACCCAGGTTGGGTAACTTGCCCCAAGTCCCTCAGCGCCCACAGCGCTGACCTGGCGCTGAGATGGGACCTGGCTTCCCGGCCCCTCGGCCAGTGTTCCTCCCTCAATACCACTTTGCTTCAAATTACTGAAAAGTAGTTTTACAATATGCACGTGATAAGGGTAAGGTACCAGAACTCCCTGTGGCACCAAGACACAACCTCTTTGCCTTTTTTTTTTTATTATTTTTTTGCGGTACGCGGGCCTCTCACTGTTGTGGCCTCTCCCGTTGCAGAGCACAGGCTCCGGACGCACAGGCTCAGCGGCCACGGCTCACGGGCCCAGCCGCTCCACGGCATGTGGGATCTTCCCGGACCAGGGCACGAACCCGCGTCCCCTGCATCGGCAGGCAGACTCTCAACCACTGTGCCACCAGGGAAGCCCCCACAACCTCTTTTCTTAAATAGAAAAACAAATATATAGGAAACTGATCCTTTGTCTTGTATGTTTATTTTATTAAAAAAAAAAAGAACACCTGCCCTCTGAGTCAATAGTTAGTGCAGATATTTGAAACAAAACGAGTTCCCTTTTGGGAATGAAGCAAGTGTATCTCATAGTACAATAACAGTGGGTTCCCTCACTAATAAAAACACAACTACGAAGCAGGATTCTTGACCACCATTCTCTTAACCATTAGGCTCCACTCAAAGTGGTAGTTTACAAATGGGTTTGAGAAAGAAATAGGTAAGAGAAAATGGGTAATCATCAAAATGTCCAAGGTTAAGTGAGCGGAGGACTGTTTCCTCTTAAAGGAAGTAGAGTCTTCAAGTTGGAGGTGAAGAATATTTACAGAATGGTAGGAACAGGCTAAGAAGATGGTGCCCAAGCCTTAACCATCATGTGAAATCAAAGAGATGCTGACTGCCAGTGCCATGGCTTTCTCACCTTCTGTCCTCACTAAATTAAATTACGGTCCAGAAACTGGCTATTTTATAGGATGCGTTTTTCCACTTGAAAACAACTTTGCCTTTGGCCAAGAGCAAAGCCTAAAGAGGAGGGAGCTAGAAGGAAGTCACTTTAGCTGAACTTTCAGAGTACGTGCTGTTTCCCGGGTCCTCTACACATAAACCCTCACCTCCTTTAACATGGAGGCGGCTCTGTAGAATTTAAAGAGCCAGAGGTTAGAACCAGAGCACCTTAGCTGGACTCCTGGCTTGCTGCTTACAGCCATGCGCTCTTGTCCTCTCGAATCCTCACTCTGTTCATCTGAGAAACAAAATAATGTCAGCCTTCTGGTAAAGACTGAATGAGATAACATATGTTAATGTAACCCAGAATATGATATATATATATATAATGGAACCATGCATATCTATTGCCAATTCAAGGCCCAATTTCAACAGAAAATTGAAATTGTCTTAAGCAAAAATGAGGCAATTCCTTTTAGATCATTATTATATTTAAACTAACAGCAATAATTCTTAGTATTTTCATTCCACCATTTATCTCCAAAATGATCTATAATTTCTGGCTACCTAATGCCAGGACCTTCTCACACCCTTCCCTAACCTGTAACTGAGGTTACGCAAACTGAGGTACATACACACAGATTTAGCGATAAATGAGACGCCCTGCTAGGGTGGTGAAAAGACCGTACAGAATTTTCAGAGCCAACTCTGAACTTTATCTTGAAATCAAAGCATCTCTGCGAAGAGATACAGAATAAAAAGGAGAAGGTGAGTAATCATTATCCTATTTATTACACAAAGCCCAGAACAGTGAAGGTAACTGAGGGACATGAGATGAAAAAGCCCTCCTAGGGGTTTGCCCCAAAAGCCAGCATGAGAAAGGTGCTACAAACAGAGGGAAAATAAAACCAGTACATAAACAAATGACTTGGGAGGACTTATTTCTAGCTGGGAAGGTCAAGAAAGACTTGGTGGAGGAGACAGTCTTTGAGATGGACATTGAGGGATGGACAGTATTTACGTGGAATTTGAAAGGAAGGGAAAAAGTGTAATAAGTGATGAGTGAGAGCTTTTGGAAGAAATACCCTCATTGAACACAACGTAAAATGAAGCTCAGAGAAGTGAGGCACTAAGAAATGGGTATATTTTCACTGTCGGCCTGTAGCTAGCACTAAAGACACTCTCATCCACACACAGCTTTAGTAAAGTTCACCCAAAGCATCAAGAGGGGCTTGTGTGGCAAGGAAATGGAAACATAAAAGGTATAAACATGTCAACTTTATCCCCAGTGCACGTTCATTTCCGAGTGTCATCTGTATCAGCAACCAGCATTTCTGAGCAGTGCCCATGTGCAGAGAGCATTCTGCTAAGCACAGAGGACATAAGGTGACATAAAGCAGGAAAAATGTTCTCGTGGAAAACTGACAAATTAATCAACAAACAAATGTGATTTCTCTTCTATGTGGAGGCTCTACGAAAACCCATCCAGTAGTTTTTTCTCCAAAAAGCCAAGGGGTCAGCAGGTTCCTACCAAGAAAGACCTTCCAAATCTGAGCACCTGTATTTGGTCAGGGTCAGATTTCTTCTACAGTCTCTCTTCCTCTGTGAGCTGAAGGAAAAACCAGGATACAGGCGTAAAAAGAACCAGAACAGGACTGAAATGTGTTCTCCTTCCCATTAAGCCCAGCAACAATCCTGGAGTTTCTAACAAGGTGATCAAAAGGAGAGCCACAAACCCTGAAGACATCAATGCTGGTCCCGTGGAACGTGTGGTCTGCGTGGTGAGAAGTGCACGGGGAGAGGCTGCAGCAGCTCAGTGAGCTGGATGTTTTGCTTTTGCACAGGGTCCGCCAATAGACACTTGGAAACGCAGATCAGGGAGTACACTGCATAGGTTTCTCCTCGACATTCAGCGGCTCACACCCCTGCATATCCCACCAAACTCCACCGTGGCTCCAAACCACACTCACAAGCTTGCACACGTCCACAACAGAACTAGTATTTTTACTTTCTTATGGTTTGTCTTTCCAAAGGAACACAGATCCATAAATCTGCTTTTTTCCCCTCGTCTCTGTACATTTGGGTTCATCTTTATTTTTAAATGGGGGAGGGAGGGAGTCAAAAAGGAAGGAGGGGAGAAAACGATTAACCCAGCCAGCCTGATAGTCAGTGATTAACGTAACAGTCACAGAAGAACGAAGCTTAATGCCTCCCACCCTCTTCCTCCTATTCATGCCTTTAATACTCGATTTCAGGCACTGAGAGGGAGAAGACCGGGGCTGGTGGATCCCAACTGGCACTAAGATAATTGTACCATTCACACCCCTCACGAGTCAATCAGGGTCTGCTTAGCCAGTCCTGTTTTTGAATAGTTTTCCTACATTTACAGTGTTACAAAGGAGTGAAATGAGGTTTCCTCTCCAAAACAAGAAATGGGGTACCCTCAATAAAGACTAAGGGGAACAGAGGATGTTTGCGGAACCAATGGCCGCTCGCCCTACTTCCCAGCCACACCTGTTTCAAGGGTGTCTGGGAAAGCAGCCCCGACTTCCCTAACTCTCCACCCCAGCCTGTGTCACTGGCGAGAGCACTCAGGAGCGAGGTAAATACAGCTCTGCTCTTAACTGCACGGCAGTTCCACCATTGGTGTGCACTCTGTACGCTGAATCCCCTCCTATTCCAGCCACTTCTTTTGACCTCTAACTCAGGGACCCTCATGCTACTCATGGGACGGTTTAACGGCGACAGGGTCTCAGTCTACACATTCAAGTGCTAGGACTGCACGATGCTGTGAGCTAACAGGGGCCTTGTCAATCATCTTGCCCAGTGGTTTTCAAATATGGACACACATGAGACTCCCTGGGAAACGTTTTTAAATGACCACTGCCTGACCTGACTGCCTCCCTGAAAGATTTTAATTTAACTGTTTGGGGTACGGCCTGGGCATGGATATCCCATGTCCACGGGATGTTGCTGTTTAGTCGTTTGTATTTATTTTTGCCGAAGCTCTGCAGGTGATTGTGTTATTGACCTGGGGTTAAGAAGCACTGCTTTAGCCTGTCCTGCTGTTCCAGAAATGAGGAAATCAACAGCCAGTGGCCATGGCTTAAACCATGGTCCCAAAGTAAGATAACACAAGCAGAAACAAAAAGGAGCTTCCAACTCCCAAGACCACCACCTCCCCCATCATCATGCAGGCAGCTACCGGATACCCTGGGGAAACTTAACATCTTAAAGACCTATTGCACATCCAGGGAGTATGCGATACCCTGGGCTCAGAAGATGTGGGGATGAGCAAACGCTCACCACTGGCTGACTTAGGGGTCAGGCATCCCAAAGGGACAAGTGGGGCAGGGCAATGGAGGGGAAAGTACTGAAAAGAGATTCAGTGGACATGGCTCTGCCACGTGTACACGACTTTAGACCACGTGGCTGACCTTAGACCTATTTTCACAGCTTCAAAATGGTGGTTGTGGAAGACAGATAATCTCCAAGGTGCTGTCAGCATTAATATTCTTTTTTTTTTTTAATTTTATTTATTTTTGGCTGCGTTGGGTCTTCATTGCTGCGCGTGGGCTTTCTCTAGTTGTGGCGAGCAGGGGCTACTCTTCGTTGCGGTGCGCGGGCTTCTCATTGCGGCGGCTTCTCTTGTTGCGGAGCACGGGCTCTAGGCACGTGGGCTTCAGTAGCTGTGGCTCACGGGCTCAGTAGTTGTGGCGCACGGCCTTAGTTGCTCCGCGGCGTGTGGGATCTTCCCGGACCAGGGCTCAAACCCGTGTCCCCTGCATTGGCAGGCGGATTTTTAACCACTGCGCCACCAGGGAAGTCCAGCATTAATATTCTTATTATCCCAGGTCTCCCTCACACACACACACACACACACACACACGCATTACTTACCTAAACGCACAGACACATTTATGTATTTAAGATTATTTTTGACTAGTGTTTGGTAGGGACGTCCCTGCACAAACATGCCCCTATGTACACAAGTCTAGGTGGCGTGCGTGCGTGTATTTGGATGCACACAAGAAACCCTGATCTCTAATCCAAAGACACCAGCTACCAGTGACCAGACTAAGGCCCCCTGAAGGTGGGAGGATTGATCCAGAACATCTGGACATTCTCACAGAGTACAGTGGGCTTTGGGAAAAGGAGTAAAGACATCAGCTAAGCTTCAGGTTTCTCCCAAGCCTCTCTTCTCCCCTCCCTGAACAATGCAGCTTTCATCCAGCCATTGTTTTGGAGTCCCGCCTCTCCAAAAGAAACAAGACCTGACTTCCTAAGAAATTCTAACCAGCTGAAGCCCTGAGAGGGTCTATACAAAGATTCATAAGAAATTCAGACTTGACATTTCTTTCTAAAGATGGAAATTTACAGTCTGAATGAGGCAATGAGCAAAGCCACAGAGGATGGCGTGTGTGAAGCACAGTTTGGCTGTTAGGAGTCGAGTGAGTTCACCTCAAAACCTTAAACTCTCCTGATCTAAGAAGCTCTCCACGACAGATGACAAACACCGCCTCCCCTCCCCCTTAAAAGGCCGGACCCCAGCAGGGCCAAAGCCTGGGCCTCTCTTTCCTCCCAGGCCTGCCACTCCCTCGGGTCTGGCCTCCTCCTCACCCCCTCCCCACCCCTCTGAGCACAGCCTTGTCACTATGCCTCCACCGTCCTGTCCCTTAAGTCACCTTGAAATTAACATCCCACCACCCAGTGATGGCATCTGCTCATCCACATACCTTCAGACTCAGGATACTCTCTTTACATGCAGGTGGGTCTTTAAAAAGTCTTCAGGCCAAGCTTAGGTTCCTTTTGCTAATGAAATGAATACAGACCACCATATACAGAGAAATGGTGAAAGTGGGGGGAAAAGGGTAGAAGGATGGGGAACAGAAACAGGTGCAAATAAAACTTAGGGAAACATTCATTTCCAATCCATCTCCCCTTAGGCACCACTGCTACAGTCTAATGAAGTGGTAGCCAAAGGTGTCTTCCTAGCATCTCTACACCTGGGCATCCCCATGAAGAATACTTCTGAAACAAGAGGCCATCTCATAAGGCTACCAGAACATTTTGTGAATGCCCCGGGAGTAACTATGCCCCTTTTCTTCCAACACTCCCCTTCGCCATGAAAGAAAGCAGCTAGTGTCCAGATGGCATGGCATCTCTCTGCCTCCCTACTCTAGAAACACATGGGGCCAGGTAGGGTCCTCATTCCCAGTAGCTTGGCCCGGGCTAGGATCCAGCTCTCTCCTTGACTACAAACCGACTAACAGCTGTTCCTTTCTTTATAATGGCCATCAACAAAGTTAGTTGCAAGCCAGTGGCCTAAAATGAAAATTGTATCATTTGCTCCTTCCAGAGGCAAGCCTAATAAACAGGGCTAGCATTCATTAACTGTAGAAACACCAAAGCAGCAATGAGAGCCTCTTTCCTCTTCTTTCAACAAGACCCTGACTTCCTCCTCTGGCCTCGGCATTTGGAATCTGAAATTCCTCATCAGTGAACCGGCACATTCCTGTGTTGATCTTCTCCCCAAGTTAAGGGAGGCGAGGAAGCACGGGAGGCTCGCCCCTTCACACCACTTGCCTCTCCATCCTCCTAAGATGACCATTCTCTCCTTCTTCTATAAAACTCCTAATTATTTTTCAAGATGTAGTTTGAATGTCAACCCCTCCACGAAGCCCACCTCCTTCTCCCAGGCTGCTCTCTCTTACAGCTCTTACCTAAGGATATGGTGGTCTCTTTACATGTCTCCCCCATTAAATCATGAGTTACTGGAAGGCAAGGACCAGAGCTAATTCTTTTTCATAAGTCAGTGCTTGACAAATATTGGTCCTTAACAAATGTTTGTTGAATAATTGAGGAGAGCAGAAGTCATAAAAATAAAGTTAAAGAAGAGATAGTGTGAAAGAAAAGAGACCAAGAGATACTAATAAAGAAACACAGAAGCAGGAGTTCATAAAAAGAGGGAGAAGAATCGGTTATGAGAAGGGCCAGCATAAGAAGGCATGGAGGATGGGAGGGGAAGAGGCAAACGACACATGTGGGTGGGAGAGTGAGGGAAGAGAGGACACAGGTGAACTTAAACACACAGGTCCCTTTCTAATTTTTCTTTTCTACTTTTAAGAGCAAAGCAGAAATGCTGGAAGTCCCCAAAGCAGAAATATACGTGGAGCTGCCAGTGTTAACCATGATATAGAATTAGGTTCAGGAATGACATAGACCCATGATGCATGGTCCAGTAACTTTGGCATCACCTGGGAGATTGTTAGAAATGCGGAATCTCGGGTACCACCCCAGACCTGGTGATTCAGAATGGACATTGTTTTTTTTTTGTTTTTTTGCGGTACGCGGGCCCCTCACCGCTGTGGCCTCTCCCGTTGCGGAGCAACAGGCTCCGGACGCGCAGGCTCAGCGGCCATGGCTCACAGGCCCAGCCGCTCCGCGGCATGTGGGATCTTCCCGGACCGGGGCACGAACCCGTGTCCCCTGCATCGGCAGGCGGACTCTCAACCACTGAGCCACCAGGGAAGCCCCAGAATGGACATTTTTAACTAGGTCCCCAGGTGATTCCTATTTACAATAAAGTTTGAGAAGCACTGATATAGATGTCCGAAATCCACAAATAACCTCCAAGAACGTCTCATTCTATTCAGTGGTGTGGTGCACAGAGACTCGGCACTAAGCAACTGCCCCAACCTTAACCAAATCACTTAATCTCCCTGGATCTCAGTTTCTTCATCTATTAAATGAGAAGTCCGGAGGAGATGCTTTCAAAAGTGCCACAGGGCTCTCAAATCCTTGATCTCATCTAACAACATAACTGCAAACCATTCCTGTACCCACCAGAACAAACAACAAATAGCATCTTTCACTAATCAATATTTCCCTTCTCTCCGTTCATTCATCCATAGACATACCATTAACAGCCACAGGTGCATGGTAGGAACCCATCTCCTCTGAGTTAGGCCTGCTCTTTCACATTCTGTTCTATTTTCTGCAGCCTTCTGAAAGATAGTATCAATTCAACCACTAATCTACTCTCCCTGGAGACTCTTCTTGTGGTTGCAAAGAAGAGATGCACTTTAATAAATGTGAACAATTCATTAGACCAATAACTCTTTGGATCCATATTTATTTACAGGGAGACGATACCAGGATACCGTGCATACCATGTATGCACGGTAGCAGAGTAGTTTACTGAAAGGAAGAAATTTCTAGAATTCTTAAGGAGGGTGCAGAACGGCAGTGAAGAAAAGGAGCTTATCCACTCCTGACCCCAAAAAGTTACTCGAGATGAGCTGTTTTGTACTCTCCATCATTACGGACAGAAGGTCAAGGTCATCATTCAGAACAATAGTTTCCCAACCTTTAGAATGATGAGTTCCACCTGGCTCCTAGAGGCTGCTTTTTTGCTCTGGTTTCTTAACACATAACCTGTCCTTTCCCCCACCTCCTTCTCTAGTTCATAGTCTATATATTAACTAAATTTCTGCTTTAGCCTGTCAGTACTAGTGGCTGTGTCGCCTCCATTTTCATATTCTTGAACAAGAAAATAGAAAAAAGAAAAAAGAAAGAGCCCTGCATCCTGGATTCCTCATATTCGTGGAGGTAACGGGAGAAGGTTTTACAAGGTGACGATGATGTGGCCAAGGGCTACATCAGCTCAGTCCTGTTTCTCCATTCATCCCACCAACCAATTTTAGTGCACGTGTCCACCTCCCAGGTACCCGCTGCCCCTCCCCACACAAGGCTGGATGTGTGGACACGAAGGTCAAGGAAGACCGTCAAGGTTCTGAAGCCATCTTTCTGGAAGTGAAGCAGGAATACAAAATCAAGGTACCTGCTGTTCACCCCTTCACCAGAGGAAGTCTCTCTTCCCGCTCAGCCTAAAAGAAAGGCACTGGGTGTGCAAAGTAGTGACTAGAGGAATTTTTTCTCTTCCTCCTCCTTTTCTGTCATTTTGCCTTCTTACTTACTCTCTTTACCTCTATCTACCCCCCGATATATTATACATTTACAGTGGCAAAACAAGGCTCTTCAGATAGACAGGCTTCCCAGGGATGGAACCAATGGAGAGAAGGCACTAGACACCCCGGGGCACACCCTGCTCCTCTCCTTCCTTTCAGCATCTTCCTTTCAGCATCTGTCTCTTCCTTCCTTTCCTTTCCTGTCTCTAAGCTGCCATATCATCGTGTTCACAGACCCATCATGCTTCGCTACACCTGAAACACAGGCACAGAAGACACCACGTCGTTCAGCTTCTCTTGAAATCACCAACCTAACACCTTCAACCGTGCTTTCCTGGGGAGTCTTTATTTCCTATTAATTTCTTTTTTCTTAATTGCACATCATGGAGGCACCTCGACCGAAAGTAAATGTACTCTTCCTCCCACCAGCAGCCACATTTCTCTGCCATGTGCCCACACCATCAGGGGGGCGGCAGGAGGGGAGAAGACAAAATAGAACCTGGTCAGCTCTTTATGCTGTGAGGGAAAAAACGGGGAGAGAACAATGGCCCTGAGGCTGCCCAGAGCACCACTGAGTCACAGCCTCATGGCGTCCACTCACGAGGACAGGGGCAGCCGCCACCTCCCAAGGTCTCCAAAACGGCTTTGGATGTGGAAAGACACAGACCACCTGTGGCGATTCCTCCTTGAATCCCAACAAGCACTTTCTGGATGGAGTCCATTCTTTCCTCTTTGTGGCTTTCCCACCGCCTAGTCCTCTTTCTCCCCTTTCAATGTCTTGTCCTTTGCCCAGTCTTAGAGCCAACTAACAATGGCCTGGAACCTGGCTTCACCCCATTAGCATTCAAGGCAAACGGGGCTGAGACTCTGTCGAAAGGCCTCCTGGCAACCTCGTCACCAATCCACATGATGACTGGTGTAGAGCGCTGTCGTGGCCCCAGGAATGCAAACAGGGCAATGCCCTTGGAGACGCACCTCACCCTGCTCATCCTACCTATGGAATCGTGGCGCATGGGGCTGCTTTTTTCACCCACACCTCTGTTCTATTTTTAAGTAAAATTCAGAGTTCATCCTCCCACTTGAAGGAGTAGAAGCAGATGGGGAATGAGCTCAGGTGTCTCAGGTGAGCACACACTGGATCACCTCAGCTATCTGTAGACATGGCGAGCACGGCTCAAAGTGGGATCCCAACCCGCCACTCAGATGACACCATGGTTACAGATGAGTGCCGAAGCAAGAAACGCTCAGGAGAATGAAACCTGGGGGAGGGGAGTAGTGAACTGGATGCTATCCATCCTTTCTGGACGATGAAGAACTCTCTTCTACCATGATGTTGAGTGACAAGGACCTTCAACGTCTTCCCCAATATCCCTGTAGTATTTTGGATTGTTTCAAAGTATTATAAAAAATACTGGAGAAATGATTTAGGGGGAGAATACTTTCAGGAAGCTTATTGGTGCAAGGGATTCTGCCACACTGTTTGGAAGATCTTGATCTCAACCTGATTCCTGCCCTTGGGTGCCTTCGGAGTTTGGGGACATACGGTCAGTGGACAAGGTGACGAGTAACCAGCTCACCACCTAGCCCTGCAGCCCGCGGGCGACCTGATTTCCTCGGAGTTGTCTTGGATTGCATGAGCGGCTAGCTGAAGAGCCATTAGCTAAGTCTTTTCCATTTCTCCTGCTATTTCTCTTTTCAAGTGCATGAATATACCACCTAGCCACATTGCACATGCTGTAGAATTTGCTGAGAGGGAGAAAAATGTAAGTATTAATTCTCTTTGGAGGGTCCAAGGCTAACACATGCAAACGGCACATCTCTTTGTTTAACACAAAGACTCACGTGTCGAATTCTGCACCCCTGCCACACACACAGCATTTTAGAACTCTGCAAGATAGCCATTTTGCAAGAGTGGGGAAGTAACAGTTTGCTCGGAGGATGTGTGGGTATAAATAGACGTGCAGACAGAAGGAGAAATTTATATCTCAAATATAATAGCACACCAAAAAATACAAATTAAAAAGCAGAATACTGACAGAATTCCTTCTTTCCAAGCTTAAGATTTAAGTCCTCTTAACCTGCAGCATCCTCCAATTCCAGGTGTTCTGAGGCCAGCCTGATTCCCCACCTAGACCTGTCCCTCTGCAGTAGGCCTCCCGGGATCTCTGGGCCCAGGGTCAGCACTTAGACAGCAAGTGGGCTTCGGGGCAATAGCCACAGTAATCTCATTCATTATTTCATCTTTTAAAAGGCATGAGAAGGATACCTAGGAAGGTAGAGACAGGAGCTAGAGAGACATGGAAGTGGCAAAGGGGAAAAACCAGCCTGAAAAAAAGAAAAAGCTTTCTCGATTCCCATAAAAAAATCAGAGCTTTAGCTCGGGGTGAATAAATGGCTATTTAACTCGAAAATCACACAGGTCTCCCAACCCTTATGCCATCCAACATCTGTCCCTACATACATCCACCTCCACTGCCTCCAAAAAACCCAAAACCTGTTAGATGAGGAAGGAAAAGAAATAACGTGGGAGATTTCCCCCTTTGTAAGAAGGCTTTTTCCCCAAACAGCATTATTTGAATATCTTGTTACCTTTTCTTCCCCCCAAAAAAATCCACTTGAGGGACTTGAAGAGAGAGATAAACAAGGAATCCCTGCCCCAGGTGAGAAGAAAATGAAATAGAATTTGCCCTACCTTGGTTTGTAGAAGCCAAACCTCTAGACAGACAGATTAAGGGAGTGAGCATGTTGGGTATATCCAGTCGTGTCTTCTCGCTTGCATATCCACATAAGAAAGACGAAGGATAAATAAAAGGAAGATCATTTAAAATCCAATTTAGCGTGAATTTTGTCTTAATCTTGTGTCTTGAAGAGATGCAAATTCAACGAAAAAAAAAAAAAGATGGACTTCAAAGGTAATTCAGGGTATGGAGAGCAGCTCACAATGCAGAATCCCGAGTGATTATTCCGTTTGCATGTGAGGTTAGTGGCTGGACTATTTTTTTTTTTTTTAATGATTCTTCTGGCAATTACGGTTTTTGATTTTTGGAGCTTTAGTGGAGGAGGCTCTGTGTAGAGAAGGGGGCCGGCTCTGTCCCTCCGTGGAGCATGGTCATTCCCAAAGCGTCCCCTTCCTAAGGGGGAAAAAGAGGCGGTCAAGGTTTGATTCGAGTGTCCCCCAGAGGGTGAGAAAAATGCATTCCGAAAAAGAGATCAATTCGTTTTAAGGAAAAGGGGGAGGAAACCCTGCATTTCCCACAGAGTGCACACGAGAGGAATTGCAAACAGCTGGCACCGGTCTATAAATAATTCAGAAAAGGTCTGGCTATACCATTCCTGGGACAGGCATGGATGCGAGGTGGGAAAGCCAACCTGAATGGAGGAGGAGAGAGGGAGGGAGGGAGGGAGGGAGGGAGCGAGCGAAGGAGGGAAGTGGGAAGCAGGGAGGAAGGGAGGGAGAAGCGGCTCCACGTAGCAACACACACTCACTCACACGCAGAAACACAACCCCGACTTAACTCGCCAGCAAGTGCGGCCCCCAGCCCCATCTGCAGTGCTGCTGAAATGTCTGTCTCGTTCTCCCCATCGTCTCCAACAGCAGCGCCTCCTCCCACCCCGGGCTCGCGCTGAATGGGTTGTGATTGTGCACCGGGTGCACACTGGGCATTCCCTGGAAGGGGCACACTGACACGCGCGCACACACGCACGCGCCCCCGCGCGCGCACTCACACTCACCCCCGCGCACACTCACGCCGCCGCCGCCGCGCTGCTGTGCAGCTCACGGGGCTTCACCTGAAACGTGTCGACTGGACGGATGGTCGCGGCGCGTGGCTCCGGCCCGGGGCACCGATGCCCAGCCTCTCTGCTCGGTAAGGGGACTAACCCCCCCCCCAAAAAAACACCATAGAGTGCCCTATCCCTTCACCCTGAAAAACCTTTTGTAAAAAGCCACGTCCAAATGAGCAAGTGCCGGGCTCTGTAGGCTTTAAGAGCTTTACTTAATGCCAGGTTGGTTAACGGCTCCACTGCTTCGACGCTTTATCTTCCTGACACCCCCATGCCCCCCCCCCCAAACTGAGACAAGAGACTCCAAGGCGAATATTTACGTACCGCCTCGGAGAGCCTGGGCGATAGCAGGGTCTCCGGAGAGGGGAGGCCGGTGGCCGAGGATGGAGGATTTTCCTTTCCTGCAAAGCAGGATTAATAATCCGTCTCGGAGGGTTTTGAAGTTCACGACTCTTCTTTGCAAAGCAAAGGAAAATGCATCCGGACGCCAGCACTTCTGGAGGGTGGTGCTCAGAAATCACCCAGCCGAGCACTTTCGATAGAGCAAAGCCCCGAGATTTCCTAGAGGTGAAGAAGCCGAAGGAAGTGGTTTTTCAAAGGGGGTGGGGGACCTGCCTTTCTCCAAAAAGGTGGGGGGTGGAGAGGCAGGCGCCCAGATTCCAGCTGGTGATGATGGGAGCCGGGGGAGGGGAAGCGGGCGGGGGCAAGTCAACCGCGCGGCGGCGGGAGAGGAAGAGGAGGAGGGGGAGGAGGGGAGAGTAAGAAAACGGGGGATTAATCAGCGGGTACGGGGGCAGGGCGGGAGATCACAGGCTGCCTGGTCTGGATTTGGGTCTCACACTCAAAAACGTGCCCCCCCCCCCACACACACACACGCACACACCCCTACCTCTCACACACTGCTCTGGTGGGAGGAGAAACCCGCGAAGCTAGGGAAGATGTTCCTGCTCCCAGAGTGTGTGTGCGCGCGTGTTCTCTTTCTCCACATCTCCCACCCCACCCCCAGACCCCTTCACCCCCTCACTCCTAATGCTAAGTCTCTGGCGGAGGCAGCTTCCCACGTCACGTGCTGGGGGAAGTGGGGTAGGAAGGGGGAGAACGCTTAGCCGAGTCCGTGGCGCCTCCTGCCGGCCGCAGTGGGGAACGGCAGCGAGGAAGGGCGGCCAAGGGGTCGGGGGAGCGAGACAGTGCCCCCGGCGGGCGGCCCCGCTCCGCTGCGGAAAGCGTCTCCAGGGCGGAGCTGCGGTTTGAGATTTACGATCCTTGCTTGATTTTCCATAAATCGGCCTTTGCTTCCTAAGTACGTGGCGTGTGCTGGACGCAGTTTAAAGCCGGGTTCTTGCCTTCAAGGGGCTTAAGATCTATTCTGAGCCCATGAGGCTGACGCGTAGAACAGGGGGAAACAAAGCAAGGTAAATGTAATTAAGGGCTACATTGTGTAGCACAGATTACATGCGTGCTTTGCTGACTGCTAGTGAAGGTTTGAAGAATTTGGAATTTTTCATTAAAGTAGATCCTGTTATTTAAAGACCTTGAGAAGAAGATGATGAGACAGGTGAATAATCCCTAAATAAAACTAGATTTCAGGGCATTTAAAAACCCACCCTCTTGTAAAAAGCAAACATCTATTCATTTCTCTCCCTCTTAAGCTGCTTTCTATTTTAACAGTACTTATCACCATCTGTAGTATTGTTTACTTTTAATATTAGTATCATTGTGGAGGCATCATTTTTATTCAGATCCGTTGTCTCTTCAGAGATACAGAATATTACAGTGGTGGAGCATTTTCATCCTGGTTATGTCCTGAGCTTCTTACCCACATTCCTGAGAAGCAGCCATATAAACACACGGGTAACAATCCTGTGTGAAGTGTTTACACCTAGTAGCTGGGTGCTTTGATCTATATAGAATGGGGTCCTATAGACCAGACAGCACCCATAATACATCTGAACTAATTCTTTCATGTTTCCTGATTTTGATAGGCCGAATCTTTGAATGTAAGATTTTTAACACACACACAAACACATAAGCATTACAAGAAAACACAAATACAGTGTGTTCACATGTGAATTATTCTGTCTCAGTAATGGTAGAGCTATTTTTCTAAGTCAGGGTAAGGCTGACCTTCCACCTCTTTGGAGAACTGCAGAGGCGCCCTGAATTGCTGTGCCCCTTGACACACAAGGGCCAACCCAGCCACTCCAGGTGTAGATTTCCAGTTGTTAGCATGTGGATTCCAGGAGGGGTGTAGGATAAGGAGAGCAAGAGCCCTGTGGGGCTTTCCTGAAACACTCCTCCTGGGAATGCCCATTAACTTCACAATAGTATCCAATCTCACTCAAGGCTGACCTTTAATCTGCTTTTTTTTTTTTTTTAAACCTCAGAGTCCACCCTCCCCTTCCTATCCCTGATCCTCTTCACCAAAATTGGACCAATTCTCTTATTTTATTCCTTTCCTGGACGCAGCAATTCCGTTCCTGCCTCTTCACTTTTGCAAGTATAGAGAAGGATGAGATCTCAGATCCCCTCTCCCTAACTAAGTCCACCCTCTCTTTCAGTTTCTAGCTCAAGTTCCAAGTCCACAGAAGATATTTTTCTGTCAACCAAGCCTGAACTGATTTCTGTAACAATTTCAAGGATTTTTAAATGAGGTCTGGCACCGCACCACCATCCCCCTGACTCCACCCTCTGCATTTGGAAATGTGTAGAGGAATCTGCACGAAATGACTGGGTGATGCCACTGGCATGTACGACCCAGGCACGAGATACTACACATACCAAATTGGACATTGGTCCTGCACTATGAAGAACTGGCCCAAAAGGAGAACAATACTTCCACAAGCTATTTATCTTGAACTGTATGAAGCTACTGGTATTTAATCATATGAAATAACCATTAATTATTGACTTATAATAAAAAGGCAATTTCATAAGGTTAAACTTAAAGGTATATCCTTATGTACAGTATACCTCTTATCTTCCCAGTTAGTTGTTCAACTACTTAGGGAGACAGACCAGCATCTAGGTATCCATATATTCCCAGCACTAGGCTGTTGGTTGGCAACCTCAGAAGTTCCCCTGGGGCAATTCAAAATGGCCCCAGTACAGAGAGGGCAAGGAGAGACCAAAGAAAGAGGCAGACCACTCCAGATTGGTAGGTGGCCATTGTAATAAGCAAAGGAACTTACATACCAGGCTTGCTGTCTTGGGCAGCTGCAAGATGAGTAGATCTCCACACCTGCTGGACCTAGACAGCAGCCCTAACAGGGTTCAGTCACATATTCATTCCAGATGGTGTCAACAATACATCCTCTCAGGGTTGCATCCTTGAAGTGGCTCCTAGGGCAGGAACAGTGGGTGAAATGGATATTCCAAGGACAAGGGGAGGGTGTAAGGAGTCTTCATATTGCCTGGGTCCAAATCGTGGGTCAACTGCTGGTCACATCCTCTTAATGATCTCCTCCAATAGTGGTGCAATTTCACACATGTGGGGTCTCAGTAAATATTAAGGATTTTTTATGACTGTTAGAAACCACTTTCCCAAGCAGTCTTGCCAACTCTGGAAGAGCTAATTCTAGGGACCATGCAGCCTGTGAGCAGAAGGTGGTATCTCTTCTCCATGGTGTCCAGTGCCCATTTAATGAGGGAGACCTCTCTCCTTATTTCTCAGACTTCCTGTCACTCACTTGCACTTCTAATGAACAACCTTTGCCTCCAAGGACCACAAACCTTTCAATAAAACTGTTTTCAGAGATCACCCAGATTCATGAAATTTGAAACACCATTTCTCAGTGTTGCAAATATGCACTTCCTAACTCCTAGTCAGCAAAGAAAGAAATATTCTAACACGACAAGATGTTGGGTTATAATTCACAGCATTATTTATTGAGGTAAAAGCTCTCACCTGAGGCTGCTAATGACACTGTTGGAGGTATTCTGCCAGCTCACTTGACCCAAAGGATCACAGGAGATGCAAACAGTCCATAGCCCCATCAGCAGATGCAAAGCCCATGCCTTGTCTGGAGAAAAAAGACAGAAGTATATTCATCTCACAGCATCTTTCAGATCAAACATGGAAACGAAAGGGTAGGGCCTGAAGCTTACAATTTGGAGTCCTTCTTTAAGGAAAAGTGTGGAAAATTTGATCGAAAGTAAATACATAAAATGAGAAAATACATCACAACAACTGAAGAATTCTGATACTTATAAATGCAACACTTTAAAATTAAATAACATTTTTTATTAGTTGCTGCTTGACTCTTCTGTAATACTTGCTTTTCTACATTTTTTTACTTCATACTCTTTGAGTACCTCTTCACATTATGATTATTAGATCATTTTCTATAGAAATAATAGAAAGAATCCAGGATGATCTTTACCATGGTTGTTCAAAAATTGTTTTTTATTGTTGATCATTTGGAAAAATTTCTTACTTATTGGTAGTAGTACATTTTACAGAATCGTTGAATTAGGGAAAACCTTTATCAAATTTTTTTTATATATAAAGTGTAAGGGTTTCAAGTTTTCTTGTACAGTGACTAATCTTAAATATCCCTTGAATTGATGACACTCATTAACCAGTTTGCAATGTATTATAAAGTTTTACATTATCCTCATCAATGTCAGTATTTTGTCTCAAACTTACCAAAAATTTAAACCATTTCCCAATGTGTACATATGACTCACTCCTCTTCATTAACTGGATTATCAAACAATCCAGGAGCCTATTCATTACTTCTATTCAAAATTTCTCTTTTCTAATTGATACAGCCACTGTGGAGAACAGTATGGAGGTTCCTTAAAGAACTACAAATAGAACTACCATATGACCCAGCAATCCCACTACTGGGCATATACCCTGAGAAAACCATAATTCAAAAAGAGCCATGTACCAAAATGTTCATTGCAGCTCTATTTACAATAGCCCGGAGATGGAAGCAACCTAAGTGCCCATCATCGGATGAATGGATAAAGAAGATGTGGCACATATACACAATGGAATATTACTTAGCCATAAAAAGAAACGAAATTGAGCTATTTGTAATGAGGTGGATAGACCTAGAGTCTGTCATACAGAGTGAAGTAAGTCAGAAAGAGAAAGACAAATACCGTATGCTAACACATATATATGGAATTTAAGAAAAAAAAAATGTCATGAAGAACCCAGGGGTTAGACAGGAATAAAGACACAGACCTACTAGAGAATGGACTTGAGGATATGGGGAGGGGGAAGGGTAAGCTGTGGCAAAGCGAGAGAGAGGCATGGACATATATACACTACCAAACGTAAGGTAGATAGCTAGTGGGAAGCAGCCGCAGAGCACAGGGAGATCAGCTCGGTGCCTTGTGACCGCCTGGAGGGGTGGGATAGGGAGGGTGGGAGGGAGGGAGACACAAGAGGGAAGAGATATGGGAATATATGTATATGTATAACTGATTCACTTTGTTATAAAACAGAAACTAACACACCATTGTAAAGCAATTATACTCCAAAAAAAAAAATTTCTCTTTTCTTCTTAGAGAATTATAGTTTTGGTATAATTTGAAAAAATAAATGTTGCGATTTGCTTCCCAAAGTCAGACTGATTTCTATTGATGTCAGGGCTAATCTTTATCTTTTTGTTTCATATTACATTAATTATTATCTAAGTTTTCTCTTGGTTCTTTAATAAATAAATGTAGATAATAAAAGAAGGAACTCTTCAAATATGTCCCAAACAGCAGTCCGTAATTTCTCATTTGTTTGGTTAAAATGTCCCAAAATGTCTTTCCAAGGTGCAGGTTAAGTGGTACAATCAAGCTTTATCAACTCTTTTGAATAAACTTTTCTACATCTCTATGTTCGCGTTTCCCTTCCCAGCCTATGAAAAATTTTAGAGCCTTAATATTGATGTACACATGTTACAAAGCTTGAGCAGCTTTCTAATGGGAAACATTACACTTTGATTCTTTAAAGAAAACTCTAAGTTGTCACATACTCTACTGGGGAGAAAATCTAAAAGGAAAAAAAGCTGCGACAAAATACAAAAGTGGTCAACGACTTCAGGTGAGGTGGGGGGCAGCTTTTTTTCCAACTAGAACAAGGGGACGACCCATGGAGCACATGTTCTGTGACACTTTTATGTCAGGATACTGGGTGAGTAGGTGCAAGGCGCAGGTGGAGTTTTCCTGGAAGTTTTCCTTGGGACAGCTGGCAATAACTTTACAGGAAACTGACGGCAAGCTGCGTAAATATATCTCACTAAACCCAAATTAAATTATTCCCTACTCAGCTTCCTCTTAGCTTCATCTCCAAGATGCTCACCGCCAGTCCAAGGACACCCAGCGTGAAGGAAAATCAGAGAAAGTTGGAGTGGAAAGAGACAGCAATCTTAAGTGATTTGCAATTAAAATATGCTACTTTTGCAAATTCTGCTAAAACATTTGGACAATTAGGGCCCCTCCCACAGTCTTGGAAGGGGCCCCAGGTGAATGGCTGGGAGTCTGAAGCTGCGTTAGCTTCAAAGTGGGTCTGTCCCCGCTCGTTACCTCAAGTAAAACAGGCTTCCTGGTTTGCAGAGAAAATATTCGAATGTTTATCACCTCTGAAAAAATAATTCATAAAGGCTTAGCTGACAACATGCATGTTAATGCCTTCTGCTGAATCCAATCCATCTTCTTTTGCTTACTATTCCTGGAGTGTACAGGAAACACGGGCAGAACATTCAATTTTAATCACTCTCACAGGCATACAAAGATCCTACCATCATTACTCTTTTAAAAGAATCTCTATTTTGTTCTTATCATAATGATATTAATTATTCAACTCGGACAATCTTTTTTCTTCAAAGGGATAAACAACCTTCATCCCCTTGTGTGAAGCCCTCCAACAATGAAAAACGTCTTTATTATCCACTGCAGTTTTTTGAGCCTGTTGTGTACATTGTGAACAATACACTTCTAGACATTTGCATTGTGTACTCAAGGGAACATTTCTTTAATACTTCCCCAAATGGGCCCTTTTCTTTTCCAAATTATACAACGGGGGCAGAAGGGAGGAGAGAAAAAAGGGAGGAATAAATAAGACTTTCAGAAAGAGGACTGAATCTAGGACTGAATCTAGAAAGCAGGAGATGTGATGAGATAGTAGGAGTTCTCTGTAACAGAGAAAGGGAAGACTCCACATGGTGTTATTTCTAGCAGCACTCAACTCCTGCGAGAACACACCCCGAGTGGAAATAACCCGCTATTAAGCACAGTTAGAGTTGGCACTGCCTTATTGTTTTTTCCCCTCCTCCAACATAGCAAAGATATGACAACACTGTATCTGACCCAGCTGTTTTTGTTTTTGTTTTTAACAAATTCTTTAGAATCTTGCTTTTTCTTCCACCTAGAAAGGTCTTCTTTTTCTTTTTCTTTTCTTTTTTCCATCTAAGCATGGGGTGGGGGGAAAACACCATCTCTAGTCTCACCATTATGGTGAAAAGAAGATGCACTCTTCTGATGTTTCAGTGCCAGATTGTTCAAGCTTCTTAAGAAATGTGCCCCAATTTCTTTTACTACAGACAATGTGGATGAGAGACTGTCTCTATCTGAAGGCATTTTGAAACATCGTATTACCAGAGGCAGTCAGATAATGATGTGAATGATAAAACAAAATGGAGATAAATTTTGTAATTCTCCTCTCACTAGTTCCCTTCTCTCTTGTCACTTCACGCTCTTCTCTGAAACTTCTTAACGTTTTCCTTTGTGAGCCATGTGTCAGTGCCCCCAATATTCCTTTTCCACTTTAGCATCTGCCGCCTTCCATGTGGATCTTTACTCCTGGAACCATCACTGTCATCAGCCTCCGGGCAGATACCACCTCTTTTTCACGCCCCTTCAGAGAGTCCTTCTATCACGCAGCGGAGCTTTGACTGAGAGTGACTTCTGCCCACTTCTCCTGGCCCCTCTGCTCCCATCGCCCTGCACCCTTCCCATTCGCCACCAAGAGACCTTATGTGGAGCCCAGTTAAAGGAAATAATGACAAAGCAGCTTAGGGATCTCCTGCCAGAGTTGAGGGAAGGAAGAGGCCACAGGGAGACCTGGGCAGGCTGTTGAGAGAACACGGAGTCACAGGGGTGTGAGACGATCACATGTGGAGTCAATGGTCCCACAAAATAAATGTGAAATTAATGTGAAATCGTGTGCATTAAGATGATTTCATTAGGGTGTGTGTGTGTGTGTGTGTGCGCGTGCACACACACACACACACTGGCGCTTTGAGAGAATTCTGAGGCGCAACCTGAGGCAAAGGGTGGTTATTCCTCACATGTCCCCAATCCGCATGATTAGCCTGAGAGGGACGGAGCATAAGCTTCACGAGGGCAGGGCCCGGTCCATTTTGTTCACGGCAACATTCCTAACACCCAGGGCAGTGCCTGAAGGAGTAAATAAATGAATGACTTCTAAGAGGACCTAAAAGATGAGTAAGTATTTAAAGAAGGATTTTCTCTGCCGCTGTAAGAGCTGCGTTATGATGACCCTGCTTGAACTTCTCAACAGGCTCCCCACTAATGGGATTTAGTTCAGACTCTCCCCTGACAGGTGGGCTCCTTCACACTATGGCTCCAACTTCTCTCTCCTCTGTATTTCTTCATAACATCCAGTCATTTTTTTCATTTTGTTTTAAAACTGAGGTTTATTTTCTTTTTAAATTTAGATTTCAGTTTTCTCAAAGTTATATAAGAAAAGAGTTTAAAATGCTCGAAATAGCTCAACCGCAGTCCCCTGACCTCCCACCGCCACCATTTCCCACTCGCTAAAGGCCACCACTTTTAGCTCATTTAATTGAAGCTGTTGGCACTAGCCCTCCCAGCTCAAAATGACACACTTACAACTGCTACTTCTTAATTTTTTAAATTTATTCATTATCTATTGGCATCCTACTATGGAAGATAAGGGTTTGCCTCTTTTTCAAAAACAAAAACTAATGTACCACATATAAGCACACTTCCTATCTACCCTCATATTCTCTAATATATGCATATCATAATTATACTTAAATCAATATTCACTTGCAGTTGTCCTGTAAATGTCCTTTATCAGGTTTGGTTATCTTATATCTTTAGTCTCCCTTAATTTGGACTAGTCCCTCCACCTTATTTTGTCTTTCATGACATTGACATTTTTGAAGAATCTGGGCCAGTTATCTTGCAAAATATTTCACAATCTGGAATTGTCTGACTTTTGTGCCCATGAATAGATTAAGGATAAACATTTTTGGCAAGGTGATATTGTGAACTTCTCCAATGCATGTATTAGGAGACACATGATGCCAGTGTGTCCCATTGTTGATGATGCCAAATTGAATCACTGATTTAGGGGGTATCTAACAGATCTCTCAATTATAAAGGTATATTTTCCTCTTTGTAACTGCTAAGTAATATGTTGGGTGATAATATGAGACTATGATCCCACGTTCCTGTTTCCTAATAACTTAAGGACAAAGGGTATTAAAAAGAAATCTTAAACTTCACATCTAGTGTTTATTGTTGGTAGTGGTATTAGTGCAGTAATTATGAACAGAAATAAAAAATTATATATGTATACAGGCTCTATCCACTAAAAGAACTAAAAGCAAGCAGTGACACCCCAGTAACAATAAGCACACCTAGCACCCAGATCCTGGCTTCTAAGTACCGTTCTCCACTCAGAGTAACCTGGGATCCTTGGCAAAACGGCTGATTTCAGGCTGAGTCAGGGAAAATGAAAGGGGAGCCCAGAGCATCTTGTTTGGTTTGAAAGCAGGATATGCTCTAAAACTAATGGGGACATGTCCAAAGGACAGAATCCAACTTAAAGGGTGTCCAACTGACCAAATTTGGGACTATTTTAGCATAAAAAAAGAAAATGATCATTATTGATTATGACACATTGAATAAAAAGAGACTCCATTTAGTCCAAAGAGAATGGTGGTGGGTGGAGGGAAGAAAAGTTCTTCTTCACAAATATTCTAGCTAATAAATGCTGAAGGAATGATGGAGTTAGAGAATCATCATTTTTACAGTTTCCAGTGTAACAGCTGATCATCAGTGAATACTAATAAATGCTTTTTTGATGACGATATTTAGCAAGACACAACTATATGGTGTACTTACGCTTAATCTGTAAAACTAAAGTCCTTTTTTAAAACTTTAAAATGTATATTCTCCCACATCTTACAAATATCTCTTCCCCTTCATCCATGTTTACTAATATTGGGTTGGCCAAAAAATTCATTCAGGTTTCTCCATAACAGCTTACAGAAAAATCCAAACAAACTTTTTGGCCAACCCAATACATTCATAAACCCAAGTTTCCTTCTTTGCAAATTTTTTCTTTTATCCATTGGTAGATATCTGTGAGCACTGATTCATGTATAATTTAATGACTCTGTAGAGAAAAATGCTTTAGCCTCTATTTAGGAGCCATTTCTGAAATTCTTCTTTAAACAAAAACATTTCACAAGTTTCTTTTTACAAAATCATAACATACTTGTCTAAGTTAGCTACTTTACTCCAAATTTTAAAATGCCATTTCAGAAAACATTAACCAAACACTGACCATGTGTGAAGGAGAGTGCTAAGTATTGTTGGAAAAACTAGAATAAGTAAAACACATCCCTGCCTTCCAGAAGTTAACAGTCTAAATAAAGGAGAACAGTATGTAAGCAAAGAAACAGTAAAATGCAGATCTATTTGATCCCTATGATAGAGATAAAAGTAAGATGCTAAGACCTCAGAAGTAAGACCTATTCATTCCAACAGAGTGTGGAAGATTGCTTTAGCAGCCCCAATTCTTCATCTCTTCATATAACCACACCCTCCGCCATGTAACTCTGCAGTGCCCCTTCCGTTATGGCAGGGACATCCTTGCTTACACCTTGACTTTGGGTTTGGCAATGTGACTTGCTCTAACCAATAGAAAGAGGCAGAACTGATGGAGTGTCAGTTCCAGATGTAGGTCTCAAGAAGTCTACACATTCCTGCTTGAGCTCTCAAACCTCTGCCACTGCCACAAGAAGAACATATCTAGGCTAACGTGCTTGTACTGGGAGGGAAGAAGAGACATGCCGAGTAAACTGAGACACCCCAACTGAGCCCAGCCTACTTCAGACAATCTTCAACCAACCCACAAATCTGTGACAATAAATGCTTGGTGGTTTAAGCCACTGAGTTTTGGGGTGGCTTAGGGTACAGCAATTTTATGGCAAAGTTAACTGATATACAGAGGGATAAAGGAAATCTTGCACCTCAGAGGATGCGGTACTAGTTCTGAACTTAGAAGGAGTAGACTTCTTTTTATTGAGATATAATTGATATATAACATTATACTAGTTTCAGGTGTATAACATAATGATCTGATATTTGCATGTACTGCAACAAAAGGATCGCCACATTGTCTAGTTAATATCTATCACTATATATAGTTATTTTTTTCTTGTGATAAGAACTTTTAAAACCTATTCTCTGAGCAACTTTCATATCTACAGTACAGCATCATTAACTGTAGTCACCATGGGGTTAGACCACTCTAACCATTTCCTTCTGAGCTGAAGGAAAAGCACAGGCAGAAACTCAGAGACACATTCAAGTAATAGCAAGCAATGGAATGCAAAGTCCAAGGAGGAATATAGTAAAAGTATCGAGGTAGGTTCTGGAGCCTGTTGAACTCCATACTAAGGAATCTTCATCTTATTTTACACTCTATGAGAGGAATTTGATCTGGCCTAGACTTCTGGGAAATAATGTTGGCAATAATCTGGGCCAGGTGCAATGGAGGAAAAATATATCAAGTTAAGAATGATTGATTCCCAACTACATACTGAGTGCTTTACCTTAACAATCTCATATAATCTCTCAATAATACTATGAAATAAATATTGGTAACCCCTTATACAGATGAAGAAGAAAACATATTGAGATTAAGTAATTTCCCCCAAATCTCACAGCTAGCAAGAGCTAGAGCTGGGGTTCAAGGTCAGGTCATGTGGCAAAAAGGTCAGGTTGCATGCTCTTTCTACTGTGATAATTTTGCTTCCCAAATATTGGATGCAGGCAAATTAGGAGGCCATTGTTGTACTCTAGGCAGTGGTAATGAATTTCGACAGTGGCAATGAGAGAAGAAGGAATATATTTTCGAGAGATTATACAACTGTGTTTATTTATTTATGTTACCAAAATTAAATTGCCAGAATGTAGCAACTGGCAGACAGAGCACGACAAGAATATTCCACGTTTCTGAGCATGACTAACTGAAGTGTCGCAATGCCACTAAGATAGAGGATACAGGAAAAGCAGACGTGGTGGTAAGAAACCAAAGACACCAAATTTTGTCATCATCTTAGGGAACTTTCTGACTAGTAATAATGTTAATAATAACCCGCGCTGAGCACTGTTCTAAGGCACTGTGCTACGTGCTTTGTATTAATTAATTAACTTGCTCATCCACACAACAACCCTGTAAATTGGTGCTGTTATTATCCCATATTATGGATAAGAAAACCAAGGAACTAAGAAGTCAAGGAACTTGCACAAGCGGCAGTGATGCTTGGATATGAACACAGGCAATCTGGCTCTTAGGACTACACTCCTGAATCAGTCATTAAAGGCTCTTCAACGTGTTAGGCCCTAGTCCCAACCATGTTCATCGGGGCAGTCAAGGTTATGCTGCAGTGAAGAGCCCCCAAACCACAGAGACTTAACACAACCTAAGATCAATTCCTGCACGCTCAAAATCCACTGCAGATTCAAGCAACCCTTCATGACATAGTTCTCCATGTGTTGACAAAACATTCCCTCTTGCCTCAATCTTACGTCACTTCCACAACCACGTGTGCCACCAAGATAGCAGCCATAAGGAAGGAGAGGGATGGCATTTCTTGAGCTGGCTGTTAAATGTTTTGTCCTAAAAGAGATGCATCTCATTTCTGTTCACAGTCCATCAGTCAGAACTAGCCTGTGG
Organism: Aethalodelphis obliquidens; assembly: GCF_003676395.1. NCBI lineage: Eukaryota > Metazoa > Chordata > Mammalia > Artiodactyla > Delphinidae > Aethalodelphis > Aethalodelphis obliquidens. Next base: position 17,314,741 of record NW_020837980.1, on the reverse strand, counting down.
CCAAGCCCAGCTTCGCGGGGGCAAGGAAGTATAATCTTACCTAGAAGGAGTGGGGCCATAAATATTGTGAGCAGCAGTGATACCTACTTCCTCAACTACTTCCTCTCCTAACAACCAGTAATTAGACACTTGAGTCTGAAAACTCAAAGTCAAGGTGAACGCACTAATTTACAATGTCTTTGGATAAGCATGCATACTCGTATATCTTGATTTCTATCTCCTGTCTCAGAATCCAGAGTGTTCATGCTGTCCCCTGTCACCACTCGTATTCCTGTCCAGGGAGATTGAAGAGATCCAAGACCTAATCCATAGGCTTTGCAAACTTTAAAGCACGTGAGTAGTATCATTCTATCTGATACTAGGATCTTTATTCACCCTCAGTTATCTACTAACCAGTCATTCCATAGTCATGGAACACCTAGACTAAAGACATCCTACTAGGCACTGTAGAAGATACAAAAAATTTTAATACCTGTCCCTGCCCTCAAAGAGTTACAGTTTCATTAAGAAACCAGGTTGTGTCCATGGAGTGTTAGGAAACATAAGCAAAGCAGCAGAATGCACATGACAATGAGAACCTCTGATAGGAAATACTATTCCAGAGATCACGGAAGAGCAAAATGCGGAATTTTTCGAAATGGTTTTATGGAAGAATCTTAACGGTTAAAGAAGTGAGAACTCAAATGTATGAAGTAGCCAGATGTAAGGATGGTGGGGGCTATGGTGCTCTATCTGAAGGCTTTCAAATTCTGGGAGGAGCACACACACACCACACAGATCAAACAAAACACAGCTTCTTGTAAGTATCTGGATATAACCTCTGGGGTTCAGAGGACTGCCCCCAGGGATATCTTTGTGCTACTTGATAACAAAGCCTTACATTATAAAAGTAATTTCAGAGAGACAAGATATAAGGGAGATTGAAGGAGGTGATCTTCAGAATATCTGCTCTCCCAGAGAATCTGGCCACAGGAAAGTTTGCCAGATCCAATAAAACAAGATGCTAATACATAAAGAACTGAAGCACATCTTGCCTAAATTAGCACAAATTTCAACTTAGTAAGGTCAAAATTAATGAGGTTTTCCTGTACTTTGAAATGTATTTGATGGCATGATGAATGTTAGAGCTAAAAACTTAAGTATCTAATAATGTCAACATCTAAAGGAAGAACAAGGGGAGCTATAGATTTTGTGAGTTTTTAAAAGAGAGTACATTTACCCTTGACGCCAAGATTCTTAGAATTTGGTTAAGAAGGACATCCAATTGTATGTCTTATCTTGACCCTTAAAAATGATTGACCGGGCTTCCCTGGTGGCGCAGTGGTTAAGAGTCTGCCTGCCGATGCAGGGGACACGGGTTCGTGCCCCGGTCCGGGAAGATCCCACATGCCGCGGAGCGGCTGGGCCCGTGAGCCATGGCCGCTGAGCCTGTGCGCCCGGAGCCTGTGCTCCGCAACGGGAGAGGCCACAACAGTGAGAGGCCCAGTTACCGCAAAAAAAAAAAAATGATTGACCATCCCATTTAATTTGAAAGGAACTTAAATTTAAAATTATTAATAAAGATTCAAAAATCTTTTCTTTTGTATTAGTATTTTAATTACTTTTACATTAAAATAACTCTTTAGCCTATACCTTAATTTTAAAACACTAGCTGTTTATGTCATTTGTTTTGATTTTTATAGATATTTATGTATATATTTCATTTTTATGTAGTTGTAATATATGTGATTATGTAACCTCTATTCGTTTTTCATTTAAATCTACTTTTTATATCATTTTCTAGGTATCTACATAAGTCATACATTTATCAAGGTAAAGGTCATAAGTTGCTAATCTATTCCTTAAATTTTGTTTCCAGTTTTTCAATAGGATGAATAATTTGCTACTGATACAGCTAGATATAAAAAATACATTTTTTTCCTCTTAGAAATATTTACTTGGGATGTATTCCCAAAAGTGGGATTATTAATCATTGAGCACTATCACATTTACTGCTTTCATTTCCAATTTTCTCTAGGAAGATTTTAAGAGTTTGCAGAATCTTACTTTCACCTCTTTCTCGACTGCCCTGCAAACTTGGTTTTTATTATTTTATTTATATTTGTTTATATAACATATAAGAAGGAGCATCTCCTATGAGCATCCCCTTTAATGTATTTTTCTGCAGCTTTCATCAAGCTTATTGATTTACTATTCATCCCGTGTGCAAATGATTTGCTCCTCTTTTTTTGCCAATCATTCTATGGAGAAGAAATATTAACTTTATCCATAATTATTCTCCTTACATTTGTATATTCAAATTATAGCCATCACATTTATTTTGCACATTTACCCTAGTATAAAATCTTAAATTTGAAGATTTTCCTATTAAAATATTTTAAAATAGTCATCACAGAAACACTTACAGAAATTTCTAACTACCATAAACTCCCAGAAAATTCACATTGCCCTAAGTTATTCACAATTCAGTGAAATTTTGATCAAGTCCAACTTTCCTTGCAATGTGACTTTAGTATTTTGACTTTGAATTACCCAGGCTGACCAGTGTTATAGAAGTTGAGTAAGGTTGGAACTGGGTTTATGCTTTTGTAAAGTTAGCAAATATAGTGCAGAAAAGCCTTATCTGTGGTAGCTTTCCACGGAGCAAAGATCATATGCTTTATAGTACCACCAAACAGCCTAAATCCACACTGTTATTCCAGGAATACCTTACTGGGCAATACTTTCACCAGGCACGCTAGAAACATCCTGGCAAGGATCTCACTAGAAAGAGAAATAAATAAAAAATTCACAGTGATTGAGCACTGTTGAGGAAAGGGCCATGTTCCTTCTCGCCACAAGGTTAACTATCTCTTTTGCCTGATGCAGTAGTCATCCACCGCTTCAAAGTTAAAGAAACAATAGCCTCATCTTGAGAAATTCCCTGTGCTTTCTGAAGCTTCATTCTTATTATGGAAAAAATACTGCATTAGGAAATTCACCGAAGCAACACTATGACCTTTGCAGAATCACTTCCTGTTGATCTCATCTACTTCCATGGTTTCCAGCACCAACTGTACAACAATGATTTCTGAATCTGTATCCTAGGCCAAACCCTTCTTCTGGACTTGAGAGCCACATTTTCAAATGCACTGGAGATCGCTACCTAGGAGACTGCTGTCTTTCAGACATTGCACACTCAATATTTCTACACTTACCCATATTCTTTCTTCTCTTGCCAAATCTGCTTCCACTACTATATTCCCTACTGTGGATAATAAGAACACTTACCCAATTGTCCAAGCCGAAATTCTGAAGATGAATCTGACTTGTCCCTCTCTCACACCTCTCACTCTAATTCATCCCTCATAAATATCTCTTGAATCCATCTCATCCTTTCGTTCTCTACCTTCACGATTTCATTCTAAGCTCTCCATAGCTTAGCCCTGAGCTGTTGCAATAGGCTGATAATGGTTCTTCCAACTTCCACACTCGACTCCCTCCCATGCACCCAGCACACTACATTAGAGGGATCTCTTAGGAATATACATTGATCAAGACACCTCCCGCTTTAAAATTCTTTAACTGTCTCTCATCACTTACAGGATAAAGTTTAAACTGCTCAGCATGGAACCAAGTTACGTAGGATGTTTGTTATTTGCAAAATCCCACCAAAGGGCAGATAAAGACTTGAATTGTTGACTCTACTCAGTGATAAGTTATATGAGTGATTCACTCATATTCTCATATGGGCTGCCCTATAGTTAATAACACAGATCTTATATGCCTAAGTGGAAATAGAAATGCAGTTAATGACTGCATCCCAAGTTTTTCATACTTTCACCTTAGTAAAAGATAGCTATATTATTTAATCCAATTTCTATAGTTTTCGGAGGCAAAGCTTATGTTATATAAATCATAATGGTTTATATTAACTCAACAGTGGATCAATATTTATCAACATTGGGCTTTAATTCTGTGGTCATTTAATATGTTATAGATGCTAATAAATGCATTTACTCTATCTCATGGTGACATATGGATTATAACGGAATCACACAACACAAAAATTCCACTAACTGCAATGACACAGCAAAACCAGTGGGTCTTTAGATCACTGAATTTAGTTTAAGCTCAGAAGAAAAAAGAAAAAAAAAATCTTTAAAAAATTGTTTTTGTCAACTTTTTTGTACTTGAATAATCAGTCCTTCAAAATGTATCGCTAGTTACACATGTAAAATTTTTCTTTAAAAATATTGTTAATTTCTGAACAGCAAAGCTCCCTCCATTCTCATGAAATTTTATTCCAAGACTTAATCTCTGCCTCCCCTACTTGGAAAATTTTCCATTTTAGTATTTCTTTTCTTAAATTAAACATATGCAAAGAACCACCCCATTCAAGGACCAGATTATGGTAAAGTTCTTCTTGTGCTTAAAATAAAAATTCACATGTTGGGTATTCAGAGCATCTTTCAGAAGACTTGTCCCTATGCATGTGGCACAGAAAGACATGTATGGAAGCTTGTTCTATATTTTCTAGGGTTTTATTTATTCTCGCCACTTGGCCTTTCTTTCCTTGTGCTCATTTTAAGAGAATCTGAAAGAGGTGAAAATTCAGGAAGAGATGGTTGACCCTGAGAGTGAAGTTCTCCCAGCTCACTCCCACTCTGTGTTCTCCTGTCCCTACTCTGTTTAAGGACTGTTTCCTCATTTATGTTGAAGAAGGAACTCTCTTCATTCCACCACTGAGAGCTCACACTTCTTCCCTCCCACTTGATGGAATCCTGTTTCATGAGAATTGTAAAAATTTGCAGCAAAAACTTTCTGCAGTATTTTCTTCAACTCTTTCCTTAATCTCTATATGGTGACTTCAGGCTCAATTTTTCATAAAGATATAATATAAAATTGTATCCAAAGCTGGAGATATCTTTGAGGCCCCAGGTCATATATTCATTAAAAAGGGTGTAGGTGTGCACACAGAGTGTTGGGACTATCCTTTGGTCCTGAACATCACTCTCGGTCACTTAAAAATTATTATCTCAGGTCTGAGGATATTATCTTCCTGGCAATTTATACTCACCACACAGATGTGGTGTGAAGAATAACTAATAAAGAATGTTATAAAGTCTCCTACAAGCTTCACATACTCTACGTATGCTTACTAATTTTAGCATAACTCCCGAATGAAAGAAGTGAAACCCACATGCTTTAATGCCATCCCAAAGTTAAAAAGCCAACTGTAACTTAATTACAACCGAGCCCAACAGAAATATTAATTCACACAATAAACTGATAGATCTACTCATTATAACATGTCTCTCTTTTCATTTCTATATTTGAGAGTAAATATTGATTTGATATTTTAAAAAAGAATGAGAAAACACCCAAGTGACAAAAATAAAACAGTTGGCCAAAAGGACAGCTCTGGGCTTGTAAACTAAATTACAAGGTTTCAACAGGGTGTCAAAAAGGCCACAAATTTAGGATTGTTAGTCATGATCCATTATTAAAGTCATGCTTGAAAAACAAACAAAAAATCATTTTTAACAATAGAACAGTATATGCAATTTTTCCAAAAGGGTCGATAGAAAATCTGGTTCTGCCACTGCTTCAGTTAGTGGATTGAGGAAAGCTGTTTTGCCTACTTTTACTTTTAGGATGTTTTCAAATGAAGAACTGGACAGAACCACCCTGGTCTCTTTCCTCCTAGGAAAGTGGGGCACTGGCAGAAATCTTTCTTCCACTCTCTTGTGCTTTCTCTTGAGCCCCAAAGTTATTCAGACTCAAGAAAAAGAAGACAAAGAAGACTTTTTCCTGTCAGCTTAAAGGTATTCCTCCCTTTGTGAACTAACTTCACTTCCATTCAGCCTAATAAATCCTGTCATTCACTTCTCTTTTATCCTTCCACCTTCAAGAAAAGTCCTGGGGCTTCCCTGGTGGCGCAGTGGTTGAGAGTCCGCCTGCCGATGCAGGGGACACGGATTCGTGCCCCGGTCCGGGAAGATCCCACATGCTGCGGAGCGGCTGGGCCCGCGAGCCATGGCTGCTGAGCCTGTTGCTCCGCAACGGGAGAGGCCACAGCGGGGAGGGGCCCGCGAACAAAAAAAAAAAAAAAAAAAAAAAAAAAGTCCTGGATGTAAGCATACAGTGACCAAGAGAAACACTAGAAAGAAAAGAGGCAACAGCCCCTGTTGTTTTACCCAGCCCTCTAGAAACAGTACGTTCTCTCTGTGCTTCTTGCTCTGTTGAGAAAAGCAGGAAAACAGCTGCCAGGTTATCGGTCCCAGCTTTGAACTGGGAGCTTCAAATTCCTGCCCAAGGCTGGACATGCCTTGCTAGCCCGTGAAATCTCTCAGCATTCCTAACTGAAGACCTGAGAAGGCTGGACCAGCTGTGCTCGGAGACTGTCAGATCCAGAAGAAGAAATGAACTCCTTTCAGCCAAATGAATGGTTCTCTAGTCTGTGTCCTTCAGCCTAAGCCTCTGAGGCATCCACCCCACCTAGAAAACATGTCCACGGATTGCTTCCTCCCCATTCCTTAGAGAAGTGGAATTTACAACAATTTTAAAAAGAATTCTCAGGTTAAAAACACATAAAACACAATATCATCTTGCCTAAAATAGTCTTTCCTAATATCTTATATCTCCCTTTAGCAGAAGAAATAAAGGTTTTCATTATATTTAATCCAGAAAGCTGTAAGGCAGGCTAGATTTTTTTTTCTCTCTGATTTATTTGTCCGCGTCTTGCTTATATCAGTCAGGTCACATTAGGTTTGGGGAAGACAAAGGAGACATAAGATAGGGTAAGTCGGGCAAGTTCCTTGAAATAATTGATTGTTTTAAATATTATGTTTATCCAAAACACCCTATTCATTATGATGGAATATAAATAAAATTCTGATCTACAAATAAACACTTCACAAATATACTCATTGGATTTTTTTTTTCTTTTAACTGAAGAAGCACCACTCTTGCTCAGTAGCATGGATTAAAAATTATGAGTTAAGAAAATTAGGGGATTTGATGGGTTGTTACCAAGCTCCAATGTGTGTAAGTTACTCCTCAGCCATTAAATAAATGCTGAGAGGAAACTCAACGGCACTAGCAGCAAGCTGCTGGTGAAGAGTGGGCAGTGGGCTTCCCTGGTGGCGCAGTGGTTGAGAGTCCGCCTGCCGATGCAGGGGACGGGACGCGGGTTCGTGCCCCGGTCCGGGAAGATCCCACATGCTGCGGAGCGGCTGGGTCCATGAACCATGGCCGCTGAGCCTGCGCGTCTGGAGCCTGTGCTCCGCAATGGGAGAGGCCACAACAGTGAGAGGCCCGCGTACAGCAAAAAAAAAAAAAAAAAAAAAAAGAGTGGCCAGTACAAGAATGGAAGCAGGAGAGAGGTCATTTTCATTTTAATATCATTTTATAAGAGCAAAAGGAAAGCTTCAATAGCTTTATGGTACCAAATATGTTCTAACGATCTTTTTGAACCAAGAAAAAGCTTGCAGAATATTCAAACGGGATGGGAAGGTTAAGACTAATCAGCACTTGAGAATAAGGTATTTAGTCATCATGGGAAGTAGATTTTGACACGGAGTTCCCCTTGCTTACGTTTATTTCAACTTCCTCTCCTCTTTTTAGGGAAGAAAGTGAATGCATCGATGTTCTTACAGCTGTTTATTAAACATGAGTCCTCACCTCACTTCTTCCATATACATCCCTTCTTTTCAGCAAAGTCTCCGTGCAACTTATTGTGGACCCCTACCAAGTTCATAGAAGCGGGGCTCATCCAGAAGTGGGAAAGCACACAATTGTTCCTCCCTCTCTCATTCCTGCTCTCTCCATAGTCCTGCCCAGAGACATCTCAGCCTTCCGGTGGGCGTGAGTAGGGAAGGATAATACCTTCTCCTCCTTCCCAAGTGGTATCTGGGATCCAGAATATATGGCCAATGGGAAATTAACATTTCCTCTTTCAGGCCACTTTGCCCTTGTTATGTACACACAGAGAAGCACTCAAATGTATAAACCACAGACTAATTCTTGACAGTTCCCATCAATATAGCTGATCCTTCTTTCCACTTTCTACTATGCAGTAATCTTATAGAACTGAAGTTTCAGTCTGTTCATTTCCACACAGATTTAAGGGGACCTTATTGTTTGGAATAGTCTCCCTTTTTTGAGAAAGTACTACTAAAATCTTTCTGGAGAGTAAAGTATTCCTGATATTAAAACAAGTCAAAGATAATAAAATCACACAAGTACAATTTGTATAATGAAAAATGTGCTTGAGCAGTAACTGGAATGTAATCTTATAGGAAAATAGGTCCTTCACTCTGGTTCGCTTATCAGTAAATGCCACATCCCATACACTGTTGAAGCCAGGGACCACTTTTCGCTTTAGAAAAAATGCCAGGATTTTAAGAATCTTCAGTTTTCAGTTTTCTGAAGTGCACAACAACCAGATTCCATTGTTCTGTTCAAAAATTTTAAGTGTTTTTAAATTTCTCAAATGACACCTAACATGTAAAATGGTATCATTATTGCTGCAATCGTTTTAATATTTGAATAAATACAAGCATCTCCTAGAAGACACCGGGGAAGAATAATCCTTCTCCATTCTACCTTTCAGTGCTATTTCCTGAAATAGAGAATCCCATTTTTGTACCCCTGAAGCCTGACATGTATTTGACAGCATCCCCTAGAATGGAATTATTTCACATTTGGGAAACAGGATGAAGGCAAATGAAAGAACTAGATAATTTTTGCACAGTGAATAGGCCAAGAGATGGCTTAGTAACAGTATTCAAGGGTATAAATGTTTAGTCTAAGAAAGATGATGACAAGCTAAACCTCATTCCACTCAGGACAGGGTAGGGGAAAAAAGGAACTTAAAATCACACTAGAAAAGTGTGTTGTACATGCATGAATATTTACATGCACATACGCATACTGGACACGCACATATATACACGTAAATACATTCGGAGCCTTCCTAAAGCCCTTGTGTATTCTATTTTTTTCCTCTGTGCATCTTGAAGTTTAATAACTTAGTTGGGATTTATGATAGAAATAACCTATGCAGAAGTCCAGAAGTGAATTTATCAAACTCTAGGACAGCCATATTATGCAGTTATAACAATATATACTAATTGCAGGTCCCGTGACAAGTAACCCAAATGGTGTCCATACACAAGAAGATAATGGAAAATTCTGGCTATGGAATTAAAGTCGGTATCACTTTTTAAAAGAAAAAATTTTTTTGACTTTAATATACATACAGTGTTTCTGTCATACCTACAACCCAAGTTATCAACCTTTAAAAAGCTACATCAGGACTTTATGAAGCACCTGTATATATGTATAATACATTCTAATATAAGGTCGAATCTAAAAGTAAATAAAAGTTTGCCAACTTCTTAGAATCCCAAGGAAATATTTTGTTTGGATATTTTGTAAACTCAGTCTCTTTTTTTTTTTTTTTTTGCGGTATGCAGGCCTCTCACTGTTGTGGCCTCTCCCATTGCGGAGCACAGGCTCTGGAAGCGCAGGCTCCGTACACGCAGGCTCAGCGGCCATGGCTCACGGGCCCAGCTGCTCCGCGGCATGTGGGATCTTCCCGGACCGGGGCACGAACCCGTGTCCCCTGCATTGGCAGGCGGACTCCCAACCACTGCGCCACCAGGGAAACCCTCTCAGTCTCTTTTGAGTAACAGTGTCATTTCCTAAACCTATTCAGGACACAGGACTTTTTTCACATATCTTCTCATGCATAATTCTTCCTCAGCCTTCTTTGAAGACACTTCTTTTCCTCCACATCCTGTAGATATTGAGTCTTAGAAGATAACTATGTGCCCTCCTATACGTATGAAGGCAGAGATGCGCAGTAGGAACAGGAGAGCATTCAAAACAGATGGAACCCTAATGCACTGTGGTAACCTATATGGGAGAGAAGTCCAAAAGGGAGGGGATATCTGTATGTGTATGGCTGATTCATTTTGTTGTGCAGTGGAGGCTAGCACAACAGTGTAAAGCAACCATACTCCATAAAAATTAAAAAAAAACAAAAACAAAAAAACACAGATGTACGAGCCAGAGCAAAAATACAGGGATATGGAACAATGTAACATGTTTAGAGAAATGCAAGTACTTGGATGTGGCTGGAGCACTGACGCTTGTTTGGTGGGAGTAGGTGGTGAAGATGGGAACCTAAATAACTGGTACAACAGTGATGCTGAATGACAGATAGGGCTTCGGATGCGACGCAGGTATACAGGCTTTGAGACCCTGTTTACCACACCCTGAGGTTTGGAGTTTCTGCAGTGGGTAGCTAATGATGGGTTTTAAGCAGAACATTTGGGTCGTTAGATTAGGACTTCAGAAAAGTCATTCTTGCAGTGGTGTGGAGGATTCACTGTAGGGTCCAGAGAAGACTATATGGACACTGACCTAACACAGTAACGGAGGGAATGAAATGGAGGTAGTTAGTCCGAAAAAAAAATTGAGAGGAAAGAATTTATAAAACTTAATAGTAATTAAATGAGAAATTAAGCAAGAGAGTGGAATGTAGGATGATTCTGAGGATTCTGAATTAAGAAATTAGGTATTCGATGGTACCGTGCATTGAGGCAGAGACTAGAACAGAAGCAAAAAGTAGAGAAAAAGAGGAGGTAGAGGGTAGAAGGGAGAATGAATTCTGTTTTTATATTTTACATTTGAGTTGGTTGTAGGATACTCATCGAGTTGAAGTTCAGGGAAAAGATGATACCACCTAAAAAATCTGATGTTAGTGAAACCAAAACCCTGATGCTGCACCTCAGAGCTGAGGCCCTTGACAACACTCTTGTAAAATGAGAAATGGAGAGCTTCCCCTTTTTAAATCCTCTTAGAGTTTGACACCAAGGAGTTCCAAAACATTGTGGATTTTACTATTATGTCTCATTTCATACACATAGCCACTTGCTCTCAGAGTATACCCACCTTTCAAAGAACCTGCATGTGATAGTAAATCTGTCAATTTGTCTAGGCTATAGTTACCCAGTTGTTCAGTTAAATACTAATCTAGGCATTGCTGTGAAGGTATTTTGTAGATGCAGTTAACATCTATAATCAGTTGACTTTAAGTAAAGGAGAGATCCTCAGTAATCTGGGTGACAGGTCATCCAATCAATTAAAAGGCTTTAAGAACAAAACTAACCCACAGCAATATCATACTTAAAGGTAAAAGGTAAGATGCTTCAGGTCAGGAACAAGATAGGATGTCTGCTGTCACCACTTCTATTCAACGTATTACTTGATCTTCTAGCTACGGCAATTAGCCAAGAAAAGGAACTAAATAGTATCCAAAGTGGAAAGGAAGAAATAAAACTATATTCACAAATGACATGATCTTTTTTTTCAATATATTTTTTTACTGACATATAGTTGATTTACAATGTTGTGTTAAGATATGATCTATCGCGATTTCCCTGGTGGCGCAGTGGTTAAGACTCTGCCCTCGCGAAGTAAGTCAGAAAGAGAAAAACAAATACCATATGCTAACACATATATATGGAATCTAAGGAAAAAAAAAAAGGTCATGAAGAACCTAGGGGTAAGACGGGAATAAAAACACAGACCTACTAGAGCATGGACTTGAGGATATGGGGAGGGGGAGGGGTAGGCTGTGACGAGGTGAGAGAGTGGCATGGACATATATACACTACCAAGCCTAAAGTGGATAGCTAGTGGGAAGCAGCCGCGTAGCACAAGATCAGCTAGGTGGTTTATAACCGCCTAGAGGGGTGGGATAGTGAGGGTGAGAGGGAGGGAGGCGCAGGAGGGAGGAGATATGGGAACATGTGTATATGTATAACTGATTCACTTTGTTATAAAGCAGAAACTAACACACCATTGTAAAGCAATTATACTCCAATAAAGATGTTAAGAAAAAAAGTGTATAGAACTACAATTCATTTCTGTATATTGATCTTGTATCTTATAATCAAGATCATATATCCCACCCCTCTAGCACTGAGCTGATCTCCCTGTGCTATGCAGCTGCTATGATCAATAGCAGCTATGTGCTATGATCAATCTGAAAATGAAATTAAGAAAAAAATTCCATTCACAATAGCACCAAAAAATAAAATAAATTACTTAGGAATAAATTTGACAAAAGTAATGCAAAACATATTCTGAAAACTACAAAAGATTGTGGAGAGTACCTAAAGTTCTAAATAAATGGAATAACACCATGTTTATGGATTGGAAGATTTAAGATTGTTAAATGGAAATACTCTCCAAACTGAACTACAGATTCAATACAATCTCTGTCAAAATACCAGCTGACTTGGTACAGACTGACAAGCTGATTCTAAAATTGATATGCAATTGCAAAGGCCTCAGCAAAAAAGCAATCTTGAAAAAGAAGAAAGAACTCACACCTCCCAACTTCAAAATGTATTTACAAAGCAATGGTATACAAGACAGTGCCGACAAAGATAAACATATAGACCAACAAAATAGAAATGAGAGCCCAGAAATAAACTCATCTATCTATAGCAAACTGATTTTTGACAAGGGTGCCAAGACCATTCAATGGGAAACAACAGTTTTCTTAACAAATGGTGCTGGGACAACTGGATAGTCTTGCACAAAAAATGAAGTTGGAACTTCATCTTATACAATATACAAAATTTTACTCAAAATGAACCAAAAACCTAAATATAAAGGCAACAACTATAACTCAGAAGAAAATGTAGGGGAAAAATCTTCATGACCTTGTGTTTATCAAAGGATTCTTAGGCAAGACAACAAAAACACAGGCAACAGAAGAAAAAGAAATTAGACTTAATCAAAATTTAAAACTTTACTGATTCAAGGAACACCATCAAGAAAGTGAAAAGACAACCCACATAATGGGAGAAAATATTTGCAAGTTGTATATTTAATAAGATATTTTATATGCTATATAAAGGATGCTTACAACTCACTAATAGGAGAGCCCAATAAAAAATGGGCAAAGTACCCAAATAATCATCTCTCCAAAGAATATATATAGTAGCCAATAAGCATGCAAAAGGATGCTCAACATAATTACTAAGTTAAAACCACAATGAGATACCACTTCACACCTACTAAGATGGCTAGAATCAAAAAGACAGAGAGCCAACAAGTGATGAGAATATGGAGAAACTGGAAGTCTTATGCATTGCCGGTGAAAATATAAAATGGTCCAACTATTTTGGATATAGTCCAGCAGCTCGTCAAATGATTAAACATGAGTTAGCATATGATCTAGTAATTCCACTCTTAGGTATAGACCCAAGAGAAATGAGAACCATATGCCCACATGGAAAATTGTACACAAATGTTTATAGCAGCATGGTTCATACTAGTCCAAAGGTGGAAACACCCCAAGTGTCCATCAACAAGTGAATGGATAATTCATCTGAATCTAACAATCCATTATCTGGAATATTACTCAGCCATAAAAAGGACTGAAGTACTGATACATGTCACAGCATAGAAGAACCTCAAAAATATCATGCTAAGTGAAAGAATCCAGTAACAAAAGACCACATACTATATAACTCCAAGTATATAAAATTCCAAAATAGGTAAATTTGTAGAGACAGAAAGTAGATTAGTGGCTCCTTAGGCTTGTACATCAGCGAAGTAGCTTTAGGGAATGGGGAAATGGGAAGTGAAAGCTAAAGAATATGGAGTTTCTTTTTTGAGGTAATGAAAACAATTGTAAAATTGACTGTGGCGATAGTTGCACATATCTGTGAATATACTAAAAACCACTGAATTGTACACTTTAAGTGGGTGAAGTTTATGGCATGTGAATTATATCTCAATAAAGCTGCTTTGTAAAAACTGCGACTGAAATTGAGACTGTGATCAAAAATCTTCCAACAAACAAAAGCCCAGGACCAGATGGCTTCACAGGCGAATTCTATCAAACATTTAGAGAAGAGCTAACACCTATCCTTCTTAAACTCTTCCAAAATATAGCAGAGGGAGGAACACTCCCAAACTCATTCTACGAGGCCACCATCACCCTGATACCAAAACCAGACAAGGATGTCACAAAGAAAGAAAACTACAGGCCAATATCGTTGATGAACCTAGATGCAAAAATCCTCAACAAAACACTAGCAAACAGAATCCGACAGCACATTAAAAGGATCATACACCAAGATCAAGTGGGGTTTATCCCAGGAATGCAAGGAATCTTCAATATGTGCAAATCAATCAACGTGATACACCATATTAACAAATTGAAGGAGAAAAACCATATGATCATCTCAATAGATATAGAAGAAGCTTTTGACAAAATTCAACACCCATTTATGATAAAAACCCTCCAGAAAGTAGGCATTGAGGGAACTTTCCTCAACATAATAAAGGCCATATATGACAAACCCACAGCCAACATCGTCCTCAATGTTGAAAAACTGAAAGCATTTCCACTAAGATCAGGAACAAGACAAGGTTGCCCACTCTCACCACTCTTATTCAACATAGTTTTGGAAGTTTTAGCCACAGCAATCAGAGAAGAAAAGGAAATAAAAGGAATCCAAATTGGAAAAGAAGAAGCAAAGCTGTCACTGTTTGCAGATAACATGATACTATACATAGAGAATCCCAAAGATGCTACCAGAAAAATACTAGAGCTAATCAATGAATTTGGTAAAGTAGCAGGATACAAAATTAATGCACAGAAATCTCTGGCACTCCTATACACTAATGATGAAAAATCCAAAAGTGAAATCAAGAAAACACTTCCATTTACCATTGCAACAAAAAGAATAAAATATCTAGGAATAAACCTAGCTAAGGAGACAAAAGACCTGTATGCAGAAAATTACAAGACACTGATGAAAGAAATTAAAAATGATACAAATAGATGGAGAGATATACCATGTTCTTGGATTGGAAGAATCAACATTGTGAAAATGACTCTACTACCAAAGCAATCTACAGATTCAATACAATCCCTATCAAACTACCACTGGCATTTTTCACAAAACTAGAACAAAAAATTTCACAATTTGTATGGAAACACAAAAGACCCCGAATAGCCAAAGCAATCTTGAGAATGAAAAATGGAGCTGGGGGAATCAGACTCCCTGACTTCAGACTATACTACAAAGCTATAGTAATCAAGACAGTATGGTACTGGCACAAAAACAGAAATATAGATCAATGGAACAGGATAGAAAGCCCAGAGATAAACCCACGCACATATGGTCACCTTATCTTTGAAAAAGGAGGCAAGAATATATAGTGGAGAAAAGACAGCCTCTTCAATAAGTGGTGCTGGGAAAACAGGACAGCTACATGTAAAACTATGAGATTAGAACACTCCCTAACACCATACACAAAAATAAGCTCAAAATGGATTAAAGATCTAAATGTAAGGCCAGAAACTATCAAACTCTTAGAGGAAAACATGGGCAGAACACTGTATGACATAAATCACAGCAAGATCCTTTTTGACCCACCTCCTAGACAAATGGAAATAAAAACAAAAATAAACAAATGGGATCTAATGAAACTTCAAAGCTTTTGCACAGCAAAGGAAACCATAAACAAGACCAAAAGACAACCCTCAGAATGGGAGAAAATATTTGCAAATGAAGCAACCGACAAAGGATTAATCTCCAAAATTTAGAAGCAGCTCATGCAGCTCAATAACAAAAAAACAAACAACCCAATCCAAAAATGGGCAGAAGACCTAAACAGACATTTCTCCAAAGAAGATATACAGATTGCCAACAAACACATGAAAGAATGCTCAACATCATTAATCATTAGAGAAATGCAAGTCAAAACTACAATGAGATATCATCTCACACCAGTCAGAATGGCCGTCATCAAAAATTCTAGAAACAATAAATGCTGGAGAGGGTGTGGAGAAACGGGAACCCTCTTGCACTGTTGGTGGGAATGTAAATTGATACAGCCACTATGGAAAACAGTATGGAGGTTCCTTAAAGAACTACAAATAGAACTACCATATGTCCCAGCAATCCCACTACTGGGCATATACCCTGAGAAAACCATAATTCAAAAAGAGTCATGTACCAAAATGTTCATTGCAGCTCTATTTACAATAGCCAGGAGATGGAAGCAACCTAAGTGTCCACCATCGGATGAATGGATAAAGAAGATGTGGCACATATATACAATGGAATATTACTCAGCCATAAAAAGAAATGAAATTGAGTTATTTGTAGTGAGGTGGATGGACCTAGAGTCTGTCATACAGAGTGAAGTAAGTCAGAAAGAGAAAAACAAATACCGTATGCTAACACATATATATGGAATCTAAGGGGAAAAAAAATGGTCATGAAGAACCTAGGGGCAAGACGGGAATAAAGGCACAGACCTACTAGAGAATGGACTTGATGATATGGGGAGGGGGAAGGGTAAGCTGTGACAAAGTGAGAGAGTGGCATGGACATATATACACTACCAAATGTAAAACAGATAGCTAGTGGGAAGCAGCTGCATGGCACAGGGAGATCAGCTCGGTGCTTTGTGACCACCTAGAGGGGTGGGATAGGGAAGGTGGGAGGGAGGGAGATGCAAGAGGGAAGAGATATGGGAACATATGTATATGTATAATTGATTCACTTTGTTATACAGCAGAAACTAGCACACCATTGTAAAGCAATTATACTCCAATAAAGATGTTAAAAAAATAAAATAAAATAAAATGAAAAGTGTGAAACTAATTTTCTCTGAAGAAGAGAATCTGCCCATGGATTGCAGTGTCAGCTCCTATCAGAGAGTTTCCAGTCTGCTGACACGCCCTACAGATTTTGGACTTGCCAAAATAAGCATAAGCCAACCAGCATAAGCCAATTTCTTGAAATAGATGAATGATGGATACACAATAGATGACAGATGATAGATAGATACATGATAGATAGATAGATAGATAGATAGATAGATAGATAGATAGATAGACAGAACGAGATTTCTGGATCTCCTACTGTTTCTGTTTCTCTGGTAGAACTCTAATACAAATTTTGGCATTGAGAAATGAGGTGCTGCTGTAACAAATACCTAAAAATGTGGCAGTGGCTTTGGGTTTGGGTTTTGGGCAGAGGCTGAAAGAATTCTGAGGTGCTCGACAGAAAAATACTAGGTTGCTTCATGGAGATAATTAGTGGAAATATGAATGTTAAAGGTATTTCTGGTGAGATATCAGAAGGAAATGAGAACATGTTACTGGAAACTGGAGGAAAGGCAATCTTTGTTAAAAGGTGGCAGAACTTGGGTGACCTGTGTTCTACTTTGGAAAAGCAGAACTTACAAGAAATGAACTTGAGTATTTAGATGAGGACATTTCCAAGCAAAATGCCTGGGTTTTGGATTTTAGGGTTTGTTTCTTTGTTAGTTTGTTTTTGCTGCTTATTGTAAAATGCAAGAAGAAAAAAATAAATTGAGGGAGGAACTGCTAAGTAAAAAGAAACCAGTACTTGATGATTTGAGAGGTTTTCAGCCTATCCATATTGCAAAGGATGCTAAAATTAGGAAATTCACTGTAGAGAGAGCCTGCTCTGGAGAAAAAGCTGAGAGCGTAGCTGGACAACATTTTGTGGAAGAGATTTTAGGTGTGTGACTCATTTTCCAATCAACCATCTCAACAGGAGCCAAGAATAGAGATGAGGTTATCCAGGAGGAATCAGTAAAGATCTCTCTTGTATGATGGTATGAACCCCCCTGACGTATGTAGGAGGCCCACAAGGGTGTTGATAATATTATACCAGCACAAACATTGACAACTTGGATCAACAGGTATGGAGACTGGACAAAATGTAAAAAGGTTGTCTGCTCCTGAAATTCTACAGGAAATAAATAGATTCATAGAGCCACTCAGCTGTGAACATGAGCTACTCTTAAGAAAAAAAAAAAATGAAGAATGACTCAGAAGGCGGGACCACCATGGGACCAGAGGTCAAAGACAATGGAGCCATTTCCAAGGGCATAGAGCACAAGGGACCTGTAACTAAGGATGGAGAGGAGGATGGTGGAGCCACAGGCAGAGAGGGAGGACCTTGAACCTCATAGTATTATTCTCAAGCCGACAAGAGGCAGAGATTGGAGTTATACTGCCACCAGATGCTGAATGAAGCAAGGGAGGATCCTCCCCTAGAGCCTTCAGAAAGAGCAGGGCCCTACCAGCACCTTGATTTCAGAATCCTGGCCTCCTAAGCTGTGACAGAATAAATTTCTGCTGTTTTAAGCCAGCAAGTTTGTAGTAATTTGCTACAGCAGCCCTAGGAAACTAATACACTGGGCAAGGATGAACTTTATGCTTGTCCATACTCTTCACCCAGAGCCATCACTCCATTGTAATAATTTTTTTTTCCTTGTAGATATCTAGATATTGAACCCAGGTTTTATTTCAGACTCACCTCTACTTTGTGTAAAGTTTATTCTCAGGAGTCCCATTGTCCTATTCTGCAACCAGCTTCAACTGGAGCCACTCCCATACAATAGGTATGATTTTATGTATTCGAACCTCAGTTGGAGATGCAGTGGTCAGGGTACCAGCCCATCTTCTAAGAGGATCCTCCACTCTTATGTAAATTTGGATGGAAAAGAAACCTCTTGGTTAGAATGCACCAGTTTAAGAGGCCAAAGCACCCAAACTCAAATAAATGGAAGCACGACTCCAGCCCCTACAATATCTGAACCCCAAAATGTCCTGTGGTATTATTATGAGCGTTTTCATTTTAATTGTATTTTAATTTATCTTTGGCATATTATGACTGTGATTATTATAGGCAAATGTCTTGGGCTACACACTTAAGATATAGCTCCTATCTTCTGGGAATTAATAATCTGGTTGGTTATTATTATTATACTAATTTTAAAATAAATAAATAGACTAAAATATACTAGGCACTGTGGTAGGCACAAAAAAATTTCTTTGAATAAGGTCTGAGGATCTAATATATAGCATGATAACTATAGTTGATGACACTGTGTTGTATAACTGGAATCTACTAAGAAAAAGAGAACTTGAATGTTTTCACCAGAAAAAAAAAAAAAAGGTTGGGGGAGCTTGGCCAAGATGGTGGAGAAGGAAGATGCTGAGCTCAGCTGCTCCCGTGGGCACACCAAAACTACCACTATTTACAGAGCAATTACTGATGAGAAAGACCAGAATCCAGCAGAAAAGATCTTCTACAACTAAAGATATGAAGAAGGAATCACCACGAGATGGACAGGAGGGGCAGAGCTGAAGCTTAGTCAAGGCCCAAGCTCCCCCGTGGGTGACTTACAAATGGGAGAATAATTAGAATCGAAAAGGTTCTCCCTAAGGAGCAAGGGATTTGAACCCCACATCAGGCTCCCCAGCCCCAAGGTCCTGCACCAGGAAGTCGAGCCTCCACAGCATTTGGCTTTGAAGGCCAACGGGTCTTATTTTGGGAGACCCTGAGGGCTGTGGGAAATAGAGATTCCACTCTTAAAGGGCACACACAATATTTCACACACTCTGGGACTCAGGGGGAGAAGCAGTAGTTTGAAAGGAACCTGGGTCAGACCTACCTGCTGATCTGGGAGTCTCCTGGAGAGACGGGAGGCAACTGGAGCTCACGCTGAGGACATAGACACTGGCAGCAGCAAGTGATACGACCAATAAGGGGCTTATATATATATATATTATAAACAGCTCATGCAACTCAACATCAAAAAAAACAAACAACCCAAATAAAAAATGGGCTTAAGACCTAAATAGACATTTTTCCGAAGAAGACATATATAAGGCCAACAGGCAAATGAAAAGATGCTCAGTATTGATAATCATCAGAGAAATGCAAATCCAAACCACAGTGAGCTATCACCTCACACATGTCAGAATGGCTATCATCAAAAAGAACACAAATAACAAATGTTGGTGAGGATGTGGAGAAAGGGAATCCTGGTACACTGTTGGAAATGTAAATTCGTGGAGTCACTGTGGAAAACAGTATGAGTTCCTCAAAAGACTAAAAGTAGAACTACCATATGATCCTGCAATTCTACTCCTGGGCATATATCCTGAAAAAAATGAAAACACTAGATTGAAAAGATACATGTGCCCCAATGTTCACAGCAGCACTATTTACAATAGCTAAGATATGGAAGCAACCTACGTGTCCATCAACAGATGAATGCCTAAAGAAAGATGTGGCATACACACACACACACACACACACACACACACACACACACACACACACACACACACACGTTTACTACTCAGCCATAAAAAAGGAATGAAATTTTGCCTTTTGCAACAACATGGATGGACCTGGAGGGTATTAAGCTCAGTGAAATAAGTCAGACAGAGAAAGACAAATACTGTATATTATCACTTATATGTGAAATCTAAAATACAAACGAACGAATGAATATAACAAAACAGAAACAGACTCACAGATATAGAGAACAAACTAGTGGTTACCAGTGGGGAGAAGAAAAGGGGAAGGGGCAAGATAGGAGAAGGGGTTTAAGAGGTACAAACTAAAATGTATAAAATAAATAAGCTCCCAGGATATATTGTACAGAACAGGGAATATAGCCAATATTTTATAATAACTTTAAATGATGTATAATTTATAAAAAGTTTGAATCACTATGTTGTATACTGAAACTAATGTAATATAATAAATCTACTATATCTCAGAAAGAAAATAAAGAAAAAATAAATAAAAATAAACATTAAAAAATGTAAATATGTGAGGCAAATATGTTAATTAACTCCATGGGGGGAATCCTTTCACAATGCAAATGTATATCAAATCATTATGTTGTATACTTTAAATATCTAACAATTTTATTTGTCAATTATACCTCAATAAATCTGAAAAAATTCTTAGTTAAGAATTTAAACTCCTCCATTTAATCTATGGAACAATAAATGGAGGTTTTAGTGTTTAAGGATCCTTGTACCTTATTACTGTCTAAATTTCTTATATTATTGACGTATTATATTTTAACAGATAAATAGCCCTCCCTTAGAGACAGAAGAAGTAAGACAACTGACATACGGCAATATGATATTCTTTTCATCGATTAGAAATGGGGTTTATTTAGCACTGTTCTTAACAAAGGCCCCAGGAGGCACAGCACGGGAAAGAGAATTATCCTCTCTAACTTCAATCTCAGACGTTTGGTATTTAGCTCAGCATCATTTCAGAGCCATTTATGACTCCATGATTCACAAATGTAATCATTTATTTTTAACTAATATATGAAATGCTTCAGATAAACTGGATGCTGTAACAGCTGCCCTTTGAGATGTTGTTTCATAATGAACCATACCTGAATCAATAGATAATAGTCAGGTGCTTTATGCTTCTGATATCAGGGACAGTTCATCTTCCTCTTGTGTTTAACAGATGTATTCTTTAGCAATAACCCTTGGCTGTGTATTCCAGAAAAGACAAACAAACAAAGAGTGTCTTAAACAATATAGACCATTATTTCTCCCTTAACCCTAAAAGAAGGCATATGCACGCAGACGAGAGTCACCACGGTGAGTCCTCAAAGTCTTTAGAGGACCAGGCTCATTGCATCTTTCTCAATCTTCCTAACACATGACTTCTAATTCCAGCTGTCACATCGCCAGGAAGAAAGAAGAAAGAATGCTCATCCCCTTACCTTTAAGGAAGCTTCCTAAAGGTTTTCTTCCACTTATATCTCATTGGCCACATCAATCTGCAAGGGAGGCTGGGAAATAATGTTTTCAGCTGGGTCCACTGCAAGGATTTGGTCACAAAGGGACAAATAGATGATACATTTGGGGAAGCAATTAACGGCCTGTGACACAGCAGAGGTTCAACATATGCCAGAGGCCGATTTCTGAAGAAGATCATGCTTAAAGTCACAGTGATTATGCAAAATATACTCCTCACTGTGACATTTACCATTTACGTTCTATTTATCATCTTGCTCAAGCAGCCATAATCCAGGAAAGGAGAAGAAATTCTTCCACTATCACAATTGTAAATAATATGTTATCAACTAATTGTATAGTTTAGGCTTCTGGTATTTAAATAAAGACAATTTTAACAAGATTTTTTAAAAAGTAGGTCCAATAGTTTTTGAAAATGTCCATTGTCCAAGGGGCTGTACTAGGGACTTCTTAATAATAATGGTAAATTTCCAAATGTATCAATAGTAAAGCTCACTACTGAGCCTCATCCATTGCTGTGTTTTCAGGCACATCCGAATGTGTTTGTCAAGTTGAGGGAGTGCCCTTGTCAGTGGATCCTAAAATACAAGACTGACCCCTCAAGTCGGAGGAGAATAGGGATTCTGAGACCACCATGATTCAGACTAAGCACACCTCTTCCCAAACCCCTCCTTTGGTGCAGGTTGTAATCCTAAGGAGAAAAAAGGCTATGAGTAAAACTAAAATCTCTCTAAACTGTCTAACACTTTAGGGCTTAAACAGAACTGTCTCAGGACACTTCTAACACAATGCAACCCAAGAGGTA
The DNA here is from genome assembly GCF_003676395.1 of Aethalodelphis obliquidens. Taxonomy (NCBI): domain Eukaryota; kingdom Metazoa; phylum Chordata; class Mammalia; order Artiodactyla; family Delphinidae; genus Aethalodelphis; species Aethalodelphis obliquidens. The sequence continues at coordinate 17,292,281 of NW_020837980.1, read as the reverse complement.
GGGAGGCATCTTCTCCAGTTCCACAGTAGGGGCTCCCCAAAGCTTTGATGTGCTGAGAGCCTGGTGCAGCCTCCAGAGCATGACTGACATGGCCAACGCTCAGTGGTGGAGTAGCACAGACGGACACAGTCCTCATTACCACTCTGGCGGGCCCAGTGGTTTGATGATACAGCCTTGTGGTGCTTGCTCACAGTTAGGTCAGAGGGCCAACTGAGACGAGGCACCATCCACCATAGCTAGAAGAGTGAGAATAGCTGCAAGCAAGGAAACCATTCAGTCCAGAAGAGCAGTGAGAGTAACAGGAGGGCAAACTGCACTTAAGCACACGTTGAGATATTCCCTGGGCTGCCAAGAGAAGCTGCAGGACTTCATAAGAGTCTAAATAGTTAGTAGTCCATAGGTAGGATGATTTGAGTTACAGATGTGTCTTCCTTGGCAAGAGCACTAAAGCATTAAAACTTTTTTAAAAATTGACAATATTCTAAAATTACGATGCAGCTAGATATTACTGAAAAATGGAGTGTGGTTTTGCTGCATAATAGATACTGAAAATTAGAGTTTCAAGACATCCTTTCTTCATATCATTCAAAAAATACTTATTAAGCACCTACTATATGCCCTGTGCTAATTGCCAGGGATGCAGTGGGGAACCACAAAGATGTGGATGTAAAGTGTGGTTGAAGACAATATTAAGTACGGGCTGTAGAAGTTAGCAATTCAAGTTTGCCTCAAGAAATTCACCAGCAAGTTTCTTTTATTTAAAAAAAGATGTGTGTTGGGCTTCCCTGGTGGCGCAGTGGTTGAGAGTCCGCCTGCCGATGCAGGAGACACGGGTTCGTGCCCCAGTCCGGGAAGATCCCACATGCCGCGGAGCGGCTGGGCGCGTGAGCCATGGCCACTGAGACTGCGCGTCCGGAGCCTGTGCTCCGCAACGGAAGAGGCCACAACAACATGTGTGTTTACTGTGACAGATTGAATTATTATCCTTATTATATAATTATCTATTATGTATTTTTTGCTATGTGACTTTTAACAGGTTTATTGAAGTATAATTTTTGTACCATAACATTCACCCATTGTAAGTGTACAGTTCAATGATTTTTGGTAAATTTAAACAATAATGGAATAGTCACCACAGTGCAGTTTTAGAACATGTCTCTTACCCCCAAAATGCCCTCATGCTGTGCACAATCAATCCCGTCTCCCAGCCCTAGGCAACCATCTCTATAATTTTTCTTTTTTTAGAAATTTTATATAGATGGAATCACACAATATATAGTCTTTTGTGTCTGGTTTCTTTTACTTAATATAATAGTTTTGAGATTCATTCATGTTTCTTCCTGTATCAGACTTCATTCCTTTTTATTGCTAAGTGGTATACTACTATATGGATATACCACATTTTGCTTATCCATTTCCTAGTTAATATTTGGGGTGTTTCCAAATTTGTGTTATTAAAAATAATGCTGCTGTGAATGTTCACAAGTAAATATTTGTGTGTCTTCATTTCTCCTGAGTAGACACAGAGGAGTGGAAATGCTGGACAGTGTGGTAAGTATAACTTGTCCAGAAACTGCCGAACTTTTTCTAAACTGGATGTAACATTTTCCATTCTCATGAGCATTGTGGAAGGACTTCAGTTTGTCCATCTTCTTGCCAGCACTCAATACTGTCAGACTTTTTGACAACAGGCAATCTAGTGGGTCTGTAGTGATATTTCACTGTAGTTTTAATTTACCTTTCCCAAATGATTTCATCTTTTCATGTGCTTATTAGCCATTTGCATGTCGTTGGTGAAACATCTATTCAAATCTGCCCATTTTTTAACTGAGTTGTCTTTTTATTACTGAGTTGTAAGAGTTATATATTCTGAATATGTCCTTTATCAGATATGTGATTTACAAATATTTTCTCCTAGTCTATGGCTTGTCTTTTCATTTTCTTGATGATGTCTTTTGAAGGGTAATGTATTTTAATTTTGATAAAGTTCAATTTATCTATTTTGTCATTCATAGATTGTTTTTATAGCAGAGTTAAACATACCTTTGCCTAACCTAAGATCACAAAGATTTTCTCCTATATTTCCTTCTAGAAACAGTATAGTTCTTACTCTTACATTTAGGCCCTTGATCCATTTTGAATTCATTTTTTTGTGTACAGTATAAAGGAGCTAAGTTCATTTACATATTTTTGCATAGGGATATCCAATTGTCTCAACAAAATTTGTTTAAAAGAGTATTCTTTCCCTGATTCAATTGTGTTTGCGTCTTTTTTGAAAATCAGCTCACCATAAATGTAAGAGATTATTTCTAGACTACATTCTGTTCCATTGATCTATATGTTTATCCTTATACCACACTGTATGATGACTGTAGCCTTATAGTAAGTTTGAAATCAGTCAGTGTAAATCTTCCAGCTTTTCTTTTTCAAAATTGTTTTGCTAATTTAAGTTGTTTGCATTTCCATATAAACTCTAGGATTGACTTGTCAAATTCTAAAAGAATAAAGCCTGCTGGAATTTTGATAGGGACTCTGTTAAATCTATAGATAATTTTGGGGATAATTGCTATCTTAATAACATCGTCTTATAATCCATGAATATGGTACATCTCTCCATGAATTTAGATATTCTATAATTTCTCGCAGTAATGTTTTGTACTATTTTAGTATATATCCCCTTCACTTCTTTTGTTGTACCTATTCCTGAGATTTTATTTTTCTTTTTAATACTTTTGTGAATGGAATTCCCTTCTTAAATTTATTTTCAGATAGTTCAATGTCAGTATACAGAAATAAAATTACTTTTTGTATATTGATTTTGTATCTTGCAACCTTGCAAAACTCACTTATTAGTTCTAGCATATACATGCATGCATACATACAAACTTAGGGTTATCCATACACAAAAGCATAAAGGCTTTTAATTTATTTTCCTTGCCTTATCACATTGGCTGGAACATTCAGTAAAAGGTGAATAACAGTAGTAAGAGTGGACATTCTTGCCTTATACCCAATCTCAGTGGGAAAGTTTTTAGTTATTCACAATTAAGTATAATGTTAGCTGTAGATTTTTCATACATGCCTTTTTTCAGATAGAGGATATTTCTTTATATTCTTAATTTGATGAGAGTTTTTATTATAAATGGGTCTTAGAATTTGTCAAAAGATTTATCCGTGTCTATTGAGAAAACTGTGTAGTTTTTGTTCTTCCTTCTATTAATATAAAATACTATATGCATTGATTTTCAGATATAAAATCATTCTTGCACTCCAGGAGTAAATCCTATTTGGTCATGGTATATAATTTTTTATATATGTTGCTGGTTCCACTTTGCTAATATTTTGTTGAGGATTCTTGCATTTACGTTCATCAGAAATAATTGCTTCATAGTTTTTTTTCTTGTGATATCTTTGTCTGGCTTTGGTATCAGTTTTGTTATCACACTAAATACTGGCCTCATAGAACAAATCGGGAGGTGTTCTCTCCTCCTTTTTATTCCTGAAAATATTTGTATAGGACTGGTTTATGTCTTCCCTAACTGTTTAATAAAATTTACTAATGATCCACCTGGGCCTGGGATTTTCTTTGAAAAAGATTTTAAATTGTAGTGAGTCCCTTACACACGAACCTTCAAGTTGTGAACTTTCAAAGCTGCAAACGTGCATCTGGTTCCAGCAAGGAACCAGAACCTGTGCCATCAACATCAGGCGTGAGTGAAAGTGCAGCTGCCCTCCGTCTCCTATTGCTGACCATCCTTCAGCTCTACCATCTCCCACCTCCTCTCCCTCCTCCAGTCAGTACTCTTCTTGTCTGTTCACCTGATGCCAGCCCATGTATGCCAGCTGTTGTACTGTAGTACTATACTTCTCAAGGTACTATAAGATTAAAAACGTTTTCTTTATTTTTTGCGTTTGTTTGTTTTTTGTGTATTATTTGTGTGAAAAGTATTACAAACTTATTATAGTACAGTACTATTAATATATAGCCAATTGTGTTAGTTGGGTACATAGGCTAACACTGGTGGACTTACGAACAAATTGGACTTAACAAATGCACTCACGGAACAGAAGTTGTTCGCATGCAGGGGATGTACCATACTAATTCAATCGCTATGCATTTTAGGTCTACTGATATTTCTGTTTTGCTCTTGAGAGAGTTTTGGTAATTTGTTTATTTTCAAGATATTAACCATCTGTCATACAGAGTAAAGTAAGTCAGAAAGAGAAAAACAAATACCGTATGCTAACACATATATATGGAATATAAGGAAAAAAAAAGACATGAAGAAACTAGGGGCAAGATGGGAATAAAGACACAGACCTACTACAGAATGGACTTGAGGATATGGGGAGGGGGAAGGGTAAGCTGTGACAAAGTGAGAGAGTGGCATGGACATATATACACTACCAAACGTAAAATAGATAGCTAGTGGGAAGCCGCCGCATAGCACAGGAAGATCAGCTCGGTGCTTTGTGACCGCCTGGAGGGGTGGGAGAGGGAGGGTGGGAGGGAGGGAGATGCAAGAGGGAAGAGATATGGGAACATATGTATATGTATCACTGATTCACTTTGCTATAAAGCAGAAACTAACACACCACTGTAAAGAATTATACTCCAGTAAAGATGTTAAAATAAATAAATAGATAAAAAGAAAAAAAAAGATATTAACCATTTCATCTAACTTGTCAAATTTGTTGGCATAAATTGGTTCATAATACTCCCTGAGAATCCTTTTGATTTCTGTAGCATCTGTAGTGATGTTCTCCTTCCTTTTATTGATTTTGTTAATTTGTTTTTTGTTTCTTTTCTTTTTGTTTTTCTAGGTAAATGGTTATCAATTTCGTTGATTGTTTACATTTTGGTTTTCATGGATTTTCTGTATTGTTCTTCTGATTTTTATTTCACTTATTTCTTCTCTGGTCATTATTATTTCTTTCCTTCTATTTACTTGAGGTTTGACATGCTCATATTTATCTAGCTTCTTGAAGTGGAAGCTTAGATTGTTGATTTTAGATCTCTTTCCTTTCTAATATAAGCATTTAAAGTGGTAAGTACCCCTCTAAGCACTGCTTTAGCTACAGCTCATACATTTTGATATGTTAGGTTTTTGCTCCCGTTCGATTCAGCACATTTTCTAATTTACCTTGTGATGTCACCTTTGACTCATTGTTTTTCCAAAAGCATATTGTGAAATTCAAAATATTTGGGAAATCTCAAATTACCTTCTGTTGCTGGTTTCTTATTTAATTTTGTTGTAGTCAAAATAGTTTGACTTGGCTTCCCTGGTGGCACAGTGGTTGAGAGTCCACCTGCCGATGCAGGGGACGTGGGTTTGTGCCCCAGTCCGGGAAGATCCCACATGCCACGGAGTGGCTGGGCCCGTGAGCCATGGCCACTGAGCCTGCACGTCCAGAGCCTGTGCTCCGCAACGGGAGAGGCAACAATAGTGAGAGGCCGTGTACTGCAAAAAAAAAAAATAGTTTGACTTATTTTGTGGCCTATAATACAGTTAATATGGAGAGAGTTCCATGTGCCCTTGAACAGAATGTATATTCTGCTGTTGCTGGATGGAGCATTCTATGTTATTTATGTCTAGTTGCTTGCTAATGTTGTTCAAGTCTTGAATATTCTGTCTAGTTCTATCAATTACTGAGAGAGGAATGTTGAAATTTTCAACCACTACAATACTGAACTGTCTACCTATCTTTTAATTCTGTCAGTCTTTGATACATGTATTTTCGTGCCCTGGTGTTAAGTATTTATATATTAATAGTTGTTACTTCTTCCTGGGGTACTGAAAACTTTATCAGTATGCAATGCTTCCTTTTGTCTGTAGTAATATTTCTTGTCTTAAAGCCTACATTTTATATTAACCAAGTCACTCCAGTTTTTCAATGGTTACTACTTGCTTTTCCATCCTTTTACTTTTAAACTATTTGGCTCGGGGCTTCCCTGGTGGCGCAGTGGTTGAGAGTCTGCCTGCCGATGCAGGGGACACGGGTTCGTGCCCCAGTCCAGGAAGATCCCACATGCCACGGAGCAGCTGGGCCCGTGAGCCATGGCCGCTGAGCCTGCGCGTCCGGAGTCTGTGCTCCGCAACGGGAGAGGCCACAACAGTGAGAAGCCCACGTACCGCAAAAACAAAACAAAACAAAAAATACTATTTGGCTCTTTGAATATAAAATATGTCTCTTATAGACAGCATTTAGTTGGATCCTGCTCTTTCCTCTATTAATGGTTTAGCTATATTTTAAAAATTATTTTCTTAATAGTTCATCTAAGGATTACAATATATATCACTTTTTTAACATATTTATTGGACTGTAATTGCTTTACGATGTTGTGTCAGTTTCTGCTGTACAACAAAGTGAATCAGTTATATGTATACATATGTCCCCATATCCCCCCGACTTGCGTCTCCCTCCCACCCTCCCTATCCCACCCCTCTAAGTAGTCACAAAGCACTGAGCTGATCTCCCTGTGCAATGCAGCTGCTTTCCACTAGCCATCTATTTTACATTTGGTAGTGTATACATGTCCATGCTACTCTCTCACTTCGTCCCAGCTTACCCTTCCCCCGTCAGTGTCCTCAAGTCCATTCTCTATGTCTGCCTCTTTATTCCTGTTCTGCCCTTAGGTCTGTCAAACCTTTTTTTTTTTTTTAGATTCCATATATATGTGTTAGCATACGGTATTTGTTTTTCTCTTTCTGACTTACTTCACTCTGTATGACAGACTCTAGGTCCATCCACCTCACTACAAATAACTCAATTTCACTTCTTTTTATGGCTGAGTAATATTCCATTGTATATATGTGCCACATCTTCTTTATCCATTCATCCGATGGTGGACACTTAGGTTGCTTCCATCTTCTGGCTATTGTAAATAGAGCTGCAATGAACATTTTGGTACATGACTCTTTTTGAATTATGGTTTTCTCAGGGTATATGTCCAGTAGTGGGATTGCTGGGTCATATGGTAGTTCTAATTTTAGTTTTTTAAGGAACCTCCATACTGTTCTCCATAGCAGCTGTATCAATTTACATTCCCACCAACAGTGCAAGAGGGTTCCCTTTTCTCCACACCCTCTCCAGCATTTACTGTTTCTAGATTTTTTGATGATGGCCATTCTGACCACTGGGAGGTGATACCTCATTGTAGTTTTGATTTGCACTTCTCTAATGATTAGTGATATTGAGCATCCTTTCACGTGTTTGTTGGCAATCTGTATATCTTCTTTGGAGAAATGTCTATTTAGGTCTTCTGCCCATTTTTGGATTGGGTTGTTTGTTTTTCTGATATTGAGCTGCATGAGCTGCTTGTATATTTTGGAGATTAATCCTTTGTCAGTTGATTCATTTGCAAATATTTTCTCCCATTCTGAGGGTTGTATTTTCATCTTGTTTATGGTTTCCTTTGCTGTGCAAAAGCTTTTAAGTTTCATTAGGTCCCATTTGTTTATTTTTCTTTCCATTTCTCCAAGAGGTGGGTCAAAAAGGATCTTGCTGTGATTTAAGTCATAGAGCGATGTGCCTATGTTTTCCTCTAAGAGTTTGATAGTGTCTGGCCTGACCTTTAGGTCTTTAATCCATTTCGAGTTTATTTTTGTGTATGGTGTTAGGGAGTGTTCTAATTCCAAACTTTTACATGTAGCTGTCCAGTTTTCCCAGCACCACTTATTGAAGAGACTGCCTTTTCTCCACTGTATATTCTTGCCTCCTTTATCAAAAATAAGGTGACCATATGTGCATGGGTTTATCTCTGGGCTTTCTACCCTGTTCCATTGATCTATATTTCTGTTTTTGTGCCAGTACCATACTGTCTTGATTACTGTAGCTTTTAGTATAGTCTGAAGTCATGGAGTCTGATTCCTCCAGCTCCATTTTCCATTCTCAAGATTGCTTTGGCTATTTGGGGTCTTTTGTGTTTCCATACAAATTGTGAAATTTTTTGTTCTAGTTCTGTGAAAAATGCCATTGGTAGTTTGATAGGGATTGCACTGAATCTATAGATTGCTGTGGGTAGTATAAACATTTTCACAATGTTGATTCCTCCAATCCAAGAACATGGTATATCTCTCCCTCTGTTTGTATCATCTTTAATTTCTTTCATCGGCGTCTTACAGTTTTCTGCATAAAGGTCTTCTGTCTCCTTAGGGAGGCTTATTCCTAGGTATTTTATTCTTTTTGCTGCCATGATAAACGGGAGCGTTTCCTTAATTTCTCTTTCAGATTTTTCATCATTAGTGCATAGGAATGCAAGAGATTTCTCTGCATTAATTTTGTATCCTGCTACTTTACCAAATTCATTGATTAGCTCTAGTAGCTTTCTGATAGCATCTTTAGGATTCTCTATGTATAGTATCATGTCTTCTGCAAACAGTGACAGTTTTACTTCTTTTCTGATTTGATTCCTTTTATTTCTTTTTCTTCTCTGATGGCTATGCCTAACACTTCCAAAATTACGTTGAATAATAGTGGTAAGAGTGGGCAACCTTGTCTTGTTTCTGATCTTAGAGGAAATGGTTTCAGCTTTTCACCACTCAGAACGATGTTGGCTGTGGGTTTGTCATATATGGCCTTTATTATGTTGAGGTAGGTTCCCTCTATGCCTACTTTCTGGAGAGTTTTTATCATAAATGGGTGTTGAATTTTGTTGAAAGCATTTTCTGCATCTATTGAGATTATCATAAGGTGTTTATCCTTCAATTTGTTAATATGGTGTATCACATTGATTGATTTGCATACATTGAAGAATCCTTGCATCTCTGGGATAAACCCCACTTGATCATGGTGTATGATCCTTTTAATGTGCTGTTGGATTCTGTTTGCTAGTAGTTTGTTGAGGATTTTTGCATCTATGGTCATTAGTAATATTGGCTTGTAGTTTTCTTTTTCTGTGACATCCTTGTCTGGTTTTGGTATCAGGGTGATGGTGGCCTCATAGAATGAGATTCAGAGTGTTCCCCCCTCTGCTATATTCTGGAAGAGTTTGAGAAAGATAGGTATTAGCTCTTCTCTAAATGTTTCATAGAATTCGCCTGTGAAGCCATCTGGTCCAGGGCTTTTGTTTGTTGGAAGATTTTTTTTTTTGCGGTACGCGGGCCTCTCACTGTTGTGGCCTCTCCCTTTGCAGAGCACAGGCTCCAGATGCGCAGGCTCAGTGGCTATGGCTCACGGGCTCAGCCGTTCCGCAGCACGTTGGATCTTCCTGGACCGAGGCACGAACCCACATCCCCTGCATCAGCAGGCAGACTCTCAACCACTGCGCCTCCAGGGAAGCCCTGATGGAAGAGTTTTAATCACAGTTTCAATGTTACTGCTTGTGATTGGTCTGTTTATATTTTCTATTTCTTCCTGGTCCAGTCTCAGAAGGTTGTGCTTTTCTACTAATTTGTCCATTTCTTCCAGGTTGTCCATTTTATGGGCATACAGTTCCTTGAAGTAGTCTCTCATGATCCTTTGTATTTCTGCAGTGTCAGTTGTTACTTCTCTGTTTTCATTTCTGATTCTGTTGGTTTCAGTCTTCTCCCTTTTTTTCTTGATGAGTCTGGCTAATGGTTTATCAATTTTGTTTATCTTCTTGAAGAACCAGCTTTTAGTATTATTGATCTTTGCTACTGTTTCATTTCTTTTTCATTTATTTCTGATCTGATCTTTATGATTTCTTTCCTTCTGCCAACTTTAGGGTTTCTTTGTTCTTCTTTCTCTAATTGCTTTAGGTGTAAGGTTAGATTGTTTATTTGAGATTTTTCTTGTTTCTTGAGGTAGATTTGTATTGTTATAAACTTCCCTCTTAGAACTGCTTGTACTGCATCCCATAAGTTTTGGGTTGCGTGTTTTCACTGTCATTTGTTTCTAGGTATTTTTTGATTTCCTCTTTCATTTCTTCAGTGATCTCTTGGTTATTCAGTAGCGTATTGTTCAGCCTCCATGTGTTGGAATTTTTTATAGTTTTTTTTCCTGTAATTGATATCTAGTCTCATAGCATTGTGGTTGGAAAAGATACTTGATATGATTTCAATTTTCCTAAATTTACCAAGGCTTGATTTGTGACCCAAGATATGATCTATCCTGGGGAATGTTCCATGAGCACTTGAGAAGAAAATGTACTCTGTTGGTTTTGGATGGAATGTCCTATAGATATCCATTAAGTCCATCTAGTTTAATGTGTCATTTAAATCTTGTGTTTCCTTATTTATTTTCATTTTGGATGATCTGTCCATTGGTGAAAGTGGGGTGTTAATGTCCCGTCATATGATTGTGTTACTGTCGATTTCCCCTTTTATGGCTGTTAGCATTTGCCTTACGTATTGAGGTGCTCCTAGGCTGGGTGCATAAATATTTACAATTGTTATATCTTCTTCTTGGATCGATCCCTTGATCATTACGTAGTGTCCTTCTTTGTCTCTTGTAATAGGCTTTATTTTAAAGTCTATTTTGTCTGATATGAGAATTGCTACTGCAGCTTTCTTCTGACTTCCATTTGCATGGAATATCTTTTTCCATCCCCTCACTTTCAATCTGTATGTGTCCTTAGGTCTGAAGTGGGTCTCTTCTCGACAGCATACATATGGGTCTTGTTTTTGTATCCATTCAGCCAGTCTATGTCTTTTGGTTGGAGCATTTAGTCCATTTACATTTAAGGTAATTATTGATATGTATGTTCCTATTACCATTTTCTTAATTGTTTTGGGTTTGTTTTTGAAGGTCTTTTCCTTCTCTTGTGTTTCCTGCCTAGAGAAGTTCCTTTAGCATTTGTTGTAAAGCTGGTTTGGTGGTGCTGAATTCTCTTAGCTTTTGCTTGTCTTTAAAGGTTTTAATTTCTCCGTTGAATCCGAATGAGATCCTTGCTGGGTCGAGTAATCTTGGTTGTAGGTTCTTCCCTTTCATCACTTTAAATATGTCCTGCCACTCCCTTCTGGCATGCAGAGTTTCTGCTGAAAGATCAGCTGTTAACCTTATGGGGATTCCCTTGTATGTTATTTGTTGTTTTTCCCTTGCTGCTTTTAATGTATTTTCTTTGTATTTAATTTTTAATAGTTTGATTAATACATGTCTTGGCATGTTTCTCCTTGCATTTATCCTGTATGGGACTTGCATTTATCCTGTATGGCACTTCCTGGACTTGTTTAACTATTTCCTTTCCCATGTTAGGGAAGTTTTCAACTATAATCTCTTCAAATATTTTCTCATACCCTTTCTTTTTCTCTTCTGCTCCTGCGACCCCTATAATTTGAAAGTTTGTGTGTTTAATGTTGTCCCAGAGGTTTCTGAGACTGTCCTCAAGCCTTTTCATTCTTTTTTCTTTATTCTGCTCTGTGGTAGTTATTTACACTATTTTATCTTCCAGGTCACTTATCTGTTCTTCTGCCTCAGTTATTCTGCTATTGATTCCTTCTAGAGACTTTTTAATTTCATTTGTTGTGTCATTCATCATCGTTTGTTTGCTCTTTAGTTCTTCTGGGTCCTTGTTAAACGTTTCTTGTATTTTTTCCATTGTATTTTTGGATCATCTTTACTATCATTACTCTGAATTCTTTTTCAGATAGACTGCCTATTTCCTGTTCACTTGTTTGGTCTGGTGGGTTTTAACCTTGCTCCTTCATCTGCTGCGTATTTCTCTGTCTTCTCATTTTGTTTAACTTACTGTGTTTGGGGTCTCCTTTTCGCAGGCTGCAGGTTTGTGGCTCCCGCTGCTTTTGGTGTCTGTCCCAGTGGGTGAGGTTGGTTCAGTAGCTCGTGTAGGCTCCCTGGTGGAGGGGACTGGTGCCTGTTCTCTGGCAGGTGGGGCTGTGTCTTGTCTCTCTGGCGGGCAGGGCCGCGTCCAGTGGTGTGTTTTGGGGTATCTGTGAACTTAGTATGACTTTAAGCAGCCTCTCTGCTAATGCGTGCGGTTGTATTCCTGTCTTGCTAGTTGTTTGGCATGAGGTGTCCAGCACTGGAGCTTGCTGGCCATTGGGTGGAGCTGGGTCTTAGCGTTGAGACAGAAATCTCTGGGAGAGCTCTCATTGATTGATATTACGTGGTGCCAGGAAGTCTCTGGTGGTCCAATGTCCTGAACTCAGCTCTCCCACCTCAGAGGCTCAGGCCTGACACCAGGCTGGAGCAGTAGACCCTGTCAGCCCCACGGCTTATAAGAAAAGGGAGAAAAAAAGAAGGAAAAAAAATAATATATAGAACAAATTATTAAAATAAAAAAGAAAATTTTTAAGGGAAAAAAGGAAAGAGAAAAAGAAAGAAGAGAGCAACCAAACCAATAAAGAAGTCCACCAATGATAACAAGTGCTAATATCTATACTCAGAGAAACATAAAAATCAGAAACAAATCAGTCACAGACAGCAAACCCCAAGTCTACATTTGCTCCCAAAGTGCACTGCCTCAATTTTGGGATGATATGTTTTCTATTCAGGTGTTCCATAGATGCAGGGTACATCAAGTTGACTGTGGAGATATAATCTGCTGCTTCTGAGGCTGCTGGGAGAGATTTCCCTTTCTCTTCTTTGTTCGCACAGCTCCTGGAGTTCAGATTTGGTTTTGGTCCCACCTCTGCGTGTAGGTCGCCGGAGGGTGTCTGTTCCCGCCCAGACAGGATGGGGTTAAAGCAGCGGCTGATTAGGGGGCTCTGGCTCACTCAGGCCGGGAGGAGGGAGGCATACCGTAGTTATAATTGGAATGCGGGGTGAACCTGCGGCGGCAGAGGCCAGCATGACATGCAACAGCCTGAGGCACACCGTGTGTTCTCCCGGGGAACTTGTCCTTGGGTCACGGGGCCGTGGCAGTGGCGGGCTGCACAGGATCCCGGGGGGTGTGGATAGTGACCTGTGCTTCCACACAGGATTCTTGGGGGCTGCAGCAGCAGCGTTTGCGTTTCATGCCCGTCTTTGGGGACTGAACTGATAGCCATGGCTCACGTCCATCTCTGGAGCTCATTTAGGCAGTGCTCTGCCTTCTGTGGGCAGACAGAGAAGGAATCCCCTCGCCTCGTGCACCCTGAAACAATGGTCTCTTGACTCTTAGGCAGGTCCAGGCTTTTCCCCAGACTCCCTGCCGTCTAGCTGTGGTGCACTAGCCCGCTTCAGGCTGTGTTCATGCAGCCACAACCCCAGACCTCTCCCTGGGATCCGACCTCCGAAGCCCGAGCCTCAGCCCCCAGCCCCCATCCACCCTGGCGAGTGAGCAGACAAGCCTCTGAGGCTGGTGAGTGCTGGTCGGCACTGATCTTCTGTGCGGGTGTCTCTCCGCTTTGCCCTCTGCACCCCTGTGCTGCGCTCTTCTCCATGGCTCCAAAGCTTCCCCCCACCCCGTTCATCCCCATTCTCCTCCAGTGAAGGGGCTTCTTAGTGTGTGGAAACTTTTCCTCCTTCACAGCTCCCTCCCACAGATGCAGGTCCCATCCCTATTCTTTTGTCTCTGTTTTTCCTTTTTTCTTTTACCCTACCCAGGTACGTGGGGATTTTCTCGCCTTTTGGGACGTCTGAGGTGTTCTACCAGGGTTCAGTAGGTGTTCTGTAGGAGTTGTTCCACATGTAGATGTATTTCTGATGCATTTGTGGGGAGGAAGGTGATCTCCACATCTTACTCTTCCACCATCTTGAAGGTCCTCCCTACAATATATATCTTTAACTCATCACAATCTGCTCCAGAATAATAACAATAACAGTAACGGCAATAGTAATAATAACACAGCAACTTTGCTCTGATACATTTTCATTTTTCCCTCTCATTTTAGTGCTAGTATTTTTTTTTTTTTTTTTTTTTTTTTGTGTGGCGTGACACTACCTGCTGTGGCCTCTCCCATTGTGGAGTACAGGCTCCGGACGCGCAGGCTCAGCGGCCATGGCTCACGGGCCCAGCCGCTCCACGGCATGTGGGATCTTCCCAGACCGGGGCATGAACCCGTGTCTCCTGCATCGGAAGGCGGACTCTCAACCACTGCGCCACCAGGGAAGCCCCTTAGTGCTAGTATTGTCATACATGTTACATGCATGCATCCCCCAAAATGTAGCATTATAATTGTGGCTTCACGTAGTCTTTGTTTTTAAAGAAATTAAGAAAAAACAATAAATATTCTTTTATGTTTACTCACATATTTAACATTTTCAGTGTTCTTCATTCCTTCCTGTTGAGTTGAGTCACATGTGCTATCATCATTTCCTTTCAGCTTGAAGGATAGCCTTTAGAATTTCTTACAGGGCAGATCTGTTTTCATTTACCTGAGAAGATCTATATTCTGTCTTCATTTTGAAAGATGGTCTTACTAGATAGAAAATTCCTGGTAAAGAGTCTTTGTTTTCGTTTTTTCTATTAGCACTTTGGATATGTTCTTCCACTACTTTCTACACCCCATATTTTTGTGAGAAGTCAGCCATTGTTTGTATTGTTTTCCATACATGATGAGTCATTTGCCTCTTGCTGCTTCAAGACTTTGTCTTGGCTTTCTGGAGTTTTTATTATCATAGGTCTATGTGTGAATCTCTTCATGTTTATTCTACTTGATGGTCATTTAGCATCTTGGACCTATAGATTAAGGCTTTTCATCAAACTGGGGAGTTTATGGTCATCATTTCTTCAAAAAAAAAAATTTACCTTTGTGCTGCTCCATTCCTCCTGGGACTGCTATTACAAGTACATTGATATGCTTGCCCTTGTTCTACAGATCTTTGAGTCTCTGTTTATTTTTCTTCAATCTTGTTTTCTCTTTATTCTTTAGATTAGATAGTTTCTATTGATCTTTCTTCAAGTACACTGATTGTTTCTCCTGTCGTTTCAAATCTTTTACTGACCCATCTAGTGAACTTTTCACTTCAGTTACTGTATTTTTCAAATCTAGAATTTCTACTTGTTCTTTTTTATAGATTCTAAATCTTTTTAGATTTCCTATTTTTTGAGTCATATTCACCATATTTTCCCACACATGTGCAGCTCCTAATGTTTCTACTTAGGTTTTGAAATTGTACTTTTAAAATTATTTTTCAGCTTTCCTTATTAGGGTTCATCCCTGTGTCACTAATATTTTAGTGGTCAGCTAACAATTTATGCAGAGGTTTGCTTAAGCACCTCAAGTCCAAAAGTACTTCCACCCTCTGGCAATCAATCTGTGTATAGATTGGGAAATGCATTCAACCCTCAGTTAGTTCTCAAGTATGCCCTGGCTTTTACTTTTAAGTACACTCTTTTTGGTCTCCTCCAGCATGGGCATAGCTCAGAGTCCCAGTCAGCCAGGAATGTGTAGAAAGCTTATGGAGTCCTTTTAATGGCTCTCTCACTTCCAAGATCTCCCCATTAAGTTACTAGGTGGTCCATCACTTGTCCCAGATAGAACCAGAGCCTCAGGCCAGAAAAGCTGTAGGTTTTTCCCGTTTGATGCCTACTGAGTTTGCCACTTTTAGATGACAAAGCAATGGGATTTTTGTCTTCAGCCTCAAGTTGAGTCTGCCCACTCAGGAAGCAAAACTGCTGGTATTCACAGCCAGCACTACCCTGGTAAACTACAGCTTTCACCGACCAGCATGGGCTGGGGAAGCATCTCCAAGCAGAAAAGGTGCGTATTCCCACAGCTCGTACCCAAAATTCTTGCAGATTTTTTCAGGAATAAATCCTTCTCAATTATTATCTCCCTTTGCTCAATGTCCATAGCCTTGAAATGGCTGTTATTGACAATTTTATCCAGTTTTATATTTGATTTTGTTTTGCAGAGAGGTCTCACTGACCTCTTCATACAACAATAGCTGGAAATATCTGTATAATGTGGCTTTGTAGTGCCTCTCCCTAGAGTAGCAAGAGTATATTTCTTTGCCCCATTGATGCTGGGCTTGGCCGTGTGACTTACTTATCCAGTGATACATCAGCAGGGGCTTTAAATGTATTCTCATGATCTGGCTTGGGTCTTGTACCCTTGTGGTCCATCATCAGAAGAGCATACCTTGGATGGTGATTGGTCCTAAAATAAAGAAGCACGAAGTAGATCTACATCCAGTCTTGAGCCTGACGCCAAGCCCAGCTAAGCTCAACCATGTTCAGTCAAACCCCAGCTGAAGTCCTACTGACCCACAGACACATGATTAAGAAAATAAATATTTGTTATTATGAGCAACTGAACATTTTGGCATTATTTTTAATGCAGCAGTGTTGACTCATGCAGTCACCTAATAATAGACAGTGTCCTATCTAACCTGTTCCATACCACCAATAAAAGAGAGTAGTGCCATGCTCTACTTAGTACAACCTTTTCAAAGTATCCAGATCGAAGGGTAATGTCTAGGTTACAGGCATCATCAAATGCCATGGAGAGGTAATGAAGCAATTGGCATGGATTTATCATGAAATTCTTTACAGAGTCAAGAAAGAACAGTGAGCTGTTGTAAGCCTAAAGAAGCCATTTACTGCTGAGTTATCGACTAAGAAGTAGAGAAGTACATGAAAAATGCCATTGTGTCTTTTATGAACCTGATAGACCAAGCTTAGAGGTAACCCAGCATTACTCTCTTACTCTGCATTACAAACTGAGGGTCCATAAGCAAGAATGCATTCTGAACTTGTTTTGCTGAAAGCTCTGCATCATTTGCGCACACCTTACAGAGCCTCTTGAGCAGTTTCATCAGTTCAGTTCAGTTCAGCAACAGGTAAGACAAAACACCTACAATATTACAAGGGCAGCACAAGGCATCCTAGAATCCGTCACTCAAATGATAGAACTTACCAATAAATAGATGTTTACAATATGATGTTATATGTGTTATAAAAGATGTCTATGCATTAGGGAACAATACCGTCTCCCAGATCTAAGAATGTTAACTTAAAAATCAGATCTCTCACCAGCATCAGAAGGAATACCGTCAGTCTTGGCAGTGAAATAATCCTCATGTTGACGTGCCCCTGGAATGTGTGTATGCAGAGAATAGAAGACAGCAGGCCACTCAAGGAGCTATTATATATGAAAGCTGATGTCGGAAAAATCACAGGCAAGGAGAGCAGGATAAATGCTACCGGCACATATCCAAACACAGCATCAAGCAATGCAGCAGAGCTTTGGACTACTGGGAAACAGCAGCAACACACAAAACAGCCCTCGCTGCAACTGTACGGAATGTAGGGAAAGACTTCAGGTGAATAGCTAAACAACAATAGGCGACATCTGCTAAGAGGCTGAAATTTCACATGAGCATAGCTCTTTCCACCTTTGCCTGCTTAGCCACACTTGAACATAGCAGCTGTGGCATGAACCCACAACACTGTCTCAAAACAAAACAAAACAAAACAAAACAGGAGTCAACAGAAGAATTCTAGCTATTGCCTATCAATCCCTTATATATTTTTATATAGCTATCTCAACAATTGTATACATAAATTCTAATGTCATCTGAAAATGCCACACTTCAGGTAATAGGTTAGTAGGAAGACTTCTAGCAGTCACAGATATCTCATCCATAACCTCGAATCCAGAAGCCAAAAAGATCTGTGCCTTGCAAGAAAACCAGCTGTAATAAAACCCGTGGACCTTATCTACAGAAGAAGCAGAGCCTACCAGGGGCCCTAAGACCTACAATTCTGTAAAAGCTCACAGACCTCATAAGCTGCTTGCCTGCTTTTTCTAGAAAACTGTTACGTTTTCTGAAATTATAAAGGACATGCAGGTTGCATTAGAAAGGGCATAAAGGTATTCTTAAGAAGCAATAACAAACATTGGGGAAAATACAGCCAAACTCCTGACTATAATCATACATGAACCGGGGCCATTTTATGTGAGAGCAATAGCCCTATAAGGTTCACTCACTCATAGGGGCATCAATCAAACACAACATAAAAAAAATTAAGCTCCATAATGATGGTACTGACTCATGAAGAAAATGCTATATTAAGTTGCTTTTTCTAATTAAGAAGATGCAGAAGTATAGTACATTTAAGAAGACTTTCACAAAAATAACTGACACAGTGAACATTTTAATGTTTAAATGTATCTGGAAAATATAAACATGTAAAATCCTTGTTTGCACAATGGCTCTAGATCACCACTGCTCAGCAGAAACAGAAATGTGAGCCACCAGTGGAAGCACCCATGCAATTTTAAGTTCTCTAGCAGATACATTAAAGGAGGTTTTAAAAGAGTAAAATTAATTCCAATAATAAATATAATTTAACCCAACATATTCAAAACACTATATTAGCACTTCAATATACAATCAACATAAAATTATTAATGACATTTTCTCACATTTCATTTGTACTAAAGCCAATGAAATCTGGTATGTGTTACACCATGGCACATCTCAACTCATACCAGCCACGTTTCAAGCGCTCAATGGACACACCTGGCTGATGACTACCACACTGGACAGCACAGCTCTCAATAAATGAAGCTTTACTGAAGAGCTGAAATTAATGCAAATGCAACCATACTATTCTAATCCAGTATTCAGAACTACTAGAAAAAAATGCTGATATCAAGCCACACATGTTCCCTGAGTTTCTCCAAAAGCTCTATAAACAAGGTTGAAAGAATTTAATATATGTCTCTGATAACCATCACCAAGGCAAAGAACAGTTAGTACTAATTCCTGGTAAGAGGAAGGAAAGGGTTGTAGACTCTTAGAAATTTAGATTTAGGAAGAAATTTTCTCTGTAAGATTTTCTTGAGCCTTCCGAAATGAAGTGTAACCTTTGATGCCATAAGTCCTTTTCTTACCAGAGTCCTTTTCTTATCTGGAAAGGAGGACGGAGAATTGTAAACACTTAAAGCCATTTACGTAGTCACTTCTAAGGTTAATAAGAGAAGTTCAATTTTCAAAGCTACAACTTTAAAATAACTGAATTTTCAAAGATTGCTTCAATGTATGTCTAGATCACAGTAAGAAAGGCTCTACTAAATAAATCTAATAACAATATTTTAAAGTATGGCTTTTTTTGTACCACATGTCTGTTGGTAGAGGGTCATTTGCCTGCTTATATATTTTGAAATTTTGCAAAAATTTGATATTACTATTTAATAATTATATTAATTTGGGGCTATTAAAATCACACGCAGGTTTCCTTGTGTTTAATTGCACTTTCTGAAATAAAAATAAATGAAAAAAATCTTACTAATGCAACATTAAAATTAAACTTTTTTATGCCCAAATGAAAACAAATGTAAAGAAAATATTTCTTAGGGAATAGTCTTTCTCTTGGATCTAATTCAGATCTTGTGTCCTTCCACTTTTTTCTACAACTCCTGGTCCACAGGACTACACCCTGTCCAATTTCCTGCTCAAGCACCTCTCTCATGCCAAAAGGCGGAGGTGACACCTTTTTTTTCTCATTGGATGAGAGCTAGAGCAAAGTTTAGCAAGGAATTAGAGGAGCTGTAAGTCTCTGCCGGGACAGACCTGTGCGAAGGGAAGTTCTTAAATGTCAGGTCCTAAGAAGCAGATGGAGACTAAATCTGCACTCTTTACCCCATGAGGTGCTAATTAAGAACCACTGGAAGATGCAGGGGTCTGGGGAGGCACAGTACATTGGCATGGGAAACCATGCTTGAGTAAACTGAGGACACAGAGGAGGAAGGATGGCAAGAATAAAGCCTATAAGGCCATTACAAGGTTTTATTTACCATGAACTTTGTTGGTTTAAATGTATTAATTTTGAATGAATTATAGAAGTTTATTATATTTTTCTATGATAATTATGTTATCATTTTCTTAAAAGGCCAACTGATTCTCTATCTCTTCATCTTTCTTCATGATTCTCATAATCTGATACTTGATTACTCTTGTATGAACTTTCTCAAAGCTTTCTTTCTCTTCTGAGTTGTTGAGGATTTTAATACAAATAACAATACATATGACAGTCTAACTGCAGCTGAGTGCAATAAGAGGAAAACTCATGGTTCTAACATTAACTGGCTCTTATAAAAGATCTTTGTATTACAGGTTGATTTTTTAAATCAAACTACATGCTATCCTGGATCTGTCTTTGGCCCTCTTTGATGCCATATTCTCTCCTAGCTTTGGAGGACCCTTTTATGATCAGGAGGATGAATACACTTTGTAGTAACCGTGTATAACAGATTGATACTACTATCCATCAGTTAGTTGATAGGAAAAAAATTGAAGTGATTTTTGCTTATGGACAGAAGTATGTGGTAATCTTAGGCCTTCATTTTGATGTTTAGCTTCAAGATCCACCCGTCTCTCAAAGCAGTCCAGGCAATTCTCGTGATGTCAGGCCACCAGGACAAGCACTTGGGAGTCCAGAACTCATTACTATTTTCCACCCATCACTCTAAGAGTAAAGTTCTGGCTTCCCTTTCTTTTGTAGATATTGGTAAGTAGACAGGCATTTAAAAGTAAATGGAGGGCTTCCCTGGTGGCGCAGTGGTTAAGAATCCACCTGCCAATGCAGGGGACAAGGGTTCAAGCCTTGGTCCGGGGAGTTCCCACATGCCGCGGAGCAACAAAGCCTGTGCGCCACAACTATTGAGCCTGCGCGCCACAGCTACAGAAGCCCGCGTGCCTAGAGCTCGTGCTCCGCAACAAGAGAAGCCACTGCCATGAGAAGCCCACGCACCGCAAACGAAGAGTAGCCCCCGCTCACCACAACCAGAGAAAGCACGCACGCAGCAAGGAAGACCCAATGCAGCCAAAACTAAATAAATAAAATTAATTAATTAATTTTTTAAAAAGTAAATGGAAGTTTGGGTGACAAAGAGATCAATTCACACCAAGTAACTAAAAGACACATGAGACAAAAGTAAACATCAAAAGGCTGATGTGTTAACTGACAGTGAGAAATATAACACCACATGCTCAAGAAATATCATGATGGCTTGATCAAAACTTTTTTTTTTTTTTTTTTTTTTGCCTTGTGGTCCAACCACATGGAAATCAAAAGGAGGCTTCATGAGCATGGACTCAAAACAACAGGAGGTAGATAAATGAAGCCTTTAATGCACCCTTTCCCAAAATGTGCTGTGTGCTGTGAGACATTTTAATAGATCTTTCAACAACAACAGAAGGTTCAGTAATCAAGTGAAGTTGAGAAACGCTGGATTAAACCAAGGAAAACAGCTTTCATAACTGCACATTTCCTTTGATCTGCAGATGTACACTGCGGAGTTGTGAGCTCAGATAGGCAGTTTTCTAGAATAAATTTGGCTCCCGTCTTTATAGAACACGTCAATGTCTCATGGAACGATATTATTCTACAGATACAGTTTAGGATTCACTGACCAAATTCCTTAGCCTGATATACAGTCTTACCATAGGGACAGACTTGTCAGTGGGCCTAGTGCACTTAGAATGCAAGGACTCAAGCCCTGTAACATTCACCCTTCAGGGACACGCTTACCATGAGAACTGAAATAATCAAATAACAGTATCTGAGTCTCCCTTTTCCTTTTTAGTGTTTGGGTGGACACTGCCAATATATACTTATGTTATTGTCCGTTTTCTTTCATTTTATTTAATTCTACCAGTGATATTAAGACATTAAAGACGTTACAGCGAAGGCATGCTTGCCTACAAGTAATTTCATCTTTTTCAGATGATTTTCTCTACCTTTATTGTAAGTTATGTGTTGATTTTTAAATGTGACTCTAAATGACTCTATTATCTTTATTTTCAATTTTTAGAGTCCTGCCACACTATAACCCCTAAATGCTTATAAAAGTATGCAATCAGAAAATAATATAACTGTGGGAAACAGATTCATAACCCCCCCACCCCAAAGTCTATATCCAATCTCCAGAACCTGTAAATGTGTTAACCTTATATGACAGAAGGCACCTTGCAAATGTGAGTAAGTTAAGGATCTTGAGATGGAGAGATTATTCTGGATTATCTGGGTGGGCCAGTGCAATCACAAAGGTTCTTGTAAGTGAAAGAGGGAGGCAGGAGAGTAAGTCAGAGGAGGAGACCTGACAGTGGAAGCGGATGTCAGAGTGATGCAATTGCTAACTGGAAGGGGGCCATGAGCCAAGGAATGTGGGCAGCCTCTGGAAGGTGGGAAGGGCAAGAAAAGGAACTCTTCCCTCGAGGCTCTAGAAGGAGTGGTGCCTTGCTGACACTTTGATTTTAGACCCATGAGACTCATTTCAGGTTTCTGACCTTCAGAACTATAAGACAGTAAATTTGCGTTGTTCTAAACCACTAACTCTGTGGTAATTTGTTAAAGCAACAATAGAAGAGGAATAAAATAACCAACACTTTGGAGACACCTGTCCCCTGTCCACCTGGTCCTTGCTGCCCATATGCAACGTGTAGCCTGCTGGGTTCAACCTTGCCGAATGACTAATACCCTGAGCCACAGTGTCTATTTGTCCTTCAAAACTTATTTGGAGATTCATGTGAATGTCACCCTACAGTGCTATGGAAACTTAAATCTAAGAATATTAAGAAGTTTCAAGAAGCATTAAACAAATCACTGAATGTCTCAGAAAGAGATCAATGTAGTTAGAGAGCAAAAACCTGAAACTTTTAACTCAAGATGACAACTACTTGAGAAATGTGAGTGTTTAGAGCCTCGACAGTAGAATGAACTCAGGAGAACTGGCCCATGTTAAACAAACTCACAAGACACTGTAAATAACTGTCAGGGTTCTCCAGAGGAACAAATCCAATAGGGTGTGTATATAAATAGAGATTTATTTGAAGGAATTGGCTCACGTGATTATGGAGGCAATCTGAAGGGTGAACTGTCAGGCTGGAAACCAAGGAAGAAACAATGTCGAGGTCAAGTCCTAAGGCTGCCTGCTGGTAGGACCCCTTGCTTGGGGAAAGGTCAGTCTTCTGTTTTATTCAGACCTTCAGCTGATTAGATGAGGCCCACCCACATTATGAGGGCAGTCTGCTTCATGCAGAGTCCACCAATTTAAATGTACATCTCACAGAAAAACACCTTCACAGAAACATCCAGAATGTCTGACCGAACATCTGGCACACAAAATTAACCATCACATAAACCAAAATGTCAATTTATTCATTTAAATTTGGGACACTTCTTCCCATTGATTACAGTATCTGTGTCCACTAACCAGAAAACCTTAGTGTCAGAACATCTGGCAGAGTAAATTCATAAGCCTTAAACTACTTGGTGAGTGTGAATCGGAACAAGGTTGGTAGGACAGTCGTGGGGAATAATTCACTATACTGGTCAGATTCTACCAGGTGCCTGTGATCTTACTACCCTTCAAAGAAGCCTCCAACGTCTTGCCTTTTGAACTTTTCCTTGTCAGTAGATTTCCATCCTTTGTTCAATGTGACGGAACACCATCTAGAAGGGCCACCATCTAAAGGTCTACGCGTTGGCCTCGCACCGACTGTACGGCAACTTAAGCTCATCTCTCCTTGAGATTTTCAATATGAAACATATGGACAGAGAGAGAGACTAAGTAAAAGCCTTAAAACATAGGAAACAATATTTTAGTAGAAGCAACATAGAAAACAATGGAGACGAGTTCGTTCGGCAGAAAGGAACAAGTGCCAGTAGAAGAAGAAGTGAAGCCTGAAGTGCTAAATCGTGCACCTGGAAGCTGAGTGGCGTGAAAGACCTCCAGCCAGTGAGAGCTACCCAGGGGTCCTGATGACACGCCACCTACCAGTTCTCCCACGTATCTTACAACAAATCCCATTTGTGTGGCCCGACACATTCACCCAGGCTCTAGGAAAGCCAGGTAAACCTTTACTACCTTATCAGAGAGTACACCTCTCCCAGAGACAAAAGTATGCCTATGCCTTAGGTCCGGTGTCTAGATCCCAGGTTCTCTGGACAGTGTTGGAGACTTAAGATCCCTCTGTAGGCTTCTGACCTCATCTCAACATCATATAATTACAACATACAAGATATATATGCCCGATGTATGGTCAGGTCAGTGCTCTGACCTTGTTATTACTGCAGAATATGATTCAGCTGTTCATCTGTTTCCAGGAATGGTGTGCGTTATACTTTCAAAGCTTGTGGAAGCATTTCATCTTCCTGAGACCACAGCCCAGTCTTGCTCTACATGCTACTGCTCTATACATGCTACTGTTGTCCTCCAGGCACCTATTTCTTGATTACTCCTCAAGGTGTGTAAATTGTAAGGATGGCTGATCTCATCCACTCTGTGTGGCTTTTTGGAGGTTTACTGTCACAAGTTAACCTTATTTTCAGTTCCCATGTGACACACCTCATTTTCCCTCTTTGCGCTGACAACAGCATCATGCCTATTCAAATCCATCACTGAAAAATTATGAGCTTTAAGATTAATTACACAGTAAACATTAGGCAGAGGCAGAATTATAATGTAAAAATCCAGGCTTATTCAATCAATTTTAGTGTATTCACATTCAAGGGAGGAACAAGGAATCTGAAAGCTGATGTCGGGGAATTCTCTGACCTCCTTGAAAGTCCCTTGCCTTACAGATAGGTGAACAAGCACAGAATCCGGCTGTCCAGGTGAGGCCAGGATTGGGGTCTCTGAGTTGAAGCAATCTGGCAGCTGCTTCTGGCAAAGGCCAACAAGCCCTTAGGACCCAGTGTCAAGTCACAGAGGGAGGATTCGGCAGGTGCTGTGTGCTCAGGCAGCGAAGAGGAATCTTGACTGAGAAGACAATGAAAGCCAGTGGCAGAATAAGACGATACGGCAGCTCCATCAGACAAGCAGGGGCCCTCTGGTCCCAGCACAGGGACCCTCTGTTTCCTGCCCTGCCTTAGGGCCGGCTCTGTAGGCTGCGGGAGACTGAACTACTAGGGGTTGTTTCTAACTAGAAAGAAAGTGTTGGTCCACAGATGAATCCTGGGCCTGGATGGTGCCTGGGCACAGGGTTCAGCTTGCCCCACTTTCTTGTCACAGGAAACAGGCTGCCACAAAAATGCCTTAGAACAGTGATTCTTCTTCTAATGGGTAGCAAGAGAACCTTTTTTCAAGTGAAATTTTTCTGTGGAATGTCAAATATATAAAAATAGTTGAAAGTGTATCAGCTCTGAACAGCCCAGAGCCCAGACACAAGGCCGCCCCACTGGGTCCCACCCCCATGGCAGCCTCTGAGGCCCCTCCATGGAGCTGCTGGCATTGGTGGGACACAGTGTGAAAGCTGCTGCTTTAGAATGCCAGGCAGTCTGCCTGTGGAAGTCTGAAAGCAGAAATTCAGGCAAACGTGAAAAATAAAAATCATGTATCAAGCTGACAACTTAAAAAACCTACCGAAGTTGAATCAACTGGTCCCTGGGAAACCCTAAGCGTCAAAGGCATCCTCGAATCCTACCACATCAGCGGTCTGCTGCTAGAAATACCCTTACTGGAAAGGCACCTGAAAGGCCATGCATTGCCATGGAATGTGTCATTTAGGGTCCTAAACCCTGAATTTGAGTCACAACTCTGTGACTTACTAGCTGGGTGACCCTGAGGAAACATCTTATCACTCTGAACCCTGATTCTCTCATCAACAAGAGGAAGATCACAGGTTTCTTACTCACTTTACATTGTTATGAGGATCAAACAAAAGAACACATTAAAGAGGTATATAAACTGTTAAGCTCTGTGTTCATGAAAGTTGTTGCCATTATAAAAACCTGCTGCCTGCTGTATCATTCATTTACTCTGCAAATTTCTATTGAATAATATTCCAGCTAGTGTAAGACTATTAGACTGGGCTGATTTGGATGTAACTGCTCTGTATCCCACTACACAAGGCAATAGTCCCTCCCAGGAGCAGTGATGGGATCTCCCTTGTCTGAGACAGCCCCTCCAGCCCCACCCCCTGCCTGAGCTCCCTGGAGCTAGTGAAGCTTCCTCATGGGAGAGTCTACTCCTCTCTGTCACTCACTGTCACCTCCTTCACAGCTGGGGCCCTGAGCTTCCCGGTCCCCTCCTCTATACAGAAAATTCAGAGCCAGCTGACCTAGTCATTCCATGACAGACAGACCTCACTTTCACCACCGCCAAGCTGCCGGCGGCATTGCCCAACAGAACTTTCTGCAGTGATGGAAATGTTCTATATATGCACTGTGTGGTAGAGAGCCGCCAGGCACATGAGGCTACTGACCCCCTGAAATGTGACTAGCATTCCTGAGGAATTAATGTAATTAATTTAAATAAACACATGTGGATAATAAACAGCACAGCACTAGAAGAATGGAACAGAGGTCAATCTTGATCTTTTCAATGCAATCCAAAAAAAAAAACCACATAGTAGTTGCAACCGTATCATTTTCAAAAATAAAAACACTGTTAAATAAATAAATAATGGTGTTACCATGTTCATGCGCTCTTGCAAAAAGAGCAGATTGAGTTCCCTGTCCTAACTCAGTAGTGCTTCTCCTAATTGTTGAAGGTGGTGAGCAGAGGCCAATGTCAGACAAGAAGACAGCCTGCATCTATGGGACTTAGCACTTAGTGATCAAATGAAACCTACAATAACGTTCATCTGACACCTATTAATGATGTGCATAATCGCTGTGGTGCGTGCAGTAATTAGTTATAAAGGGTAAGTCATTCTCATAAATTACTAAAATTAGCATAATTTTTATGCCATTTGTTCTCTGGTATTAACAAATTACACCAATATCCCCAGCTTTCCTGAATTCTCTGTCAATGTTCATACATGGCCCATCTCCAGCATCAGTATCCTGGCTCTAACGCCATTGCTACGTGTTCTAATCTCAGCATTCATTCCCCACCCAAACAGTCCACCGCTGAGGTGCTGGGTGCTCCTGGCCATATTGCCAAGTTCTCCCTGTCCCACCCTTGAGATCCTGGCAAACAGGGCCATTTTCACTCTTCCCTCCTTAAAGTTTTTGCCCTGGAGGGCCAGTAGCAGAAGCTCCGAGGCAAATTGTGGATGGACAGCTCTACCCGATCACCATGCATCAAGGAAAAGGGAGGGGAGGGGAGAAAGGGAAAAGGCCAGGAAAGAAGTCAGACACCGAGCAAGGGTGGCCATTTGGAGGAGCCAGAGGATGTGCTGAAGGTGGACTCTGGGTCAACAGACAGATGGCAGTTTGGGGGCGGAGGGGAAGAGCACGGAGTGAAAGAAGACCTTGCAGCAGTTAGATGAGGGGACCTGCACTCTTGCAGATGTGATCCTGGTCCTGCAGACACACCCAACAGAAGCCAAAGGGCACGCAGACCCAGGTGGCCCCTGGGCATATGCTGTGCTGAGCAGTCCCTGGGAATGTGATCTAGTGGCTCTAGCTGTGACACAGATTCCACAGTGAAGAACAAAAATAACTAACATCACTGCAGTCTTGACCTCTTGGAAGACTAGAGGCAGCACAGGGGCAACAGGTAGGCAGAGAGGATAGGGCGAGGGAGAGGCTGCAAAGCCCAGGAAAAAGAAAGCTTGTGTTTCCTCTCAACTGGGAAAACTGCAGGAATCCCGCCGCGTTCGCAGGAAATACTCATTTCCATGGCAAGTGTTGGGTTATAAATACCTCAAATCGGCCCTGAGCAGACCCTGCCGGCAGACTACATGCTTTCTGGGTTAAGGAGGCGGCCAGGGCTTTGAGGGGAACTAAATGGTACAGCTTCCTCACCAAATTTTCTACACCAGGGGTCCCAACATCATCCTGCTTGATATGCTTTTTCTAAGGTAGAAGCTGTCAAGTACTGGTTTATTATTCCAAGGCCCAGAAAAAAACAAAGGAGTTGTAGGAGTTCAGCAAGGCTTGTACTAAACACATCCTTTTCTCTCCAAGGACCCTCTCCATCTTCACAGTTTTCAGCTGACTCTGGAACGAAATACCAGTAACAACTACAATCCAGTCACTGAAGGATTTGTATGAGCGGCACTCAATGTTCCCACCTCAACCCAGCCTCTCCCTCTCTCTTTCTCTCAGCCTCCTGCATGACTACTCTACAGCTCTTGACATCTTCATTCACGGAGCCAGCTCAGATAGAAACCAGCAATTTTTGTTCTCAATTTAAACTCACTGGAAGGAAGAATTACCTAGCCCTGCTTGAGTTAGAAAATCTACCTTGGTTGAATCAATGGATACCAGAAGATCAGATACTTATAGAACACAGGTAAACAGTGGGGTCCCATCTTGAGGGAGTAGGAGGGTGACTGCCCTCAGAGAAGAGAGATGTGGGCTGGACAGACACTTGGGAACGTGTTTACTGCAGTGCAATACTTCAGTGCTGTTGGTATAGACTGTCTTTGATCTTTGGGAAGAGTTGTCATCACCAGAGATGGGGAAATTCTGAAATGCAGGATGGGGTAACCTCTAACTGCTGCACGGTTTACCTGCGACTGTCTCAATTACCTCCAAATGACCAGATAAATAAACGCTGTGTGCAAAGGAATCTGGCTCTGCCTGATTGCATGTACACAGGGAGGTGGGGTCGCAATCTCTTCTTTGATAAAGAGTTACTTTATAGGGAGGGTGGGAGGGAGGGAGACGCAAGAGGGAAGAGATATGGGAACATATGTATATGTATAACTGATTCACTTTGTTATAAAGCAGAAACTAACACACCATTGTAAAGCAATTATACTCCAATAAAGATGTAAAAACACACACAAAAAGAATATATATAAATATCTGAATCACTTTTACTTTTAATTATTCTGAAGCCAAAAAATGCCTTGGAAGAGAAATGCTACTGATATTAAAGTCTTTGAGCTGAGAGATTATTGTGCTCCCTCTTCCTTTCAGGGAATCTGAGAAAACCTGGTTGGGAGAAAGTGACTCAGGTGGCAGGGCGTGGGGCAACTGTTTGCGAGATCACACGGAGGAGAATGAGCTTCTGCTCCCCCAGTGGAGCTAATGTTAAAGGTTCCTGTGCTAGTGATAGGTGACTAAATAACTCAAACGTCGATTGCAGTCAGTAGTATTAGTTATGTTCATTAGGCTCCAGCAGAGAAAATACGGAGCAAAGACCAGACGATTAGGCTCGCCTTTGGCAGCTGCCGACGGAAAGCAATTCTGAGCTGCGTCTCTGGTGGTGAACTCCTTATGACTAAGAAGAAGATACCAATACAGAAATCTTTCTGTGGAAAAACTTTAAATAAAGAAGAGCCTTATCTCCTAGGAAACCAATTCACTCCTCCTCATTCTCTGTTCAGAAAGATGGCCAGCTTTCCCTTTCCCTTCCCCAATCCCATCCCCATTTCCTCCTTCAAAAGCTCACAGTTTATCAAAGCAAGCAGGCATTCTAGATGAATATATATATAATATATATATATATATTTAAAGCTGAATTGTATCCAGCCAAGTTTCAACACCATTTCCAGATTCAGAATCCTTTTCAAAAGATATTTGGGGGCTTCCCTGGTGGCGCAGTGGTTGAGAGTCCGCCTGCCGATGCAGGGGACACGGGTTCGTGCCCCGGTCCGGGAAGATCCCACATGCCGCGGAGCGGCTGGGCCCATGAGCCATGGCCACTAGGCCTGCTCGTCCGGAGCCTGTGCTCCGCAACGGGAGAGGCCACAACAGTGAGAGGCCCGCGTACCGCAAAAAAAAAAAAAAAAAAAGAAAGAAAAAAGAGAGATAGAATAATCCAGACAGTATGGTATTAAGCAGGAAGAGGTCATCTGAAATCATGGGTAAAGACATGAAGATGACATAAGTTATAACTGGTAGAAGATATCCATTTAAAAATATAGGAAGGATTTGAACTGACTACCTAGATTCATTCAAATGTCATTATTTGTTCCTTTTCCACATGGGTGCGGTTTTATACAACATGAAAATGAAGGGATGTTCTTTGCAGCTTCACCTTTCCACTGGGTTTTTTCTCTTCCTCTATCTTCCTCCTTCATCCTAAAGGCAATTTTCCCTTTCTTCACTGCTTTATTCCCTCATTTCATTCCCTTTGTTCTTCTCAGGATGAAGCCCATGCATTTCTACCTTTACAGATAAGAGTTCCTGCTCACATCATCCAGATACCTAATCTGCTTTTCTTTAGCCAGGCAGTCTGGATCAAAGCCTTGTGGATCCAATGCCCATGCAAGTTTGGATGTGGCCACTCACAGACTTATGGGTTCAAAAACTGTAAATAGACCTCTAGGGCTGTGTTGAAGTCAGGTTAATTGGTCATGGCCAGCCTAGTTTTTAAATGAAATACAGGAGAGTAAAATGGAATAGAAAACACAAGCACATGTTACTGGCAGCAAAGATAAATATTATTTCATGGAACATTTGTGTCATTGATAGGTTACGTGTGTATTTCAGTTTTATGCACGGTATGTGTGAAAAGTCACAAAGTCACATAATGGAGCAAAGTCTCATAAATATAAGATGAAAAAGAACTACCAAGGAGGACTGAGTTCTACCTTAGTTTACTTTTACAGGCAAGATCCCAGGCGCAGGTAGTTTATTTGGAAAGTGATCCTGGGAAACAAAAGGTAGGGAGTAGCGAAACAGAGAGAAGGAAGGTCAAAGAGCCCATAAGGTGCGTGTAATGTGCTGGCTACCACTGTGGGCAACTGGTCTCCATCTAACTGGGGACACATGAAGGAACTGTGTAGAATGTGCCTCAAAACTGACCAACTAGAGCAGAGGTTGGCAAACATTTTCTGTAAAGGGTCCAATATTCAACATTTTCCTCTTCGCAGGCCGTGCAGTCTCTGGTAACTACTCAACTCTGCCACTGTAGCATGAAAGTAACCGTTGACAATATGTAAATGAATGGGCATGACTGTGTTCCAATAAAACTTTATTTACAAAAACAGGCAGGCAGGATTTGGCCCATGGGCCAAAGTTTGTCAATCCCTACACTAGAATGATAACCTTCTCTCCATTGCTGAGCGTGCATAGACAGTGAGAAAACAGCACAAATGGATGTTCAGCATGTTTGATGTAGAACACTGGCCAGCAAGGATATATGGGAGTGTGCTGGAGTCAGGTGGACTAAGGGGATGTGATGGAGTGTATCACAGATGCTGCAAGGGACCAGTTGAGATTAGGAAATTCTGGAGAATATATTCACATACTCACATCTTTGCT
This sequence comes from Aethalodelphis obliquidens, assembly GCF_003676395.1. Taxonomy (NCBI): domain Eukaryota; kingdom Metazoa; phylum Chordata; class Mammalia; order Artiodactyla; family Delphinidae; genus Aethalodelphis; species Aethalodelphis obliquidens. Next base: position 17,261,377 of record NW_020837980.1, on the reverse strand, counting down.
GAAATGGCCTCACAAGGCTCTCCTAAGTCCTGACTCATTTTTCCATACCACCTCTTTCTCTGGAAATGCTAAAACTTGGTGTTTTCATATTCAGCATGACCCATTCCCTACGGAAATTAGTAGATGCATTTTAGAGAAGTTTTTTCTTTTACTTCTTTAAAGTTAACTGTGTGTTCAGCTCTCATACCTAGCTTGGCACAGACTCTACCATTTCAAATCATTTTCTCTTAAGACTTTCCACACAGAGGAATCTCACCTAATTATTCTTACACAGTCTAAAAGACACAGTCTCTCTTATGCTTTTAAGCTCATTTTCTTTTCCACACGCTTTCCTTTTTTCCCCAAATGGATACATCCAATTACTCTCCTCTTGGGTGTTTTAATTTCACACATTTTTGTATACTTAGAAAGACCATAGATTGCACTACATTCACTGGCAAATCATCAAAAAGCATTTAGATGAAAGAAAATTTTTGTAAAAACATATCTTTTGTAGCAACATAAGCATAAGATCATTCCTTGTTTTAAACCACATAACTAGAGGAGAGAAGGAAATGAGATTTCATGATTTGAATTCTTTTTAATGCCTTTTTCATGTATACAGCATTTTTACAGCTCACAAAACTCTTTCTCACTGAAGTCGTGTGATTTATACATTTCCTTATTTGATCCATAGGGAAACTGAGACTCAGAGGTTAAGTGCTTTGTAAACTTAACACAGAAAATCAGTAACAAGACTGGGTCTACAATCCAAGCCCCCTTTATCTCAATATTTTGTATGTGAATTATTCACAACTTTCCTGGGAATTACAGAAATTTTAAGGGTTATTTTATTTTTTTTGGCTACTAACTTCTCACAAGGACTTTATAATACCATGTCACTCAACTTTCTCCATGTCTAGATATTGGCTATAACTGCTTGAATGTTTTTTGCTTTTGTTTTAAGGTAGGTCCCAAGCATGGTAGATTATTTGCAAAGATGGCTACAAAACCTTTTATCCCTGTATGCTCATGACTTAGCTATTCTTTCTAGTGACAGAGTCTATTTCCCCCACCCTTGAGTCTTGGCTGACCTTGTGATTTCCTTTGAACAGTAGAATGCAGCAATGTAACATGGTGGAACTTCCAAGGCCAGGCCTCAAGATGCCTCTTGAAACATGGTGATGCCATGTGAGGGAGCCTAGCTCTCTCGCTTGAGGATGAAGGACCATGGGGAAAGGGTCCCAGCTGAAATTCGATACCGAACAACAGGAGAGTGGAGCCACCTTGAACTATCCAGCACCATTCAAGCCTCCAGGAGACCGACCCACATGAGTGATTCTAGATGACACCAGCAGAAGTGGGCAGTTAAGCTCATCCCGAACTGCTGACCCAGAGAAGGATGAGCAAATAAAAACAGTTGCGTTTTAAGCCACTAAGTTTGGGGTTTATTTGTTATGCAGCATATACATAACTGATAAACTAGGGGTGAGGGATTTCATGGCCCATTATTTTGAGGAAATAGTGGACATTCCCCAAAGATCTGAAGCCATCTTTAATGCACCAGGGAATGATGAGTTTCCTCCATTTTTAAGGAATGCTTTCTCAATTCCCCAGGCTTATTGCAGAGTAATAGGATGTTAATAGATAAATAGCATACGCTTATTATATTAACGTCTCACAGAACTGCTCGAGCTCACCATAGGAGTGATTTCTGGGAGCCAAATTTCTGTTGCTTGACTCTGCCCTGGTGGCCATAATTAATTAGTCCAAGAATGGATATCCAAGAATGGATACGAGTACAGATTGGGCAAGTTTGTCTCTCAGTGGTGCATATGAAATATTGAATGGAAACCCAGAGACTGGAAATCTTTGAGAACTGAGTCTGTTTAACGGTATGGCTCTGAAAGAAAGGCTATGACTACTCGGAGGTCCCCAGAGACACACTGGTCCTCACCCTCCCTGAAGAGTGGGTGTTAACTCCTCATTAGACTCTGTGACATAATTTAGTATTCATCCAATAAATCCCCTTTCCCACATAAGCTGCCTTGAGTTGGTTTTTGTTCCTGGCTCCTAAAAAATAAGTCTAAACGCAGGTCCCAATCCCACCTTTGGCTAGGTAGAAGCCCAAGGCTAGCTCCTATGGGTTCCTCGGGGGGTCTCATTTTATAGTGAGATCAGAAAAGCTGGTATCTTACATTTCTTCATGGTTCCACCTACTGCCCAGATCAGTGCTAACATCAGATATAAGCAAGTCTCTGTCAGTAATGATTTCACTGATGAGAGCTCTCCCGCCCCGTGCTCTTATCACATGGACATCAACCCCGTGCTGTCGGGATCGGCCTTAGTGGTGGCAGTAGGAGGAAGAAAGTGTAGACGATGATACCTGCAATTGGTTTCTTAGGAAACTGGGCATTTGATGGTCTGTGGCACCCAGTACAAGGTCTTTTCTCCACTGCCCACCAGGGCAGCTCTGGCCATTCTATTTCCTTGTTCCCTGTGACGTCAAAAATCTATACCCCTCTACAAATTACTATAATATACTCATTTTATATGAGAAATCTTAGTTAAAAGAGCTGGAATCTTACATAATTACCACAATTCAGGGCCCAGAAAAAAGGCTGCAGGTAACAAAATCATTTTCTATTATATCTGTGCAGGGAAAGGTGAACGCTGCTGAACAGCTCCTGAGGGCATCTTGTTTTCAGTAACAGCTCACACGGTCATGTGGCTAAACTTCACCTATTTCATTCAGGACAAGTCTGGGATTTGATTTAGGTTTGTTACTAAAAAGGGAAAACGATCTTAGTAAATGTCCAGGAAATAAGGGTTACCAAACTTTACAGTGTCATGATAATTTCCGCAAAGGCTGAACCAAGGATTAAAGTTAGGTGTCCCATGGGCAGATGTCATCGTGCCTGAGTCTCTTTTTTGGTTCTCTGAAAAATACGAACAAGGCCTTTGAGTGAATTTAAATCTAAGGAAGTTGATATCTTTTAGAAAATAGTTTCAGGTTGTGGCCTACAGACTGATAGTGAATGTTCACATTTGGATAAGAGCAAAATCCCTGGTTCTTGATCATACTCGAATCTCTTCCTCCATTTTCAGAAACCAAAGAGTTGAGTTTTCCGTAAAAGTTATTGGTCTAAAGAAACAAATCAATTTATTCCAATTTCTTGTGAATTGGAAAAAGGAGAAAAGGGACAGAATCATACAAATGTAAAAATGGAGATGATCTCTTAATCCCACTCTATAAATAAAATTTTGCATAGGTTTTAGTTTTAGTAATCCTAAAGAAAACATACTGCATATGTAAAATCTCTATGCAAGTTAAAAAACAAAATCAAACCAAAATCCCTAAACCAAAGCTCTCCCTTGAGCCACACTCATTAAAGTTAGAGCCATTTCCTTAGAACGGAGCAATTATCTACTGATAGGACCTTGTGTTACTTAGTACGTAAATGTCTATGCTTGCGTATCAGGGGCAAGGATTACATAGATACCAAAAAGACTCCAAGAAAGGAGTGAATTTGGTCATTGGCAACTGCCGTTTTTTCAACAACCTATGCTCATGACCTAGAATTCATTTTTCTTTTTCTCGTTTATTCACTCACTCTCTTGTTCACTCATTCATTCAATAGCATTTACTAATGACTGCAGTGTACCAGGCAATGTACTAAGCACTGGGGATGAAGAGAATTAAAATACAGCTCCTGTCCTCAAGAAGCTTACAATACACTCTGATCATGGAAACTTTCCAGTCTCATCCCTTACATCCAATTGTGAAAGTCAATGTAAGTCTCTTTTCTTTCCATCTCTTCCTTGTCTCCACCATGATTAAGGTCATTAATTGATGGCTGAATGATTAAAGTTGTTTTCTAGTGGAATTCCTATATCTAGCCTCTTCTCTCTCTGCAAATTCTTTATACCACTGCTTCATTCACCTTCCAAAAAGACTGCTTTGATCATGTCATACCCTTGTACACATATCGTTAGTGGCTTCTCGTTTTCCCCAGAAAAAAAAAAGATGAATTCCACAACCCAACTGTTATTATCAGTATAACTAATAATTACTACCATTTAGTGAAGGCTTACTATGTGCCAGGTACTGTGCTAAAGACTTTATACACATTATGTCATTTACTCCACATGACAACCCACTCAAGGCAAGAATTCTCTTCATTTTATAAAACAAACAAACAAAAAATGATGCTAAGAGGTGATCACTAACTTTCCCAAGGTCACAGAGATAATAGGTAGCAGATTAACTCCAAAGCCCACACTCTTAACCACTACGCTGAACCGCCATTCTGCTCTTGAGTCAGTCTCAACCCTGCGCAAGGGTGCTTCTGTACCTTTGTTCCCCCTGGGTCCCCCATACGATACGTCCTTCAGTTTCTCCGTGCCTTCCAGGTTCTACTGACACTCATTCAAGGCCCAATTTAAGTCCCCTCTCCTCTGTGAACTCTTCCTAGACCACGCTAGTCTGCATGGATCTCCTCATCCTCTGAGCTCCTATAGGGCTTATTCTCTCTACCACTCATTTGGTATCAATATGTCCCATACCACATTACTAGAGAACTATCTCATGTCTCAGGCCCAGCAATGAAAACCCCTTGGGAGCACATGGTCCTCGAGATACCTAACAAACACCTGTTGGTTCTGTGGTGCTATACATTTAACAGGCACACGATAAATTAATACTGTGTGAGAAATGAAGAGCTTGGACATTAAAACAATGAGGGAAGACTGTCACTAAGTATGAATGATTACAATGCACATAGCATTCTCTTGCCATGACTGGTAGAAAAGGATCACGTTGGAGATGCTCTATCTCCCTGTCCCAGCATGCCATAAGGAACAGAAAGTTATAGGGGAGTTATAGGGGTTCCCCAAATCTTGCCTGAGTAGTCAGACAAGGGAGTATTACAAAAATCCCTGACCTGATCCTTAATTTGAATAAGATTTGTGTGGAACGTAAGCCCCAGAGGCTTACACCGAGCAAGCTCCAGGGCAGAAATGGGGGACTTCCTGAACACTTGGCAGCAGCGTAGTTTGCTAAGTCTGAGCGGTGTGGATGCTGAGAGTTCCCACCCTCTCCTCAAGCCACAGGAAATGGTTTTCATTACAGGTCTAATCTAAGCCACACGGAGGGACCACAGAGCTCCTCAGCCCACCAGCCATGTCCTTCCACACTGAGCCCCTCCCCACCCAGCACATGGCAGGACGTGACGACCACCCTCCACGTCATACCTGGAGGTTAGCCAGAGAGAGGCTGCCAACTGGACAGTAATCTCCGGTGAGAAAGCCTGGCTGCAGGCTACGTGTGACCAATTGCTCCATGCCATTCTTACCTTTGTGAATTAGTGGCAGAACAGGGTCCATGCCTTCACTTCTTTGCTAAGGATAAAATGCCAGCCAGTGACTTGACAATGGAAGATTCCGGGTAAAGCCTCAGATGCCTTCAAGTAAGCATTATATTTTCTGAGAAAGGGAAGAAACAGAGGAACTTGTGGCATGTTGGATGCACATTCTCTGGAAAAGAACTGATAACATGCTACATTTGATATTAACCTTTTCTGGTTTTAAAGGGGGGGGTTCATAAATTTCCATATAATTTCAGCCTCTCATCAATCCTAGGAGATGTCTCGGGCAGCAGTAAGTGTCCTCCGTTGTACGCACGTGGTAACAACAGCTCAGAGCCTGGCCGGAGATCCCACCGCTGGTGATGGGCAGCACCAGGGCTAGAACCTCTGTGCCTCTCACGCTTGCTCTAGTGCCCAGCCAGTCTCAGCACACTGTTCTTTCCCAAGACTGAAGAACTGGAATATGAAATGGCTTGGTTTGCTTTGGTTGGCTTTGCTTTTTTTGCTTCCATTCCTGTTCTGACTTTGTTCCCTTTCTATCCCTTCCCTCCCACATTCATACACTTCCCTTCCCCTCCCCACTGCCCCCCACCCTCTCATGCTGCTTCACTGGCAGCTTCGGCTGCAAACTTCCCAGCTTCACAGCCAACATTTGGAGCTCACAGATTACAGAGCCATGGCCTCAGGCTGCCTGTTGCTTCTTCTCCCGGTTGGATGAATGATTTTTTTTTTTTTTTAAATGGAGAAGGGGTGTTTGTTAGAGAGGAAGAGGAAAGAACTGAATAATTACCGAATTAACATCAATTGGTGCTCACCTAACAACACCATCGAGACCCCAAATCATCTCAGTCTAACTCTTCAGGTTTGTGATGGACAAAGAGACACTTTAGGGGTCAAAACTCCAGGGTAAAATGCTTCCGGTGTTACAGTGTTTTGATTTACCTGACTGGTCAACATCTTGGCATGGAATAATCAAAAACACTTTAGACAGAGTTCTTGAGCGACTCCTCTCTTTTACTGCCAAGCTGTGAGGGAGAGACACCAGACAGGGGGCGACATGTGCCGGGAGCTGTCAATCCGGCCTCTGCCTGGCCCTAAGTTCACACAAAGCACACACCGCACACATGAGCAGCAAAGAGAGAACAAGGAGAAATCTGAGGGCTACGCTGTCATTCTACTTAGAGGGAAGAGAGTTCTGAAATTGTCAGAGGGAAGGCCCTACTCTGGGCCTCTCTTTTTTTCCACAGCAACATTGTTCAGGCGACTCTCACCATGATACACGCTTCCACTGAGCTTCTCGGGGTGGGGGGGGAACAGCGACTCGGGCCTCCAGTGCTTCACCGGCAAGAAAGATTCTACCAGCTGCCCGGAGTGTTGCTGTGGAATCCAACTATGGCTGCCAGGCTAATAAGAGAAGAGATTCACTGTCGTGAATCAAGTAAGTAAACATGCCTGGGAAACACTATGGCAGCAGATAACACTGAGGAGAAATGAGAATTGGTACTATTTTTAGTGCTAGCTTTCTGATTATAATTATACTTGAAGAGCAACTAGCATGAACAATATAAAGGCAAAGGCAAAGTTAATTTCAGATCCTGAGCCTGCTGCAGAGTTCTTGGATGATTTGAAATGCAATGTGATCTAGAGCCATTTTTCAACCGTGTGACAGGGAAACTTGGAGATGGTAAGTAGCTGCTGGGAGGTTCGTGGGCAAATGGAAGTTGAGTATAGAAAGATTTTTTTACTTTAGAAAAATCTCACAGAGCGTATTCTGTTCACCCTTTTAAGCTAACATTTACTGAAGACTTATCTTGTGGCCGCGTACTGTGCTAATTGCTCTCATGAGAATTATCTCCTTTAATTATCACAACCACCTGTGAGGTAGGCACTGTTACTGTTTCCATCATATAGAAGCCATACAGCTTGCAAAAACTGACTTAGAATTTGAACCCAGAGACTTCCCTGGTGGTCCAGCGGTTAAGATCCTGCGTTCCCAATGTAGGGGGCTCAGGTTCGATCCCTGGTCAAGGAACTAGATCCCGCACGCAGCAACGAAGATCCCATGAGCCACAACTAAGACCCGGTGCAGCCAAATAAATAAATAAATATCTTTTTAAAAAATTCTCTTAATAAAAAGAAGGAATTTGAACCCAGTCCTCTTAGCTCTAGAGCCAAATCATTGCGCTATTGTAGACAACACACCCTTCCACTTTCTGTCCTTCGATGAGACAAGGAATCACGTCCCACTACCTGCACTGACCTACACATCCATCACTAATGACATCCATCACTAATAACTAATGACAGAGCCCATGGTTGCTGCCCCAGTGATCCAGAAAGGAAACAGTGGTTACACCTTCCCAACACACCTGGAGCCCCTCCCATCCCACCCCCGTGTATCCGCACTGGTGGGAACCCTCTCCCTTGCTGAGTCCAGGCCTCACAGCAGAGGTACTCTCATCCTTCTTCCCAGATCAGAGCACTTAGAAGCACACGCTCAGGTCCAGCTTTGAACCACTACTCTTACCATCACCCAAGGAAGCAGAATGACTCCGACAGTCACTTCCACAACTCTATGACACTCAGTGTCTCCTTCCTTCTCCTGCCCTCGAGCTAAAAAGTGCCCAGGTTCAGACTCACTAAATGTGTGTATGAAAACAACCTTCATTCACATAAACTATACCAAAGGCTGAGCTTACAGGATCAACGAAGTGAGGAACAAATTTGTCCTACATTATGTGATGCCCTGAGTGCTAACATACTAGGTGTACATGTACATGGCAATATGTACAGATGGAGCTCACTGTTAACCATTGCAAGTCTTCAGACTAAAGAAAGATGAAAACCAAACCAAACTGCCAGCATAGGACTAAAAGGAGAAAATCCCCATTGATTGCAAAACACAGCGCGCTTGCTGACTGACCACAGGCTCCTGTGATGCCGTGTTACCGAGCTCATTTCCAAGCCTATGGAAATACCTCTCAGAGAAAGCTTTATAGTGAGAGTTAATGGGACAATAGTCTTGCCGTTAAGGAAAAGTCTTATACATATAACTTGACTAGAATACATTAGTATCAGTTTAAGAGCTTTTTGGTTCCAAATGACAGAAGATCCAACTCAAACTAGCTTGGGTAAAAAGGGCCCTTGCTAGCTATTGGAACAGGCCTAGAGCTGGCTTCCAGCACAGGCTAACCCAAGGACTCAAACTCTGTCACCAGAGCCTGTTCTCTCTCCACACTGGCTTCCTCTCTCCTTCATGTTGCTTTCATTGACGGTGTCCACTTGGTGGCAGGAAAAATTGTCAGCAACTTCCTGCCCTATACTCCCTGGAGTTGGAGGGGAGCTTGAAGGATAAATGCTCTGGGCTCCACTCTGGTTGGCCTGACTTGTTTCAGGTGCTTATCCTTGATCACATCCCTGTGGTCGAGGGGTCTGAGTGTATTCTTTGGCCAAGCTGAATCACATGCCCACCTTCCACAGGGGCTGTGAGACAAAGGGTGAGTCTCCAACAGAAATCTGAGGAATTTTTTTCCAAAAGAAGGGGGAAAGGAGGCCTCAAATCAACAGATGTCCTCTACAGCCTCTCTTCATAAAACAGAAGTCCTTGTGTTCTTTTATTAAAATTATTCAGTGCCAACACCTTAAATACTTGACTGTGAGTACACTTAAGCTCCCCCCTGCAATGTAACATTCTTAGACGGACCTAAAACATTAGCACATTTTTAAAGCTTTGGCTGCCCACTGGTATGAATATGATTGCAAAAATTATATAGGTCTAAAATTAAAAATTAAAATCAAAGACCAAGACCAAAGAATCTTGTATTTCTATCTCAGATTGGCTTCTAAGTCATGAAATGTTATCCTGCTAAATTCAAGTAAACTTTCTGTACTATTTTTCCACTGGATGTTATGTGAGGGGATTAATTTGGGGGGAGGAGACTTGCAAAGACTTTATGGTTGTGCGATAACCAGAGAACAATTACCTGGAAGCATTTAGCCGACATCCCATTGGAAGCAAGGACCGCTGTCCGGTATGGTTCTATGAACACACTCCTGGGGGAGCTGAGTTATCCATATTTGCCTGTTCTTTGCTAGATCAAGACATTTTCTGTTTATCAACAGGGGGAGTGACAGCCCATCTACAGTGGGCTGTCACTGTAGATGATATAGTGAACAACAAAAAATGGGGTGAAGAGGAAAAAACAGAGATTATTAGCTTTAAACCCCCATCCCTTTCATTTGTATCAATTTTCCTATCAGTAGCTCACGCTCTTTTTGCTTCAGGCAGGGGAACTACTTAGAAAGTGGAATAGGTTATGCTCTCCCTGGTTTGCAAATCTCTGATGCTGCTACTGCTTGTTTATTTTTTTGTTTTTAATTATTTTTTAAAGGCATTGGTAACAGAACCAAGGAATGAGAGAACATACTCATTTCTTCCTGGCTGTTGGCCTTTCTTAAGTCCATGATTTTTTTTTTTTTAATTTGTTGCCCCCAGCCATGGTAGCTGCTTTCAGTTGCCCAATTGAGTCTGCATTTTAATGAAAAGCGCGTTATCCTCTCCTATTCAGTTTAGGATAATTGTTGCCCAGGCAAATCATTATAATTAAGTTCAATTTAAAAGTGAGAAACCACCTGCAACCATATGTTAAATCTGCCTGTGGATAAGGAAGTTGGTATTTTCACTTTGTATTTAATGCAAAGGTGGATAATGGTAAAATTTTCAATGGTGATGGTTGAGGAGACTTGCTTCTTTTTTTAAATGAGTAATTACAATTCACCTGCGTCGAAAGGAAATTACTTGACTCTTGGAAAAACATTTTCATTAAATAGAACTACCACTGAGCAGGCTTCTATCAAACGGATTTGGTATTGATGCAGAGAAATAAACTTATTGAGATGAGAAAAAATAAGGAGCTTTCAGTAGATACGTGAAATGAAATTGAAACGTAGAAGGATCCTATAGAAAACATTTGGCATTGCTTGGCTACCCAGCGTCCTTTCCATTGCCTAAAAGTGTTCTGAATTTCCTCTGAAAAAGCTATTTCTCATTCTTATGCAGAGTTTGGAAGAATGAGACCCTCCCAAACCAAGGGCTGGTGTGACTTAAGCCAGTCAGATTAAGCCAATCAGCGTAACCCATTCCTCTGGTCAGACTAATTGGACTAGGAATCAGAGACAATGCTTGCAGGAACTTCTGGGAAGAAGAAAATTCCTCTCTCTTCTTCAAGAGTCACTTAAAGAGATGTTTTTCTCTAGAATGTATAGTTTGAAGATGCAAGATCTAGAACTGCGACAGCCATTTTGCCATCTGGAAGGAAAATCCAGAGTGGGAGGGGCCCCCTAGGCGTGAAGCTTTTTACCTAGGAAGGCGGACCCATGTGATCACCTTGGTGACATCATCTGAGCCATCAGATCAAGCTAGTGCTACCTCTGGGTTTCTCAGCCGTGTGTACCCACCTTTACGCTTAAACTAATTTAAGTTGAATTTTCTGTCATTTGCAACCATGGGAATCCTGGAGGAGTGAGTTCCCCACCTGGTTTGAGGCAAGGTCAGCTGACCCTCAGTCTCTGATAGGGTAGAAAAAATGCCAATGCCTGCATTACTGGGACAGTGCATTATTAGGTCAGGAGTTAGTGGGTCTGGCTAATCATCTGAATCACCAGGAAACTTGGCAAAAACACATGTGAGAACTTGAAGATCAATGATTTTCGGAAATTAGTTTTTAAAAATAGGTGAATTGAGAAAAGAGAACTAAGATAAACATAATTAATGATCTATATCTAAAAGAGGAGGGAGGGACTTCCCTGGCTGTCCAGTGGTTAAGATGCCACACTTCCAATGCAGGGGGAGCAGGTTCGAACCCCGGTAGGGGAAACTAAGATCCCACGTGCCACGTGGTCAAATAAATAAATACATAAACAAACAAACAAGGAGGGAGAGAATATTAGAAGAAATGGGCAAATTTTCATTCTCTTATTCAAGTAGCATTCATTTAAAGTCATTTAATGGCAAAGTACTGTGATAGAACTTGGTAGAGGTGATTACAAAGCTGTGAAAGACAAAAATCCATCTGCACATGGAATTTTTTTAATCGGGTAGGAAAGCTAAGCAGGTATGCTCGTAAGTCCATTGCAATTCAGTACAAGGCAAGCGCTGAGAAGTTATTTCTACAGTCTTCAACAGCCTTCTAAGCATAGTCACACTCATTGTATCATTTGATTCTCACAACAACCCTTTGAGATGGGCAGTGGCACTTCGCTATCTGGCATAAAGAAACAGCCTCAAAGTACACGAAGGTAAACATAAATGAATGTCGCTGTGACATTATTTGAAAGAGAAGAAAACGCGAAACTGCGTAAATAGCCATCGATAGTGGAGTGGCTAAATACATTATGTCTCTCCGTACAAGGGAACAGTAGGCAGCTGTTAAACATCGTAAGACTAAGTTCCTCTCTGGGAAAGATGGAGTAAGGACACCCTACCCCGTCTCCCAGTGAATTAGGATTGCCAGATTGAGCAAATAAAAGTACAGACCATCCATTTATATTTGATTTTCAGATAAACGGTTAATTTTTTTAGTGTGTGTCCCACACAATATTTGAGATAAACTTACACTAAAAACGTATACTGGATGTCTTGTACTTTATCTGGCAAGCCTAGACTGAATGGAAATAAAAACCTGGACAAAATGCATGCAGAAATTATCTGAAGACTCTGAAAAGTGAATTGGAACAGGAAGATTGAGTAAAGAGATCTTGAATTATGAATGATCTGGTGGTGAATTTCCTGGGTTGTTTGCCTGTTTCCTTCCTCATCTCCCATCCTGGACTAACAACAACTCAAATCGCAGAGCTCTGGACGTGGCACAGAGAGCAAGAGTGCCAAGAGAAGCTCTCCCTTTCTGGTCTGAGTGAGAAGTGGGGCCTTGTATAGTATGGAGAGAACAGGGGAGGTTCTCTGGTTTCCTCCCTCCGCCCCTCCCCCCTCCGCCCCTCCCTCCCTCCCCCCTCCCTCCCTCCCTCCCCAACCTCCCTCC
>NW_020837980.1:16865150-17248595 GCF_003676395.1 Aethalodelphis obliquidens | reverse complement strand
CTTCCTCCCTCCCTTCCTTCCTCCCCCCATCACCCCACATCATGCTATTCACACCCTTGTGTTGTTCCTTCCCACGCTGTACCAAGGTTGGTCTGTGGGCCCAACAGAATATGGCAGAAGTGATTATTTGCCACTTTGGAGGGTGTAAAGACTGTGGCTGCAGTCTTGGGTTCACTCTCTCTTGGATCACTCCATCTGAGGGAAGCCATGTCATGAGGAACCCCGTGGAGTGTGAAGGAGCTGAAGTGTCCTGTCAGCATCCACGTAAGTGAGCTTGGAAGTGGATCCTCAAGTCGCAGGCAAGCCTCCGCTGACCGCAGCCCAGGCAAACACTTTGCGGCATCATGAGAGCCCCAGAGCCAGAACCACTCAGCTAAGTCTCCCCCAGATTTCTGACCCCCAGAAATTGTGAGATAACGAATGTGTGCTGTTTTAAGCTACTGGGTTTGGGGTAACTTGTTATACAGCAGTATATAACTAATATGCCTACCAAAACAAACAAGCAAAAAATCCACCTTCTCCATATGACTCAAACAAGATACAGATTCTCATAGCATAGCAGTCAAATGATGCAACGTTGATGATGCAATCCAAATTACTTGATGTATGAAGGAATGAGAAAAATTTCATTGCTAGTATATAAAAATATGATTGATTTTTTTAATGTTGAACTTGTATCCTGTAATTTTCCTAAATTCACATATTAGTGCTAGAAGCTATTTAGTAGATTCCTTAAGATTTTCTACGTAAATGCAATCATGCTGAGTGAAAGGACCCATTCTCAAAATGTCACATACTGTATAATTCCATTTACAGACACACCTCAGAGATCTTGTGGGTTTAGTTCCAGACCACTGAAATAAAGCGAATATCACAACAAAGCAAATCACACACATTTTTTTGGCTTCCCAAGGCATGTAAAAGTTGTTACACTACACTGTAGTCTATTAAGTGTGCAAGAGCATTATGTCTCAAAAAATAATGTACATCCCTTAATTAAAAAATACTTTATTGCCAAAAAATGCTATCATGTAAGCCTTTAGCAAGTCATAATCTTTTTGCTGGTGGAGGGTTCAAATATTTCGAGAATTACCAAAATGTACCACAGAGACACAAAGTGAGTAAACGCTGTTGGAAAAATGGCGCCAACAGACCTGCTCGAGGCAGGGTTGCCACAAACCTTCAATTTGTAAAAAAAACACTCAATGTCTGCAAAGCGTAATAAAGCAAAATGCAATAAAATGAGGTGTGCTTGTACAAGACAGTCTGGCTAAGACAAAATTATGAGAATAGTTGCCACGGTTAAAAGGGAAGAAAGGGTTTAACTACAAAGGGGCAGCAAAAGGGAATTTTGGGAGTGATGCACATAAATGTTCTCTATTCTAAATATGGTTTTGGTTACACAAATCTATATATGTGTTAAAACTCACTGAACTGTACACCCCCAAAATTCAATGTATGTAACTATTTTTAATTTAAAGTAATAAAAACTATTTTAAAATGAGAGAAAATGTCTATAATATATATTGCTTATTATAAGAAGTCACAAATGTGTGAACGTGTATGTGTGTATCAGGTGTGTTTGTATGCATGTATTTTGTGAATATAGAAATATCTTCTTTCTTTTTTTTTTTTTGCGTTATGCGGCCTCTCACTGGTGTGGCCTCTCCCATTGCGGAGCACAGGCTCCAGACGCGCAGGCTCAGCGGCCATGTCTCATAGGCCCAGCCGCTCCGCAGCATGTGGGATCTTCCCGGACCAGGGCACGAACCCGTGTCCCCTGCATCGGCAGGCGGACTCTCAACGACTGCACCACCAGGGAAGCCCTAGAAATATCTTTTTAAAAGAAGATATACAGACTGCTAACAAACACATGAAAGAATGCTCAACATCATTAATCATTAGAGAAATGCAAATCAAAATTACAATGAGATATCATCTCACACCAGTCAGAATGGCCATCATCAAAAAATCTAGAAACAATAAATGTTGGAGAGGGTGTGGAGAAAAGGGAACCCTCTTGCACTGTTGGTGGGAATGTAAATTGATACAGCCACTATGGAGACCAGTATGGAGGTTCCTTAAAAAACTACAAATAGGGCTTCCCTGGTGGCGCAGTGGTTGAGAGTCCGCTTGCCGATGCAGGGGACGCAGGTTCGTGCCCCGGTCCGGGAAGATCCCACATGCTGCGGAGAGGCCGGGCCCGTGAGCCATGGCCGCTGAGCCTGCGCTCCGCAACGGGAGAGGCCACAGCGGTGAGAGGCCCGCGTACCGCAAAAAAAAAAAAAAAAACTACAAATAGAACAACCATATGACCCAGCAATCCCACTACTGGGCATATACCCTGAGAAAACCATAATTCAAAACGAGTCATGTACCAAAATGTTCACTGCAGCTCTATTTACAATAGCCAGGAGATGGAAGCAACCGAAGTGCCCATCGGCAGATGAATGGATAAAGAAGATGTGGCACGTGTATACAATGGAATATTAATCAGCCATAAAAAGAAACGAAATTGAGCTATTTGTAATGAGGTGGATAAACCTAGAGTCTGTCATACAGAGTGAAGTAAGTCAGAAAGAGAAAGACAAATACCGTATGCTAACACATATATATGGAATCTAAGAAAAAAAAGGGTAATGAAGAACCTAGGGGCAAGATGGGAATAAAGACACAGACCTACTACAGAATGGACTTGAGGATATGGGGAGGGGGAAGGGTAAGCTGTGACAAAGCGAGAGAGAGGCATGGACATATATACACTAACAAACGTAAGGTAGATAGCTAGTGGGAAGCAGCCGCATAGCACAGGGAGATCAGCTCGGTGCCTTGTGACCGCCTGGAGGGGTGGGATAGGGAGGGTGGGAGGGAGGGAGACGCAAGAGGGAAGAGATATGGGAACATATGTATATGTATAACTGATTCACCTTGTTATAAAGCAGAAACTAACACACCATTGTAAAGCAATTATACCCCAATAAAGATGTAAAATAAAATAAAATAAATGGGTATATAAATACCTTTAAGGATGTAAAGCAAACTTTTTTGTCACAAGAAAATGTTTTAATCTTTTCATACACTCTGTTCACTTATTCAGTAACTATTTATAACTTGGCAAGTATTCTGGAAGGAATCAAGGAGACCACAGTCAGTGATACAAACCATTGCTGACTAATAATATTAAAAATATACCACATGTGTCCAGTGTATATGCCAAGTGAGTCACATCTGTTTTTTTGCTTAAAGAGGTGATGAGAGCTGCCCGGACTATTACAGCTAAGAAGTGGAAGAGGCAACATTCACACCAGGTTTGCTGTCTCTAGAGCCCAAGCTCTTAACCACAGTGCTATCAGGCTTTTCTGGCAGATAACGCTTGTTAAGTTACAAGTGGGACAACTGAAATAGAAAGTAAATCTAAGGCACCCACCCTTGCAGGGGGACAGAGAAGACCATCGTGGCCGTAACATTTTAGCTGAATGAGAGTTAGCTAAGGAAAGCTGGAGGAGTTGAGGGGACTGTGCAGCAAAGCAGAGGAAAAGTAGGGGCAAGGTGCAAAGAAACTAAAAAACAAATAACAGCAAGCAGACCCCACCACACACACACACAGACAAAAACAAAAACAAAACAAAACTTGTAGGGCTAAAATCAAGCGGTGGGAGAAGTGAGAAAGGGCAAGGGGTAAGATGCAGGCTTACTGAGGAACCTTGTTAATAACACGGAACTTAAAGAGCAAAGGCACATAATCCTACCGCTGAAACATGGGTTTCTATATTTGAAGCAAACTCAGAAGCAGAACTGGGGAGGAGTGGGAAGATCTTACTTACGGAGAGTAAATTTTGAAATGATATTTGTTACAAAAAACTTGTATAAAATTTGTAACATTGGTTAAGATTTGTATGATGAGAGAAACAGGCCCAGATAAATTGAGGTGTCTTGTTCAAAGTCATACTGTGACGGAATCAAGAGGATTCTTACATATGCCTAATGTTCTTGTCAATAAATGACAATGAATTCAAAGGAAAGTCAGAAAGGGGTGACTGGCGTTTGGGAAAGACCGTATTAAGGAAGAGGTATTTGGGGTCATACCTTAAAGGACAGAAAAAATTTAAAAGGTGGAGAGGAAAAAAAAGCAAAGGAAAAAAGGAAAGCATTTTTGGTAAAGAGACTATCTTGAGTATAACGGGAAAAAAATAAAGCTTGTTATTTTAGCCGTTCCAAATATTTATCTAAATAACCGTTCCAGGTTATTTAGATCAATTATATAGGTATACCTACAGCATTAGCAGAAGGTGATGCAGAGATGTTACAGGGCATGAGAGCTTTGAAAAGACTGTATGGGGTTTGGGAATTGGGAAAAATTAGTAATACACTAACAGCCTTCAGAGAAGCCAGAAGAGATTAAGCCGTCTTAGTCTGAGGATGGACAAAAACAAGCTGTGCTTTCCAAAATAAGTAGTTACTTCCCAAAAATGTATTTCAAAATTTGGCTGCGTTTATTTGCAGGGAAACTTATGTTTATAGCTCAATTAAACAACGATGTTTCACACGTACAGCGTTTCAAAGAATTCTGGGCGCTCTGGAAACTGAGAAGGGTCCTGACATTATCCTTCTCATCAGTTATTTAGCAACAACCTCAGGTGTTCTGGGACGCTTATTTCCAGAGCTTCCTGGCACATAATAATAGTAACCTTTCGCCCACACTATGTAATATATTAAGGAAAGACAAATCGTGGGTCTGTGGTTACTTGGGAGTAGCATGCACCAGCACTGTTTACTGATTGGATTTAGGATTTGTACTTGGTTTGGTGGAGCCAGGTAAGTTTGACAGTTAAGTCTGATCACATAAATGTAATATGTCTAATATGACCAGCTCACTACAGGAGACCCTGACCAGGAGCAGCCTTGGGGCTTTCTGTCAATACGTGCTTTGCACACACAATAGTGGTGGTTTGAGACCTGGAGACAAAGCATGTCTTATCCAGCCTAGCAGTGAGCAGACAAAGAAAGCTGGACATGAAATCTTTAGGCACTTTAAATGCATATCCTTTTCCTGATATTGTCCTGTATCCTTTGCTTGTAATAAAACTCTTCCATGGGTATAAACGATGTGAGTCCTGGGAGTCCTTTCAGCAATCAGCATCAGAACTCCTCAGGTAATTAATGAACAGAGCAAGGGGGATAGGAAGGCACAAAGATCATCTCTGAAGGGCAAACATTTGTTTTTCAGCTTTTATTGAATGTTTATAACTGCAAAAATCTCACTTGGTAATTGACAGACAAAAATGACTCAGGACTCTGTGATCCTGAAATCTAGGGAAGTCGTTTTTTCTTCTCTTTTCCTGGCTTTTCAAGAGCTTCTCTCCCTCCCCCGGGGGATGGGAGTGTAGAGACAGAAACCTCAGATGAATGCCCGGTTCATGGACACACTGCTCATCATCTCTGTCTTCTTGTGCCTCCTATTCTCACCAAGGGAGTAACCGGGGTCCTGGTTTACAGGACAGACAAGTACAGCAAGGGAAACACAACAAATAACATACAAGGGAACTCCCATAAGGTTAACAGCTGATTTCTCAGCAGAAACTCTACAAGCCAGAAGGGAGTGGCATGATATACTTAAAGTGATGAAAGGGAAGAACCTACAACCAAGATTACTCTACCCGGCAAGGATCTCATTCAGATTCAATGGAGAAATCAAAAGCTTTACAGACAAGCAAAAGCTAAGAGAATTCAGCACGACCAGACCAGCTCTGCAACAAATGCTAAAGGAACTTCTCTAAGTGGGAAACAAAAGAGAAGAAAAGGACCTACAAAAACAAACCCAAAACAATTAAGAAAATGGTAATAGGAACATACATATCGATAATCACCTTAAACATGAATGGATTAAATGCTCCAAACAAGGGGCTTCCCTGGTGGCGCAGTGGATGAGAGTCTGCCTGCCGATGCAGAGGACAGGGGTCCGTGCCCTGGTCTGGGAGGATCCCACATGCCACAGAGCGGCTGGGCCCTTGGGCCATGGCCGCTGAGCCTGTGCATCCAGAGCCTGTGCTCCGCAACGGGAGAGGCCGAAACAGTGAGAAGCCCGCGTACCGCAAAAATATAAATAAATAAATAAATAATGCTCCAAACAAAAGGCACAGGCTTGCTAAATGGATACAAAAACAAGACCCATGTATATGCTGTCTATAAGAGACCCAATTCAGGCCTAGGGACGCATACAGACTGAAAGTGAGAGGATGGAAAAGATATTCCATGCAAATGGAAATCAAAAGAAAGCTGGAGTAGCAATACTCATATCAGATAAAACAGACTTTAAAATAAAGAATGTTACAAGAGACAAGGAAGGACACTAGGTAATGATCAAGGGATCAATCCAAGAAGAAGATATAACAATCATAAATATATATGCACCCAACACAGGAGCACCTCCATACATAAGGCAACTGCTAACAGCTCTAAAAGAGGAAATCAACAGTAACACAATAATAGTGGGGAACATTAACACCTCACTTACACCAATGGACAGATCATCCAAACAGAAAATAAATAAGGAAACACAGGCTTTAAATGACACAATAGACCAGATAGTTTTAATTGATATTTATAGGACATTCCATCCAAAAACAGCAGATTACACTTTCTTCTCAAGTGCGCACAGAACACTCTCCATGATAGATCACATCTTGGGTCACAAATCAAGCCTCAGTAAATTTTAGAAAACTGAAATCATATCAAGCATCTTTTCTTACCACAACGCTATGAGATTAGAACTCAATTACAGGGGAAAAAAACGTAAAAAACACAAACACATGGAGGCTAAACAATATGTTACTAACTAGCCAAGAGATCACTGAAGAAATCAAACAGGAAATCAAAAAATACCTAGAGACAAATTACAATGAAAACACGACAATGCAAAACCTATGGGATGCAGCAAAAGCAGTTCTAAGAGGGAAGTTTATAGCTATACAAGCCTACCTCAAGAAACAAGAAAAATCGCAAATAAACAATTTAACCTTACACCAAAAGGAACCAGAGAAAGAGGAACAAACAAAACCCAAAGTTAGCAGAAGGAAAGAAATCATAAAGATCAGAGAAGAAATTAATGAACTGGAAACAAAGAAAAAAATAGCAAAGATCAATAAAACTAAAAGCTGCTTCTTTGAGAAGATAAACAAAATTGATAAACCATTAACTAGACTCATCACAAAAAGAGGGAGAGGACTCAAATCAATAAAATTAGAAATGAAAAAGGAGAAGTTACAACAGACACTGTAGAAATACAAAGCATCCCAAGAGACTACTAAAAGCAACTCTATGCCAATAAAATGGACAACCTGGAAAAAAAAAAAAAAGGACAACCTGGAAGAAACGGACAAATTCTTAGAAAGGTGTAACCTTCCAAGACTGAACCAAGAAGAAATAGAAAATATGAACAGACCAATCATAAGTAATGAAATTGAAACTGTGATTTAAAATCTTCCAACAAACAAAAGTCCAGGACCAGATGGCTTCACAGGTGAATTCTATCAAACATGTAGAGAAGAGCTAACATCCATCCTTCTCAAACTCTTCCAAAAAATTGCAGAGGAAGGAACACTCCCAAACTCATTCTATGAGGCCACCATCACCCTGATACCAAAACCAGACAAAGATACTACTAAAAACGAAAGTTACAGACTGATATCACTGATGAATATAGACGCAAAAATCCTCAACAAAATACTAGCAAACAGAATCCAACAACACATTAAAAGGATCATACACCATGATCAAGTGGGATTTATCCCAGAGATGCAAGGCTTCTTCAATATACGCAGATCAATCAATGTGATACACCATATTAACAAACTGAAGAATAAAAACCATATGATTATCTAAATAGATGCAGAAAAACCTTCTGACAAAATTCAACACCCATTTATGATTAAAAAAACTCTCCAGAAAGTGCGCATAGAGGGAACCTACTTCAACATAATAAAGGCCATATACAACAAACCCACAGCAAACATCATTCTCAATGGTGAAAAACTGAAAGCATTTCCTCTAAGATCAGGAACAAGACAAGGATGTCCACTCTCACCACTATTATTCAACATAATTTTGGAAGTCCTAGCCACGACAATCAGAGAAGAAAAAGAAATGAAAGGAAAACAAATTGGAAAAGAAAAAGTAAAACTGTCACTGTTTGCAGATGACATGATACTATACATAGAGAGTCCTAAAGATGCCACCAGAAAACTACTAGAGCTGATCAATGAATTTGGTAAAGTTGCAGGATACAAAATTAATGCACAGAAATCTCTTGCATTCCTATACACTAATGATGAAAAATCTGAAAGAGAAATTAAGGAAACACTCCCATTTACCATTGCAACAAAAAGAATAAAATACCTAGGAATAAACCTACCTAGGGAGACAAAAGACCTGTATGCAGAAAAGTATAAGACACTGATGAAAGAAATTAAAGATGATACCAGCAGATGGAGAGATATACCATGTTCTTGGATTGGAAGAATCAATATTGTGAAAATGACTATACTACCCAAAGCAATCTACTGACTCAATGCAATCCCTATCAAATTACCAATGGCATTTTTTACAGAACTAGAACAAAATAGCTTAAGATTTGTATGGAGACACAAAAGACCCTGAATAGGCAAAGCAGTCTTGAGGGAAAATAATGGAGCTGGAGGAATCAGACTCCCTGACTTCAGACTATACTACAAAGCTACAGTAATCAAGACAATATGGTACTGGCACAAAAACAGAAATATAGATCAATGGAACAGGATAGAAAGCCCAGAGATAAACCCACACACCTATGGTCAACTAATCTATGACAAAGGAGGCAAGGATATACAATGGAGAAAAGACAGTCTCTTCAATAAATGGTGCTGGGAAAACTGGACAGCTACATGTAAAAGAATGAAATTAGAACACTCCCTAACACCATACACAAAATAAGCTCAAAATGGATTAGAGACCTAAATATAAGTCCAGGCACTATAAAACTCTTAGAGGAAAACATAGGAAGAACACTCTTTGACATAAATCACAGCAAGATCTTTTTTGATCCACCTCCTAGAGTAATGGAAATAAAAACAAAAATGAACAAATGGGACCTAATGAAACTTAAAGTTAATGAAACTTAAGTTAATGGAAACAAAAATAAACAAATGGGACCTAATGAAACTTAAAAAATTTACTGTGCAAACTTCCTTTTTACAGCAAAGGAAATCATAAACAAGACAAAAAGACAACCCTCAGAATGGGAGAAAATACTTGCGAATGAATCATCAGACAAAGGATTAATCTCCAAAATATATATGCAGCTCAAAATTAAAAAAACAAACAACCCAATCCAAAAATGGGCAGACCAAAATAGACATTTCTCCTAAGAAGACATTCAGATGGCCAAGAAGCACATGAAAAGCTGCTCAACATCACTAATTATTAGAGAAATGAAAATCAAAACTACAATGAGTGTCACCTCACACCAGTTAGAATGGGCATCATCAGAAAATCTACAAACAACACATGCTGGAGAGGGTTTGGAGAAAAGGGAACCCTCTTGCACTGCTGGTGGGAATGTAAATTGATACAGACACTATGGAGAACAGTATGGAGGTCCTTAAAAAACTGAAAATAGAATTACCATATGACCCAGAAATCCCAAAACTGGGCATATACCCTGAGAAAACCATAACTCAAAAAGACACATGTACCCCAATATTCATTGCAGCACTATTTACAATAGCCAGGTCATGGAAGCAACCTAAATGCCCATTGACAGACAAATGGATAAAGAAGATATGGTACTTATATACAATGGAATATTACTCAGCCATATAAAGGAATGAAAGTGGGTCATTTGTAGAGACGTGGATGGATCTAGAGACTGTCATACAGAGTGAAGTAAGTCAGAAAGAGAAAAACAAATATCATGTATTAACGCATATGTGTGGAATCTAGAAAAATTTTAGAGATGAACCGGTTTGCAAGGCAGAAATAGAGACACAGATGTAGAAAACAAACATATGGACACCAAGGGGGGAAAGCGGGCGGGTGGTGGTGGTGGGATGAATTGGGAGATTGGGATGGACATGTATACACTGATGTGTATATAATGGATGACTAATAAGAAAAATATATATGTAAAAAATAAACTTAAAAAGTAAAACTATCAAATACTAAAAAAAAAAGCAGATAACGTAAGAAGACTTTGTGTCTTTGGAGTAGGAAAGATGTCTTTAACAGGACACATATAGTATTATTACTCAAAGAGAAATTTATTAGATTGGATTATATTAAAATTAAGGACTTTTATTCATCTAATAAACCATTAAGAAAGTGAAAAAGAAAGGCACAGAGTAAATGAAAGTATTACATCGTATATAAGTGACAAAGGACTTGTATCCTGAATTTATTAAGGACCCTGTACAAATTCAATAACAATAAAAAGACAATCAGGTAGAAAAGAGACTTGAAGAGGTTCTACATAGAAGAAGATATCCAAATATATGAAAATGTGCTCAAACTCATTCATCTTCAGGAAAACGTAAAGTAAATCCACAATGAAATGCTCTGACACCTCCACCAAAATGGCTAAAATGTAAGTCTGTTAATACCATAATGTTGCCATGCATATGGAGCAACTAGAACTCTCATACACTGCTAATGGGTTCTAAATTGGTACAACTACTTTAAAAAAGAGTTTGAGGGCTTCCCTGGTGGCGCAGTGGTTGAGAATCTGCCTGCCAATGCAGGGGACACAGGTTCGAGC
Organism: Aethalodelphis obliquidens; assembly: GCF_003676395.1. Taxonomy (NCBI): domain Eukaryota; kingdom Metazoa; phylum Chordata; class Mammalia; order Artiodactyla; family Delphinidae; genus Aethalodelphis; species Aethalodelphis obliquidens. Next base: position 17,237,809 of record NW_020837980.1, on the reverse strand, counting down.
CGTGGTCTGGGAAGATCCCACATGCCGCGGAGCAACTAGGCCCGTGAGCCACAACTACTGAGCCTGCACGTCTGGAGCTTGTGCTCCGCAAGAGAGGCCGTGACAGTGAGAGGCCCACGCACCGCGATGAAGAGTGGCCCCCACCTACTGCAACTAGAGAAAGCCCTCGCACAGAAACAAAGACCCAGCACAGCCAAAAATTAATTAATTAATTAAACAAAATTAAAAATTTTTAAAAAGAGTTTGACGTTGTCCACAAGACTTATAATAAACATAGTCTTTGAACCGGAAATGTCATCCTCAGGTATACTGCCAAGGAGAGAAAAAAATATATATATATGTATATATACCAAAATACATGACTGAGAATGTTAACAGCCATATTATTCAAAATGACCAAACACTATAAATTCATAGACATTCTACAAAATAATTGGTTTATTATTTTTATGTGCCAAGGTCAGAAAAACTGAGGAAAAATTGAACAGCTGTTCCAGATTGAAAGACATTAATGCAAAGTGTGATCCTGGGTCAAATGAATGCCCTTATTAATATAGTACAGCCATTAACTTCCTTAACTTTTCCATCGCCATTGTTTTAGTTCAGACCCTCAAAATATTTCACTTGGAGCAGCCTTCTAACTCTTCTCTCCACTTCACCTTCATATTTTACTCAGAGTGGGCTTTATAAATGCAAATCTAATGAAAACATTATTATTATTATTCCCAAACACAAAACTTTTCTCTGTCCCATTACCTATAAGAGAAAGTCCGACCCCTCACTTGTGTTTCACCTAGTCCCCACGCTGCTAGCCAAGATCAGCAAAGCTGCCTACCTGACTCACATTTAACCACAGGCAAATGCGAGAGCCCAGCTGTAACCAGAACAACTGCCCCGCTGAGCACAACCTTCATTGCTGACCCACGAAATTGTGAGCTAAATAAATGGGCCGTTTTTAGCTAAAAAGTTTTGGCGTGGTTGGAAGGGAACAACACCTAACTGCTACAATTCCTTTTTAATCACCTGAGAAAGGATCCTGAGTCTCTCTGAAAAGCTACTTTGGAAGTGACTATAAAATCCAACCTCATATTTTTTTGCCTTGTAAACCGCCCAGGAACAGGTGGAGGGGTATGTGAGTTAAGGCACCTGCCGGAGGTTCAAAATTTAGCGGGATGCCTAAGAGCTCAGTAATTGAGACAATATTTTGAGGCAACATCTTTAAATTAAAAATAATGAAAAAAAATGCATACCAGACAAAACATCAAAATTTTAAATAAAACCTAGAGCAGACAACAACACAACTGCAATTTCTACTTAACATCTGATTGAAATATAGGAGTAAGAGTAGTCAAGAAATTCTTAAATGGGATTAAGGAGAAAATGGGAAGAACTGGTTATTTCTCAGACTATTTAACATGAAACACTCGATTATAAACCGACATTCTCTATAACATTAAACATGTTTCACTGAAAAACATGATTGACGGTAATAATACACAACCCTCCCCTCTGTTCCCCCACCATCTGATTGATGGACCTCACATCATTTGAGGGACAGAAAGGACAGCTACAGCTATTGAGACTCGCCACAGATGGAGTTTGCAATGCTAGTAAAAACCAACTTAAATTTAGACATTGCTTTCGGCTTCAACACAGACAAGAATACATTAAAGAACCTTTAAAAGAGGCTGATAAGATATGTTCGTCTTTAAGCTTTATAACCAAATGTTTTTAATGGTCCCGCTACACTTTTACTAACATTAAAATAAAAACTTGAAGAACTATCCCTGATTATTTTTCCTAAATGGATTTGGAGCAAGTGAATGGGGAAAACGTATTTACTTATTATGCAACACATTAGTTCTTAATGCAGCCTCTTACATATTTGGGCAATTAATGGAGTTTAAATTTGTCTCATGATTAGTCTTGGGCCCTGTCTATCCCTTGAAGTGGAAAGACTTTGACATCTGTGTTCTTAAGAGGGACCTTAAATAATGAATAAGAATCTCCACACAATTCAGCTGGAGTAAACTATATTGAGATAGTACAAATAAAGAAGAAATTTTAAATATACTTAATTGGAAAAACTCTAACTCATAAATACTGTGTTTCTTTGGGACTTGAAACAACTATAATAATACTGGGTGCTCTAGGATACGAACTTATCACTGCTTCTGAGGCATCCTTCACTCATCTGCAAATATGTGTATGCCTCAAATATTACAGATGACTGTGCCACCCATTTGATTAAAATGAGGAATATCTTCCTCTTATTAGTAAAAGGCAAAGGCAAAAGAGAAGTTTTACCACTTGAATACATAAGAGAATAGCCAGTCTTTGGCATAAGGAAAACATTTATTGAACTGATACCACACCAAGTGCTACACATGCTCTAATCATCAAATTTGATCTTCACAATGCTGTGCAAAAGATAATATTAACTCCTTTAACAGATGGGGTTTATGAAGCTGAAGTGAATTGACCAAGATCACAAAGATATGGAAGAATCTGGATTCCAACCCAGTCCTCTGGTTTCAGTCCTGTGATCTTCCTAGAGGACCCAGGAGAATGATTCCCATTCGCCCACAGTAGAGTCCAGCTGAGGTTCTGAGCCCCTTCTGTTTCTTCAGTGTGAGGGATGTGATAGTGACTGAGAGGAATTGAATAGATTAATCTCATTGATGGTCCCAGTTCTTTGCCTTCCCTGTATCAATGCCACTTTGCCAGATGAGTGTACATTTCTCATGGTTTTCCCATGTCACTTGCTTTGGCTAATGGGACGTTAGCAGATCTGACACATGTATAACCGTGAAAAAGGGCTTCTGCTGCTGGCACAAGAACATACCTGGGCTGGCCTGCTGGAGCATGAGAGCCTAGGGGGTCCAGTTGCCTCAGTTAACAGTCAGCTGAGGAACTTCTCTGGTGGCGCAGTGGTTAAGAATCCGCCTGCCAATGCAGGGGACACGGGTTCGATCCCTGGGAAGATCCCACATGCGGTGGAGCAACTAAGCCTGTGCGCCACAACTACTGAGCCTGCACTCTAGAGCCCGCGAGCCACAACTACTGAGCCCGCGTGCCACAACTACCAAAGCCCGTGCGCCTAGAGCCCGTGCTCTGCAACAAGAGAAGCCACCACAATGAGGAGCCCGTGCGCTGCAATGAAGGGTAGCCCCTGCTCGCCGCAACTAGAGAAAGCCCATGCACAGCAACGAAGACCCAATGCAGCCAAAAATAAATTAATTAATCAATGAATTTAAAGAAAACGAAAACAGAAACAGGGTTATGTGCTAAAGAGTGACATGGAGAAGGGCTAACAGAGAGTGACAGGTCAGGTGCACTGTCACTGAGGAAATAGCCGAGAAACAGACCAAACAGAGGACACATACACACACACTACACACACACACACACACACACTACACACTACACACTACACACACACACACACACACACACACACACACACACTTATTTCAAGGAACTGGCTTCTGTGGTTGTGGGTATTGGCAACTCCAAAATCTGTAGGGCAAACCATCACGCTGGATCAATCGGCCAGGAACTGATGCTGCAGTCTTGAGAAAGAAGTTCTTCTTCCACAGGGAAACCTCAATTTTGCTCCTAAGCCTTTTCAACTGATTGGCTGAGGACCACCCACATTATTCAGGAAAATTTCCTTTTATTAAAGTTAACTGTTGTACATATTAACTACAGCTACAAAATACCTTCACAGCAACACCTATATTAGTGTTTGCTTGACTAACTGGGCACTCTAGCCTGGCCAAGTTGACCACAAACTAACCATCACACTGAGGAAGCACAAATTACACTGAGATCTGGATGACAAGGCAGAGCCAACCATGTGAAGAATTGGGGAGGGACATTTTAAGCAGGAGGCCCCAGTGTTAAGGCCCCAAGGCTGATATAATCTTAGAACACTGCTGTGCACTGAATTTTTATGTGTCCCCCCCCCCAATTGATATGCTGAAATCTAATCCACAATGTAATGGTACTTAGAGGTAGGGCCTTTCAGGGATGAGTAGATCATGAGGGTGGAGGCTTTATGAATGGAATTAGTGCCCTTAGAAGAGATCAGACAGCTAGCTCGCTCGCTCTCTCTCTGCTATGTGAAGATAGAATGAGAAGACAGCCATTGGTAAACCAGATAGAGGGCCTTCACCGAAACCTGACCATACCGCAGTCTGATCTCAGACTTCCAGCCTCCATAACTATGAGGAGTAAATATATGTTTTTTAAGTCACCCAGTCTATGGTCATGGTTACAGCAGCCCAAGCTGATAAGATGCACATCAAGAAGCAAATGGAAGGTCTGTACTAGAGTGCAGTGGCTTAGGAGGTAGAGATAAGTTAAGAGAAGCAGGAAGGCTATATCAGGTAGGGCCTGTAGAACATTACTTGAAAATGCATTTTATTCTAAGTACAATGGGAAGCCATTGGTAAGTTCTAAAAGGAAGTTACATCTGTTTGTTTGTTTGCTTTCTATTTTTTTAATTTTTGGCTGCATTGGGTCTTCATTGCTGTGTGCAGGCTTTCTCTAGTTGCAGCAGGCAGGGGGCCACTCCTCGCTGCAGTGCGTGGGCTTCTCATTGCAGTGGCTTCTCTTGCTGTGGAGCACGGGCTCTAGGCGCACAGGCTTCAGTAGTTGCAGCACGTGGGCTTCAGTAGTTGCAGCACGTGGGCTCAGTAGTTGTGGCTCACAGGCTCTAGAGCGCAGGCTCAGCAGTTGTGGCGCATGGGCTCAGTTGCTCTAGGGCATGTGGGATCTTCCCGGAGCAGGGATCAAACCCGTGTCCCCTGCATTGATAGGCAGATTCTCAGCCACTGCGCCACCAGGGAAGTCCCTGGTTTTTGTTTTAAAGATTACTCAACATTGCCAATGGAGAATTGATTATAGGCACACAAGAGTAGAACAGCCAAGTGATGATTTAGAAACCTATTGAAGTTGTTCAGGCAAAAGATAATGCTAAATTGACTGTTCTGATTAGTCAAAGTGGGAAAGAAGTAGATGGATTCAGCTGTGTATTGGTGGTAGAACCCACGAGACCTGCTGGTGGTTAGGACACGGGACTGGTGTGGTGGTGGGCATCAGCATACATGAGTTTGGACTTCTGGTTTCCAGTCCAGCATGAAAGGGGCTTGGAAGTCATCATTCCATTCTAACAACAAAAAGCTGCACAAACTGAACGATCAACAGCTTTTCTTAGATCAAGCAGAGAAGTTAGGTCACAGAGCAAACTTCTGCCCCTCAGACTGGAGAGAGAGACAAGTGAATACAGGCAATCACAACTTACCAGAGTAGAAACCCATGAGCAGAAACTTCTATAAGAAACAGTGCTGGGGTAGAAAATCTTAATTGTAATTGATCAATTGAGGAGACTCAGTGTGGACAAGTCTTAAAGTTAAAAAAAACCAAGGGAACCAGTCGTGAGGGCCCCCTACACTTTCAAGTTTTACTGCCAGGAATTCTACCAGAGTGAATATTGGAAAAAAAAATTCCCTTGTGCTTTTGGCAAAGGGATGGGGAAATAACCATTTTGAAACACTCAAGAAGATTCTGTTCCTAACAAGGCCTTCTTCCAAGAGAAACTATTTAATCAGAGCCTAACCTGCTGGGGTTTTATCAGAGCCTGATTAACCTAGGAGAAGGGAAATAGCCGATTCTAGCCCGCTCTACCCATCCTGTCCCATTGTGGGGGCAGGGAGAGGGCTGAGAAGCACTGGGAAAGTTCCCAGTCCAGGGTACAGGATCAATAAAAGACTGAGACCTGATCACAGGACAAGAGAATGCTTCTCTGCCCCCAACAGCTCAGACCTGTTTACTGAAGTTCCATTTGCTCAGTACCTCATGTCCAGCTATGAAGAAAAAACTACAAAGCATACTAAAACGCAAAAACACAATCTGAAGAAACAGAACAAGCATCAGAACCAGACTGATATGGCAGCGATGTTGGAATTATCAGACAGGCGTTTTAAAACCTCTATGATAAATATAGTAAGGGTTGTAACAGGTAAAGCAGACAATATGCAAGAACTGATTGACAATGTAATCAGAGGGATGGAAATTCTAAGAAAAAATCAAAAAGAAATGTTAGAGATCAAAAACACCATACCAAAAATGAAGAATGCCTTTGATGGGCTTATTATAGACTGGACATGGCTTGCGGATACATCAATACAGGTACTTCTAAGTTGGAAAAGCAAAGGGAAAAAATCCTGAAAAACACAGAATAGAATGGAATATCCAAGAACTGTGGGACAACTACAAAAGATGTAACATACATATCATGGGAATACCAGAGGAGAAGAAAGACAAAAAGGAATAAAAGAAACATTTGCAGCAATAATGACCAAATTTCTCCAAATTAATATCAAACACAGATCCAGGAAGCTCATAGAACATCAAACTGGATAAACACGCCCCCCCCCCCAAATAATAAAGAATTACATCCAGTGTCGCCTCAGAAACCATGCAAATGTGAAGAGAATGGAGTGAAATATTTAAAGTATTGAAATAAAAAAACCACCAATTTACCATTCTGTACTCTGTAAAATTATCCCTCAAAAGTGAAGGCTAAAAAAAAGACTTTCTCAGACTAGCAAAAATTGAGAGAATTTGTTGCCAGTAAACCTGTCTTGTAAGATATGTTAAAAGAAGTTCTTCTGAGAAAAATGATACGCATCAGAAACTCGGATCTACATAAAGAAAGGAAGAGCACCAGAGAAGGAATAAATGAAAGCTAAAAAAATAAAATAAAACACTTTTATTTTTCTTATCCTTAACAGAACAGATAACAGCTTGTTTAATAATAACAACAATTTATTCAATTTTGTGTGTGTGTGTGTGTGTGTGTGTGTGTGTGTGTGTGTGTATGCATGCTTGTATAAGTGAAATGAATGGCAGCAATGACACAAGATTTGGGAAGGGGAAGGAGCATTATTCTGTTACTGGAAGATACTTGCACTACCCATGAAGAGGCTTAGTGTTATTTGAAAGTGAACTTGGATTCATTACAAATGTATATTATAAACTCGAGGGTAGCCACTAAAAAAGCAATTAAAAAAAGAAGAAAAAGAAGTGTAGCTGAAATGCAGAGAAAGGAAAGAAAATGGAATCATATAAAATGCTCAGTTAATACCAAAAAAAGCAGAAAGAGTGGAAGACAAAAATAAGAACAAAGAACAAGAGCAACAAATAGAAAACAGTTACAAATATGGTAGAGATTAATCCAACTCTATTTGAGTCTGAAGTTCAGAAAGAAATCAGGACTAGAGATATAAATAAGGGAGCTATCAGCATATAGATGTTATTTAAAACAATTAAATTAGATATGGTTGCACAGAGAGGGAGGGAGGTAAAGGAAAGTCAAGAGCCTGGAACCAAGCTTGGGGTCACTCCAGCTTTTACACTCAAAGTTGAGTAACAGGGAACTTCTGTGGCAAGGGGAAGGCAAATAATCAAGGTAAGAAATTTCTAAGTCAAGGAGGAAAACAGGATTGCTCAGTCCACCCAGCTGGGGCAGCCTCTCTTGGGGGGATATTTGTTCATAAAGTTCACTTACGAATCAAGTTGGTAATGGCCACTGTTAGATGCTGTTGTCGACATATTTTTTAAAAATCACTATGGGCCCTGCTCTTTATGTATTTATTTATTTAGCCATGCCACATGGCTTGCAGGACCTTAATTCCCCAACCAGGGACTGAACCCAGGCCACCGTAGTGAAAGTGCCGAGTCCTAACCACTGGACATCCAGAGGACTCTGGACCCCGCTCTTAAGGAACAGATAAATTTTCTTCTAAGTTCAAGTGCCAGAAATATTTACACCAGCATTTACAGTTACAGGATAGACAATCCTATAGGTGAGGTTCTCCCTGACTTAAAAAGAGTGAAAATACTGTTTCCTCCCTGAATAACCTGGCTCTGAAAATGCCCAAATCTTAAAGGCCTTATTATTCCCAAAGAAATCTACACCAAGATACATCATAGTCAAATTTGTGAAAACTAAAGAAAAATCGTGAAAGTAGCTAAAGAAAAATGGCACCTTATCAATAGGAGAAAAACAACTCAAAAGACACTGGATTCCTCACCAAAACCTTAGAGGCCAGAATAAAATGGCACAGCATTTCTCAAGTGCTAAAAGATAAATCTGTAAATCTAGAATCCTATATCCATCAAAAATATCTTTCAAGAATAAGAGGAAATCACGACATTCTCAGATGAAGAGAAACTAAGAGAACTTGTTGCCAGCAGATCTATTCTCTATTTTCAGCAGATTTATTCTAAAAGAAGTTATTTAAACAGAATGGAAATTATTAAAAATATAAAGCTGGGAACATCAGGATGGAAGAAAGAACAGAGTAAGAAAAACTGAGTAATATAATAGGTTTTCTTTCTCCTTTTGAGTTTCGTAAATTATGTTTGATGATCAAAACAAAAAATATAACGTGGCCTTATTTGGTTCTGAATATATGTAGAGGAAATATTTAAGAGATTATATTATAAATGGGAATGGGTTAAAAAAAAAGGGAAGTAAGGTTTCTACACTTCACTCAAACTGATAATATGATGATAGAAGTAGACTGTAATAAGGTATGGATGTAGAATGTAATAATACTTAGGGAAACCACTTAAACTATGCAAAGAGATACATTTAAAAGCACTATAAATAAATCTAGCTGAAATTCTAAAAAATGTTCAAGTAACCCACAGAAACGCAGAAAAAAGAGAAACAGAGAAACAAAAAGCAACAGAGAGAACAAACAGAAACAAAAACATAAAATGGCAGACTTACGCCCTAATCCATCAACAGTTATTTTAAATATAAGTGGTCTAAATACACCAATTAAAAGATAGAGATTAGCAGTAAATATATGCACAAAACAAAAGAACAGGAAAATGCGTGAAGGAAAAACTGATAAAACTGAAAACATAAACAGACAAATTCAAATTATAGTTGGAGACTTCAACACCCCTCTCTCAATAATTAATAGAAAAACTATGTAGAAAATCAGCACAGACATAGAAGAACTCACTGACACCATCAACTAAGAGGATCAGTAAACATGTATAGAACACTCCACTCAACAACAGCACAATATATATTCTTTTCAAGTGTCCATGGAACATATATTAAGATAGACCAAATCCTGGGCCATAAAACAAACCTCAACAAATTTAAAAGAATCTAAACCAGAGTGTGTTCTCTGACCACAATGGAATCAAACTAGAAATCAATAACAGAAGGATAAAAAGAAAATTTCCAAATACTTATAACCCAAACAGGACATTTCAAAGAAGAGATCTCAAGGTAAATTTTAAAAAATACATTGAAGTGAAAGAAAATGAAAACAGAACATACCAAAATTTGTGGGACACAGCTAAAGCAGTGCTGAGAGAGAAATCTGTAGCATTAAATGCATATATTAGAAAAGAGGAAAGTCTCACATAAATAATTTAAACTTTCATCTTAAGAACTTAGAAAATGAAGAGCAAAATAAACTCCAAGTAAGTAGAAGAAAGGAGATAATAAAGATAAAAGCAGAAATAAATAAAATTGAAAACAGAAAGACAGTAGAGAAAATCAATGATAAAAGATTTCAGGTTTTTTCCAAAAATCAGTAAAATTGACAAACCTCTAGCAAGACATACAAAGAAGAAAAAGAGAGAAGACTGAATTACCAGGATCAGGAATGTAACTGGATATATTACTACAGGTTCTGCATACCTCAAAAAGATAATAAGGCAAAACTACAAACAACTCTATACATACATTTGACAACTTAGGTGAAATGAAGCCATTCCCCAGAAAAAAAGCACAAACCATCACAGCTTAGGCAGAATAAAATAAATATGTGAATAGTCCTAGAATCATTAAGAAATTTGAATTCATAATTTGAAAAACTTCCAAAAAATGAATCTCCAAGCCCAGATGGTTCCACAAATATTTAAAGGAGAAGTAACACCAATTCCACACAATCTCTTCCAGATAATGCAAGACAAGGAAACACTTCCCAATTCATTTTATGAGGATAGTATTAGCCTCATACCAAAACCAGAAAAAGACAATAAAAAAAAAAAAACTAAAATCCAATGTCCATCACGAATACAGACACAAAAATACTTAACAATGTGTTACCAAATAGAGCTAAAACTGAGCCGGACCCTGTGGAGCTCCAAAAGCCTTTCTGTGTCCCCCATTTCTTGATTAGAGGAAACAGGATTCATTCAGCCTCCATGACCTTCCCTGAGTTCCAATGGGCAAGTTCAAACAGTTGTTAATTAGGGAAGGGAGAGGAGTGGATGCAATGCAGAGACAAGGGAGGAACAGACAAGAAACAATAGTGCAGCCTTCCGGCAGGGTTCTGGCTCCCCCTCAAGGGATACACATAACAATATCTTTCAGCTGTTTTGCAGATACTGAAACCCCCACCAGGTGGGAGAAGTTAGCTGTATGCTGCCCACAAGCATGTAGACCCCAGACAGGTTGGAACCAGAAGATTGGTAATGCTCCCACTTACCTCACCACAACCAATCAGAAGAATGTCGATGAGCTGATCACGCCCTGTTTGAACCATTACTGTAAAACTCCTCACTAACCCCTCTAGGTAGGGACACACAGTTTTGAGGGCATTAGCCCACTGTAGCCCCCTTTGCCTGGCAAAGCAATAAAGCTATTCTTTTCTACTTCACCCAAAACTCTGTCTCTGATATTTAATTCAGTGTCAGAGTAAAGAGGCCAGATTCTGCTTCAGCACTGGCAATATTTATTTAGTTTTTCTTTTCGGCTGTGTTGGGCATTTGTTGCTGCACGCAGGCTTTCACTAATTGTGGTGAGGCCTACTCTTCACTATGGTGCGTGGGCTTCTCATTGCAGTGGCTTCTCATGTTGTGGACCACAGACTGTAGGCACGCAGGCTTCAGCAGCTGTGGCACACAGGCTCAGTAGTTGCAGTGCATGGGCTCTAGGGTGCACGGGCTTCAGTAGTTGTGGCATCTGGGCTTAGTTGCACTGTGGCATGTGGGATCTTCCCGGACCAGGGATCAAACCCGTGTCCTCTGCATTGGTGGGTGGATTCTTAACCACGCGCCACCAGGGAAGTCCTTGGCAATATTTTAAAAGAATTATACACCATGACCAAGCAGGGTTTATTCCAGAGATGTAAAACTGGTTCAATATTTGAAAATAATGGTAATTCATCAAATTAGGCTATACAAGAAAACTCACATTGACATAATCAATGCAGAAAAAGCATTTGACAGAGTTCAACACCATTTTTTTTTTTTTTTTTTTGCGGTATGCAGGCCTCTCACTGCCATGGCCTCTCCCGTTGCGGAACAACAGGCTCCGGACGCACAGGCCCAGCGGCCATGGCTCACGGGCCCAGCCGCTCCGCGGCATGCGGGATCCTCCCGGACCAGGGCACGAACCCGCATCCCCCACATCGGCAGGTGGACCCTCAACCACTGCGCCACCAGGGAAGCCCAACACCATTTATTAAAGAAAGAAAAAAAACCTCTCAGAAATATGGAATGGAAAGGATCTCCCTCAATTTAATAAAGAACATCTACAAACAAGCTTCAGAATTACAGTTAATGGTAAAAGACTGAATATTTTAACCCTAAGATCAAGAAAAAGGCAAGGATGCCCACTCTCACTGCTCTTATTCAATATAGTGTTTGAAGTTCTAGCTAGTATAATAAGGCAAGAAAAAGAAATAAAAGGCATGCAGATTAGAAAGAAAGAAAACTGTCCTATATGCAGATAACATGATTGTGAATATATACAATCCCATGGAATTTACAAAAACTCCACCTAGTACTAATAAGTGAATCCAGCAAGGTCACAGGACACAAGATAAACATACAAAATTCATTTGTATTTACATATACTAACAATGAACAAATAAATATCAGAATTAAAAATACAATACTGTTTAAAATTGCTTTTATAAAAAGAAATACTTAAGTGTAAATCTTAAAAAAATATATGGGGCTTCCCTGGTGGCACAGTGGTTGACAGTCCGCCTGCAGATGCAGGGGATGCGGGTTCGTGCCCCGGTCCGGGAGGATCCCACATGCCGTGAAGCGGCTGGACCCATGAGCCGTGGCCGCTGGGCCTGCGCGTCCGGAGCCTGTGCTCCGCAACGGGAGAGGCCACAACAGTGAGAGGCCCGCATACTGCAAAAAAAAAAAAAAAATATATATATATATATATATATATATATATATATATATATATATGTACAGGGCTTGTATGCTGAAACTAAAAAACACTGGTGAAAAAAATTAAAGACCTAAATAAATGGAGAGACGTATTATGCTCCCGGATGGAAAGACTCAGCCTGGTAAAGATGTTAATTCTCCCCCAAATTAATGTAAAAGTTTAACATAATTCCTATCACAATCCCAGCAATATTTTTATTAGGTATAGACAAGATTATTCTAAAACATATATGGAAAGACAAAGGAACTGGGATAAGTTAAAAATTGTTTGAAAAAAAAAAGATTAAAGTGAATATATTAGTCACTAGGGCTCCCATAACAAAACAGCATAGACTGGGTGACTTAAACAACAGAAATTAATATTCTCACAGTTCTAGAGGCTGAAAAGTCCAAGATCAAGATTCCTGCAGGGTTCAGTTTCTGATGAAAGCTCTCTTTCTGGCTTGCAGATAGCCACCTTCTTGCTAGGCCCTCACCTCCCATGGCCCTTGCTCTGAGTGTGTATGAGGGAGGAGAGAGAAAGAAAGCCCTCTGATGTCTCTTCCTATAAGGACACTCATCCTATTGGATCAGAGCCCTACCCAAAAACCTCATTTAACCTTAATTGCCTCCTTATAGGCCCTATCTCCAAACACAGCCACACTGGGGGTTAGGGCTTCAACATATACATTTGGGGAGTGGCAGAGACAAAACCATTTAGTCCAAAACATCAGGACCAATCCGTTTACCTGATTTTAATATTTATTATACAGCAATAGTAATGAAGACTGTGTGGTATTGGCAGAGAGACAGACACACACATCAGTGGAGCAGAATAGACAGCACAGAAACAGACCCAACAGATTTTTGACAAAGGTACAAAAGCAATGCAATAGAGGAAAGATATCCTTTTCAACAAATGGTGCTGGAGCAATTAGACATCCATAAGCAAAAAGTGACAATAATAAACCTTGACCTAAGTCTCACTCCTTATACAAAAATTAACTCAAAATGGGTCACACACTTAAATGTAAAACATAAAACTATAAAACTTTTATAGGAGAAAATCTTCAGGATCTAGGGATACGCAAAGAGTTCTTATGCTTAACACCAAAAGCATAATCCACAACAGGAAAAATGGATAAATTTGGCTTTAAAAGAATTTATTTGCTCTGTGAAAGGCTCTCTTAAGATGAAAAAGCAGGCTATAAACTGGAGAAAATATTTGCAAACTGTACATCCAACAGAGGACTAGTATCTTGAATGACATAAAGACCTCTCAAAACGTAAACATGCAAGTATCCTGTCACCCAGGCAATTGCGATCTGGGTATTTATGTCACAGAAATAACACATGTTCACACAAAAACTTGTACATGAATGTTTATTGCAGCTTTATTCATAATAGCCCCAAACTGGAAAGAACCCAGATGTCCTTCAATGGATAAGTGGTTAAACAAACTGTGATAGAATCATACCATAGAATACTACTTAGCAATAAAAAAGAACAAACTATTGGTATACATATTCTCCATAGAATTATGCTGAGTGAAAAAAAAGCCAATCACAAAAGGTTACATACTGTATGATTCTAACTACATAACATTCTTGAAATGACAAATATCAAATCCCTAAAATGGTTTCCAGGGATTAAGGGGGGGGTGGGGCAGAGGGAAAGTAAGTATAACTGTAAAAGGGCAACGTGAAGGACCTTATGGTGATGAAAATGTTCAATATCTTGACCATATCAATGTCAGTAACCTGATAGGCACCGTATACTATTGTTTCCCAAGATGTTACCATTAAACTAGGTAAAGGGTACACAGGATTTTTCTGTAATATTTCTTTACAACTCATGTGAATCTAGAATTATCTTAACGAGTTTAATTTTAAAAAATGAGTGTTCAACTCTATGACATAAATCACAGCAAGATCCTTTTTGACCCACCTCCTAGAGTAATGGAAATAAAAACAAAAATAAACCAATGGGACCTAATGAAACTTAAAAGCTTTTGCACAGCAAAGGAAACCATAAACAAGACCAAAAGACAACCCTCAGAATGGGAGAAAATATTTGCAAATGAAGCAACTGACAAAGGATTAATCTCCAAAATTTACAAGCAGCTCATGCAGCTCAGTAACAAAAAAACAAACAACCCAATCCAAAAATGGGCAGAAGACCTAAATAGACATTTCTCCAAAAAAGATATACAGATTGCCAACAAACACATGAAAGAATGCTCAACGTCATTAATCATTAGAGAAATGCAAATCAAAACTACAATGAGATATCATCTCACACCAGTCAGAATGGCCATCATCAAAAATTCTAGAAACAATAAATGCTGGAGAGGGTGTGGAGAAAAGGGAACCCTCTTGCACTGTTGGTGGGAATGTAAATTGATACAGCCACAATGGAGAACAGTATGGAGGTTCCTTAAAAAACTAAAAATAGAACTACCATATGACCCAGCAATCCCACTACTGGGCACATACCCTGAGAAAACCATAATTCAAAAAGAGTCATGTACCAAAATGTTCACTGCAGCTCTATTTACAATAGCCAGGACATGGAAGCAACCTAAGTGTCCATCAGCAGATGAATGGATAAAGAAGATGCGGCATATATATACAACGGAATATTACTCAGCCATAAAAGGAAATGAAATTGAGTTATTTGTAGTGAGGTGGATGGACCTAGAGTCTGTCATACAGAGTGAAGTAAGTCAGAAAGAGAAAAACAAATACCGTATGCTAACACATATATATGGAATCTAAGAAAAAAAAAAGGTCATGAAGAACAAAGACACAGACCTACTAGAGAATGGACTTGAGGATATGGGGAGGGGGAAGGGGAAGCTGTGACAAAGCAAGAGAGTGGCATGGACATATATACACTACCAAACGTAAGGTAGATAGCTAGTGGGAAACAGCTGCACAGCACAGGGAGATCAGCTCGCTGCTTTGTGACTGCCTGGAGGGGTGGGATAGGGAGGGTGGGAGGGAGATGCAAGAGGGAGGAGATATGGGGATATATGTATGTGTATAGCTGATTCCCTTTGTTATAAAGCTGAAATTAACACACCATTGTAAAGCAATTACACTCCAATAAAGATGTAAAAAAAAAAGAGTGTTCAGACACTTGTAAAGGTCCTTCTGAATGTGACGTTCTAATTGTTTCCACGATTTGTGTGCACACCTCTATGGCGTAGTTTCCAAAATGCAATCTATGGAACAAGGGTCCACCTCAAGAGGCCGGTAAGTGGTCTGTGGTTAGGAGGGTTTGTTCTATTGTCAAATAAGTGTGGATGAGCGTTACTATAATAAAGAGAACAGAAAAATTTTAAAAACTAATTAAACTTAAGCCACAGTTTCCAAATCCAAAACATGGCCAGAGTCCTTTTCCTTCCTTTCCTTTCCTTTTCCTTCCTTTTCTTTTCTTTCCTTTCTTTTCCTTTTTCATTTTTCCTTCTGAGGACCTAGTAGCATCAAATGGAACCCTGGAGGTCCACAGAACCCAACTTGAGATATGATGCTGTTATCAACAGGCGGTTCCTCTGACATAGGGTGTGCAACTTTAAGCTTTCACTGTGAGTCCTCCCTCAGTCCCTCTCTGGCTATGTATGTGCATTTTGGCCCCTGCTTCCAATTCCATCTCTTTCTCTTTGTGTTTTTAGTCCTCTCTCCTGCACTGAATTCAGAGCTCCCTGAGGGCAAGAGCCTTGTCTCCTTCCTCAGAGGCAACCAAGCACTTGCTTTGTACCCACCTCTGCCTCCCCCCAGGCACTCTTCTGACTGGTCAGGCATTCCTCACCTCAGTTATTCTTCTGAAGTGACCTGCTGTTGTTTCTGCCTTCCACCAGCATTCCAGAACTGATCCTCCCCCAGTGAATCATGCGTCCTGGTGGCCTGTCACCTCTCTGACATGGGACGCAACGTGGTCAGATAGGACCCCATTCTCCTGGACAAAGGGATTGGTCCGGGGTGAGCATAAGACCCAAACCAAGCTAACCAAAGCTTTTCCCTGGCATTATCCAATTTGGGTTGGAAGAGAAGTTTTGCCTCTTAGGTCATAGAAGCTGGAAAGACGTAAATCTGAGGCCAGGTTATCCATTTTGAGGAAGTCTGACTATGGTAAGCTGAGGATAAAGCCACTCAGAGACAAGCAGAATTAATGAATAGAAAAAGTTCTGACACTAGTAGTTGGATCTCTGGGATCCTGTGGACAGCTCCACTCCTGAACTTCCCACTTACTTTAGCTAATATATTCTTTTTATGCTTAGGTGAGTTCAGGTTGGATTTCCATCACTGCAACTAAAAAATTTCTAACTAATACATCCCATTCGACTTCTCGTTCATTCCTGATCACCCTAATAAGCAGTAAGGATTGGAGTTTTTCATGCATCACTTTAACACATTTGGATACACTGAACACACTTTTACATTTTGATTTAAACCTGATGAGCTATGCAGGCACCTACTGTGCTCTTTCTTTATCAATGGGATCGAGAACAGATGTGTTTCCATGAAAAGAAGTCAGGAAAGGTCTGAAGCCTGGAGGGATGTCATGTGAGGACGCGAGGCAGCCAGTAAGGAGGAGGGCTGTGGAGAGTCGGGTAGAAAAGGTCCTTTAACGGAGAGGGTGAGCCCTCAAATGTATACGTTAGCTCTTCCAAAACGCTATACAGGAGTGAGCCTGCCTCGGTCAACCAGAGCCAGACAACAGCTGGGAGGGGAGAAGGAGGTACAGATGGACAGGAAAACCAGGGAAGGAGGAGAAGAGATTAACATTCATCCGGTGCCTAATACATGGCAGACACAGGCTCGAAAATGTCAAATAACGATTAGCCCAAGGTGGTGGGTTCACAATTCAAACACAAGTCTGTTTGCCTTCAAAGCCAGTGCTCTTTACACTCTGATGTGGGCTGTACCCGGATCCCAGCATCTGCAAATCGGGAAAGGGTGGAGCTTGCGGTCAGGACAGCAGAACCAGGTCAGCTTCAGAGCCACTTCCCTGACATGACCTGCACACAGGGCTGCCTCTCTCTTCTCTGGAACAGAAGAGAGCTCCAGGAGGTAGCCTCCTGGTGGGCTGCTGGAGCCCAGGGCATCTGAGGACCTGATCGGAATCGGGAGGGAGGGGGTGGAGGCAGATATTTCTATGGAACTAGGTTGTCAAAAATTGGGAAGTGTTCAAGACAGGCACTACTGTACATGGAGATGAGTGTGATCATAATCTTTTCTCTTAGTCCCCAGCAAAGCCAATGACCCAAGGCTGTTTGCAGCAGGGTGGGGAAGTAAAAGGGAATAGCATCTTCACGGAGAGTCCGGAAGTAAGGAATCTGGTTCCATGTTATATAATCTAAAAATGCCTCCACCACCTACCCTCACCCCACGCACAGGAGCAGGAAAGGGGGAAGAACTCCCAGAAATCACACAGTCAAGGCAAATGCAGCGAAATGGCTCACTGGTTACTGTGGCAACCGACTCCTCCCTGCTCCTGCTGCTTGTCCCACGATCCCTCTGTCACCCTATTTTTAGACTGAAGACAACGAATGAAAACGGCTTTAAAATATATATATTTTTTCTTTTCGGTGTGTTGAAGACATGCATAACCTTTCAAAAAACAAAAAAGACTCCGAAGCCTGAGCTTCAAGGTAGGCACAAGTCCCCCAGTCCTGCTATAAGGTGACCCTCATTTCTCTGAGACCCTGGACCAACTCCGCAGAGGAAGGAGGGTGCTGGGTTTCCTGTGAGTTACAGGGCAACAAATAAGGAGGAGAAACCTGAAGAGACTGGAAGGAGCATAAATGCAAAGTAAGCTGGAGAACCAAAGTCATTAAAAATAAATAACAGTTTTTGAGGAATGAGAGGAGTTTTGAATCAACTGGCTAAGAATGACTATGTAACTCACCTCACCTCCAGATTTACTTGTCCTCATCTGTGAAATAAAGGAGGTGATGGTCTTTCCGAATCTCCATAGCCTCCAAGATTCTGAAAAGCTCTAACATCTGTGATCATATACTTCTTAAATGTTACTCTCGTTAACCTTGCAAAGGAGCCAAATTGTAAGAATCTACTAGAGTTTCCCTAAGAAACAGTCCCAAACTTGTTACAGTGTTTGGTTTTATTCCAGTTGTGATATTTGAGGAATGCTACTGTGGACTATATCTTTTATTCTGATGGAAAGATACTTAAAAACAAAACAAAACAAAAACAAAAACTTTTAGTGCTGATGAAGATAAGAAATGAAAAAATGTAGATGCCTTTTCCTCCTAGAAAACACTGAATGAGTGCAACATACACTTAAGACGTTTTTCATGAGAAAGCTGGCCTTCTACAATTCAATGGCAAATAAATTAGCAACTAGAATGCAAAGCTATAGGCTTAGTCTGTGGCAGAAAATAGAGCAGGGTCAGAGGAAGGGAAAAAGTGGAGAAAGCTCACTGAAGGAGGAGAAAAATCTAACCTAGATACAAGCTACATGCTTGATTTAGTTGATTCTGCATGGTGGTGGAAAGGGGCTCATGTGTCCAAATGGGTGGGGAGGCTCAGTAATAAGGGGCCTCCCCCGACCTTGTCCCATCCTAGTTCAGGGCTGAGTGGGAGAGCAGAGAGAGAGAGTCTTCCCCACAGGTGGTGGATGGGGAGACTGGGGTATATTTTGGGTCAGCTGAGGCCCCAGGGCAGGGGTTCTTGAAGTCCATCATGCTTGAGCATTACTAAAGTGCTTGTTAAAAAGGCAAATGCTCATTCACAGCACTAGTCTGTAGTAATCTGGCTTGTATACTCTTCACCTGGCTAACATCTATTTGCTGTTTGGTTTTGGCTTAGATGTCCCTTCCACAAGGAGACCTTTTCAATCACCCCCCACTCCACCTCAGATGGTTTAGATCTCTTCTTGTGTGATGCCATCACACCAGTGTTTCTTGTTTTGAACTTTGTATCATAGTTGCAACCATTTTGTTTAATATCTGTCTTCTACACTGGACTGTAAGGACTGTGAGCTTCATATAGGACATGTGCCACATCTGTCTTGTCACTCTATCCCTAGTAGCTAATGTTGGGCCTAGCGCACAGTAGGCCCTCAATAAGAATCTGTTGAATGAATAAACATTATAAACCATAGCAGTCCCATGTTGAATAGTGCCCGCCCCCCCAAATTCATAACGACTTGAAACCTCAGAAGGTGACCTTACTGGATCAGCGTGGGTCCTAAATCCAATGACTGGTGCCCATACAAGAAGGTCGTGTGAACACATGAGAGGCAGAGCCTGGAGTGATGCACCTACAAGCTAAGGAGCCCTGGCAGCCAACAGCAGCTGGGAGAGGAACGCAGAACACACTCTCCCCCAGAGTCTCCAGAGGGAACCAGCCCTGCTGACAGCTTGATTTTGGACTTCCGGCCTCCAGAACTGTGAACGCATAAATTTTTGTTGTTGTAAGTCACCCAGATTGCGGTCGTTTGTTCTGACCGCCCTAGGAAACTAATACAGTAGCCTACCCGTTCTGGACACCTTTCCATTCACTGATTACTCCTTCTGTTTAGTCTCAGACTCTCCCTACATTCAACTCATGCCATCAAAATTCTCATACTTCCTACTCCAATTAAGCAGTTAAAAGTACCAGAAACCCAAACTGGTTTTAAGAATAAAATATTTAGGGCTTCCCTGGTGGCGCAGTGGTTGAGAGTCCACCTGCCAATGCAGGGGACACGGGTTCGTGACCTGGTCTGGGAAGATCCCAGAGAGGCCACAGCAGTGAGAGGCCCACATACCGCAAAAGAAATTAATTAATTAGTTAATTAATTAAATTAAAATAAAGAAGAATAAAATATTTATTGCTCATGATCTGCAAAACACAGAGTGAGATGAGCTTCAGTGATGACAAT
Source organism: Aethalodelphis obliquidens (assembly GCF_003676395.1). NCBI lineage: Eukaryota > Metazoa > Chordata > Mammalia > Artiodactyla > Delphinidae > Aethalodelphis > Aethalodelphis obliquidens. The sequence goes on along the minus strand of NW_020837980.1, from coordinate 17,217,703 downwards.
GAGGAATCAAGCTCTTTTCAACCTGTTTCGCCTTCCAAAATGTAACTTCCGGGCTTCCCTGGTGGCACAGCGGTTGAGTCCGCTTGCTGATGCAGGGGACACGGGTTCGTGCCCCGGTCCGGGAGGATCCCACGTGCCGCGGAGCGGCTGGGCCCATGAGCCGTGGCCGCTGAGCCTGCGCATCTGGAGCCTGTGCTCCGCAACGGGAGAGGCCACAGCAGTGAGGGGCCCGCGTACCGAAAAAAAAAAAAAAAAAAAAAAGTGTAACTTCACCTCAAGTTGGCTCCTTCCCATGGTCACAAGATGCCTACTTACAACTCTCTAGGCTACAGTTTTTTTCTCTAGTATATTCATTATTTGCATCTGTGCAACAAATTACATTAAACCTATTGTTTAAGACAACAGCAATCGTTTATTATGTCTGGAAGGTGTGGAATTCGTAGTGGTTTGGTTGTGGGATTCTGGCTAGGCATTTCTCCTGAAGTTGCAGTCAGATGTGAGCTGAAGTTGCAGACACTGAAGGCCTGCCTACAGCTGGAGGATCCACTTCCAAGGTGATTTGCTCATATGGCTGACAGACTGATGCTGGCGAGTTGGTTCCTCTCCATGTGGGCTTGTACGCAGAACTCCAAGAGTCTTCCGACACGGTAGCTAGCTTTCCCCAGAGCAGGAAGTCAAAGAGAGAAGGAAGGAACCTGCAGTGGCTTTAGCCTCGAAAGTCATGCACCATTGCTTCCACGGTATTCTATCATCCTGCTGTTCACACAGGTCAGCCATAATTCAATGTGGAAGGATACTACACAAGGCGTGGATTTCAGGAGGCCATCTGAGCAACTGGCTACCACATCTATGTCCTAGAAAATCAAGTCTGAGTTTCTTCCTAGAGTCTGCTCAGAAGAACAAGGAAACTTTTTTCCCAAAAAATCTCCAGACAACTTTCTTCCTGCTTAATTGGTCCATCCTCAAACTAGAAAGTGTAGCTAGGATATGGGATTGAGCTTAATTAAGCCTGTGCTACATACCACACTATTGGGGCTATACAGGGCAGAGGGGTATGGACGCGCAAATGAAAATCTGGATGGATGCCAGGAAAACCTGGGGAGACACCATAATCTTCCCTAAATCCAGTGGCTTGACCCCAGGAACTTCTATTTCAGTAAATACCCTAGTATGTATGTTTGAAGAAATAAGGACTTATTTAAAGACATAACTACAATACCAATGGCTTTAAAAATTAAGTCCTTATAATCAAATGTCCAATTAGCATTTAAATGTTCCTAAATATCTGATTGTTCAATATTGTTTACAGGGCTTCCCTGGTGGCGCCGTGGTTGACAGTCCGCCTGCCGATGCAGGGGACACGGGTTCGTGCCCCGGTCCGGGAAGATCCCACATGCCGCGGGGCTGCTGGCCCCATGAGCCATGGCCGCTGAGCCTGCGCGTCCGGAGCCTGTGCTCCGCAACGGGAGAGGCCACAGCAGTGAGAGGCCTGTGTACCGCAAAAAAAAAAAAAAAAAAAAATTGTTTATATGGTTTTGTTTGGTTTTTAATTTTGTTTTCATCAGGATCCAAAGTCCAAACACTGCATTTGGTTGACGCCTCTTCCCTTTCATTTAATCTATATATTTCTCCTTCATATTTTTTATTGCAATTTACTTGCTTAAGAAACCAGGTCATTAATCCTATAGAATTTCTCGCAGTTTGGATTTTGCTGAATGCATTCCCATGGTGCCATTTAACATGTTTCTCTGTCCCCTGTAGTCCCTGTAAACTGGCAGTTACAACTAGAGGCTTCATTAGACTTAGGTTCTGGTTTTTTGCCGGATATACTTTATTGATGGTGCAGTGTATGGCAATCTGCATTTTAACAAATTCATATTTAACAAATGTGCCCTTTTTAAATAAGCTATTTATTACCGATATTAATGGAATTGATAGTGGATACTTAAATGGAGAGGGAAAAGCTCTGGAGTGTGATTGCAAAACCCTAGCATACATAAGAATCGACTGAGGAGACTTATTTGAACAGATTGCCAGGTCCCACTCCTAAAGCTTTTTATTCAGTAGATATGAGATAAGACCTGAGAATCTGCATTAATAACAAGCTCCCAAGTGATGCTGATGCTGTTGTTCTTAGAACCACACTTTGTGAAACGTCTTCTTTAGAACACGGTGGTTTAGAAAGAGGCTTTGACATCTGAAAACCTAAGATGGAATTCTGCCACCTGCCAGCTGAATAGTCTTGGAAAACTACTTGACTTCTCTAGACCTTGATTTCCTCATCTGTAAAATGGAGTGAAAATAATATTCACCTTAGATACAGAGTTTACAAACGATTAAATGAGATAATACCTGTAAACTTTAGTATTGAGCCTTGTGAATTGTCAATATTCAACAAATGGTAGTGGTGTTAGTATAATAATTATAATTATTATTATCAATATTATTATTCCTTTGCTAGTTTTATAACTCGCAATCAGGTCATAAGAAATTAGTTCAACATAACAGTAATGAGGAATCTGCCTGGGAGACCTACTGGCCTGGAGATAGGAGTCTTTGGTCAAGTTGTGGCTGTGAACTATTTCAAAGCGGAACGTAGGAAAGAAAATGGAGGAAAGTTCTATTCTTTTTTTTAGCAGTACGCGGGCCTCTCACCGCTGTGGCCTCTCCCGTTGCGGAGCACAGGCTCCGGACGCGCAGGCTCAGTGGCCATGGCTCACAGGCCCAGCCGCTCCGCGGCACATGGGATCTTCCCAGACCAGGGCACGAACCCGCGTCCCCTGCATCGGCAGGCGGACTCTCAACCACTGCGCCACCAAGGAAGCCCGAAAGTTCTATTCTTATTCAGAGTCAGAGGTGTTCTTCCAAGTGGAGCAGTGAGAAACTGGCCCTTCCTACCACAAACACCACATCTGCCTCATGGACGCTCCATAAATTTCCCAACATCACAGATAGAGGGACTCATCTCTCACCCATCAGCAGAAGAGTTTTAACATTGTACAGAACGTGCAGACACAAAGACAAGTGGACCAAAAAATCAGACAAAGATATTTACAAAAATTAAAAATAAAAAGAGTGGCAATGAGTATTTTGGAGATGGGATTAAGAATATTTTTTTAACTTCATCAGTTATTATGAATAAATGCTGAGGATTCCCTGGGTCACTGTAACTTCCTTGGTTCCACCATTACTTGATTCGACTGTCAGCCCAAAGCAAAGCGAAGGGGCCTCGAGCCAATGCGGGGGAGGACAGGACTGACGAAGGGAGAAGACAACACAGGAACAGTCATAAGACTTGAGCTGAGATTAGAAAGAGGTTACTAATCCCTAGCAAGGAGGGGTAGGTAGGAGGTTAACGAAATACATACATACATATATATATATATATATTTAAATATGGAACTGAACTGGAAACTTCTGTTGGGGAAGTAATACGGAATAATGATTAAGGGTCAGCAGGTCTAGGTTTCAATTACGTTTCTGCTGCTCACAGGCTGTGTGCCCTTGAAGAACCTGTACAATCTCTTTGAGTCTCAATTTTTTTCATACGTAATGATGAAAATATTATTGTTATTAGTATTATTGTTATTACTATTATCATTTTGACAGGAGTATCTAAGGACTGTATATCCCGCCCAGGGCCTCTTATACTGTCACGATTCTCATGCAAGCTGAAGACTATAACTCCCAGTCATGGTGGTTGTAAATAAAGTAAAGGGAAAATAAACTTGCCGGTGGGAGGAAACACTCTTAGCGGTCATGGGCATAATGAATCTGCCTTAAAGAGGCAACTGAAGAGGAAGGAAGATTAAGGCATGATGACTTTGGGCAAGACTGTCAAAAGCAGTAAAGAGTCTGAGATTTTCCTCTACTCGCCAGCTGACCATGTAGTCCACCACAGTTTCCTGGACAGAAGACCAAAGACTTCTGGGTCAGACACAAAGGTCTTTATTACTCACTGCACAGTGACCAACGTGAACATCAGCAGATTTGCCTCAGTTCCCCTTGCTGTCAAGTCCAACAGGGGTGACATGATGAGACCAAACGATACCTGCACGCACAGCTGGTTGCTTTACAGGAGAGGAATCCAGGGCCTAAAGCCCAGAACTTTTTGATCAGGCAGCAAACATGGCAGCAAGCAGAAAATAAAGATACTTAAAATGAATTTAAAATAAAAGGAGCAATAATGAATATTTTGAAGTTAGTTAGTCCCCTTCCCTCTAGAGAACAAGTAGGTACAAGGTAGTCACGCTGCGGTCACCTAGACCTACTCAGTTGCCTGTGTGGCTAGCTACAAAAACTGTTCAGTGTCAGGAGACGGGTAAGCCTTGCAATCTAGCACACTCAGCAAGGATGTCTAGGAAAGTTCAAGGCCCACGGGAGATTGCCTCTACCAATGGAGCACTGACACCTCCCGAGGGCCTTCTGAATCTCATTAAGTCTGCTGATGCTTTATTAATATTTGTATAGGTATTTTTTCATTTATTTAGAGTTGGAGTGGTCTGTCATCAAGATAAGAAGATAAGTCAGTCTTTAAAATGCATAATAAAACACGAACTTTCCATGTCTCTAATGTATACGAATATTATTTCAAATAACACAGGATACCTGGGGTTCAGATTCCCACCAGTAACCTCGATTCTGAAGTGTCATTTCTAAGTTCCCAGTAAAAACCCAGTGAAGACTGTGATGCTCAAGAAAGAAAGACTATGGCAACTTTATAACTTTTTGTTGTCCTTGTATTTCTTTTAGAATTCCTAAGCTATATCATGTCATCTCAGCAGAAACTTATATATCTGAATACTACTCTAGCTCTTTATAGAAATGGTTTTACAAACTATAATTTAATACCATGCCCTCTTTTTACAAATCAAAACTTGGTATAGCTAATACTAAATAAAAAGCATCTTATTTAGTTGAAGATATGCCTACTATCTTGATCAACATCCCCAAAGATTCACAATATAGTTGTTGTTTTGTTTTTTTTTTTTTTTTACAATTTAGCTCCAGGAAGACATTTGTCCAATATGCTTATTCATAATCGATATGAGAGAGATGTAACCGAATGTGCTTCTCTTTTTGCCTTGGCTATAGGAAAACCTGAAACTAAGTCTTGAACTTAAAAGTAGACATTTCCCTCAGTTCAGAATAATTATTCAGTGTCTTTCATTGGTTTGTCTTCATCCTTGTATTTTTATTTCAGTGGGTTTAAAGAATTATGGTACATTGTCTCAAATCATTTTTTGAAAATAGGCAAAGTAATGAATGAATGAACAAAACTACCTAAGTTTGGGGTTTTTTTTAAATTTATTATTGTTAATATTTTGCCAAAGTACCCATAAAGCTTTTTAGTTTAAGGCATAATCCTCAAATTAGTTTAAGATTTACAAAATGTAAATTGAGCTTCCAAGAGTTTTGTCAGCATGCCTTATATTATGAGTTTTCCTGACTGTACTTCTATTGGGGTTTAATCAGAGACCATTGTAAGAAATTCTAATCTGGGTTCTAAGCATCTGACATTATTAAACAGCTGAATGAAAGAGAACATAAGAATTGCAAAGTAGAAAATACAATTATTTTTAAATTGAATAACATTATAAATGTAACAACACTGAAATGTTAAGAAGCATTAGGCAGCTCCAGCAGTTCCTGCTTCACAGGCCTAAATGCAACTGGAGAGCAATTTCTGAGGAGCCCGGGGGTAAGGATCTGGTGTCCATCCCAGGGCAGTTCCCAGGAATAACAGGGCAGAAGTTCCATGGGACAGGTGAAAGACTCTCTGAGGGTTATGCTGCTGGCTGTTGGGTCTGCCCAGAACACATCAGTGATAACAGTTCGGTCATGGGCCAGTCATGCACAGACACTCTCATCACCATGGCAAGGCCTAGAACGTGCCTGGAACTACTAAGGTGGGCCACGAAGGCCCCCCTCCTTGGGTACCACATCCAGCCCAGCACCTCTCACCTAGACTCTACCTTGAGCTAAGCACTCCCTTAAGCCCAGAGGAATGAACCATCATGAGTGTGCTCAGCCAGAGAACACCCAAATCCTCAAAGGCATAAAATACAGCCTGTTCCTGGGGCCCTAGATCTACCCCTGCTCTGTGGGTGACCTGAATAAGGGTGAAGACGCAGCCATCAGTAAAGGGCAGCAAATATACCCTCTTGCTGCAAAAGGAGGGCAGTCAACATCCAACCCTGTTTCCTGGCATCACCTGAGTCTTTAATGCCAACTAAGAATTTAGATGGGGCGGGCGGGGGGGAGTTAAATTCTCAAAAATAACTTCAATTAACTTTAATGATTTTAACTTTAAAAGTAAATATCTGTCATCCAGTAAATGGGTTACGTTGTGTGGCAGCACAGAAAAACAAGTAACTTTGCAGTTGTTAACTCTGGAGCGGTAACTTTGAAGTGGCAACTTTGAAGTGGCTGAGGAAAGGCCATTGACAGAGGGAGGCTGCCAGCACAGCACCCTCTGCCAGGCGAAAGTGTCCCTACAACCTGCCTAGAGCTGCGGGAGCTGCATGCAGCAGAGTGACCCTCCAGGCTGCTGTGGTCACCAAAGTAGAGTAGCTGTGGCACCCTCAGGGCTGATTCTCACGAAGTATACGTGAGAAAAAGAGAAGAGCAGGAAGCCAGAGCAAGTGTGACAGGACGAAGGGCATTTTTCTGCTTCTCCCTCCTCTTTGCAGCAGCTGCTGTTCACCATGCGGGATAAGTGAGGAGGGCCGGCTGCAGTCTGTATTTGCTCTTCCCACCCCCACTTTCATCATCTCCCTCCCCACCTCCACTCCAGACCGAGGACTTCATTCTAACAGGAATCTGCTTTGCTCTTGTAGCTATTTCTACTCAAATATTAACCCTGCTAAGGTGCCAGCAGGCGAGAGACAAGCCACAGCCTCTCCTTGAGACATCTGGATTTCAAAAGGAGCCTCTTGTAAGATAAGTCTTCAGTCTCCAATGAGAAGGGGTTTGGATTTATCTGAAAAAGGACCACACTTGATGGGGAGAGGTTTTCCAGGCACACCTCAAATTATGGGTGACCCTTGAACGACACGGGTTTGAACTGTGTTGATCCACTTATACACACATGTTTTTCAATAAATACATACAGCACTACAGCACTGAGGACGGCTGAATCCGTGGATGTGGAACCACTCATACGGAGGGCGCACTTCGCGACTTGAGCATCCGCGGATTTTGGCATCTACTGGCGGCTCCTGGAATCAGTCCCTCCACGGATACCAAGGGACAACTGTACATTGCCTTGGGCGGGAGGACTTTCAAATGGCTCTGGTCATTCAGGTCAGACTTAGGACTATAGAACACTCCAGGGAGAGCAAATGATAGCCTGAAAAAGTAACAATCCCTGTCTCTAACTCAGAGAAATACAAGATCTTATGTAAGAATGATCACTACTAGGAAGAGGACACTTTAATCCTGGAAATGACATGAAGAGTTGGTTGATTCAACTTGACAAATATGTATGAAGACCCTCTTAGGAACTATACCATGAGATACTGGAGTGTACAAACTATGAGTAAGCCATGATGCTTACCCTCAGAGTGCCCAGTCCAACAGGGGAGACACGTGTAAATAACGCAATGTGGTTGGAACCTGCTGTAATAGCTTCACGGGAAAAGTGCTACCATCAGAGAGGGGAGAGGGAAGAAGAGGGAAGGAGGCTGCTTCATATATCAGCAAGCGCGCAAGAGGCATCTTCACGCTAGAAATGCCGATATCTCAAATAATAGACAAGGGAAAGAAATGGAGAAACGAAGCAAAAATGCGGTCTGTGATTTAAACAGGACCTACTGCAAAAGGATTTTTGCCTTTGCCTTTTAAACTACAAACCCTTTCAGACACTTAATTATGAACTGTATTACAAGAATAAAAAATAAACAGAGCATGGAAGATGATAGTGCAGGTTAATATTAGAATTTAATATCCATGAAACCTTGGCCATTCAGTATGTTTAGGGTTAGGGCCAGGGACTCGGAAGGTGATCAGAAAGAGAAAATTATAATATAGAAGGAAAATCAGACGAAAGCATTACTGAATATTTCAATAGAAGAGGAACGAAGGCAATGGCACAAAAGGCAGAGGTAGATGATTTATTAACAGAGCTACTAAATTCTGTGTCAAGGATAATTCCAAGTTACAAAGACTGAAGTTAAGAGAGAGGGAAGTAGAAAATACAGAGAATGGGAAGTTTCGAGATCAGATTCTAGCCTTAGCTCCACTGCTAACAAATAAGGAGCCCTTTCTGGACCTTGATTTCCATATCTGTAAAGAGATAAGGTACAGTAAAGTCTCGCTAAGATTCCTTCCGTCTCATGTTTTTTTTTTTTAAAAAAAAAAGCATGGAGAAAGTGTAATATTCATTTCATCTCAACGAATAGTGAGCACACAGCACGTGCCAGGCACAGGGGGACACAGGGGAGAACAAGATTATACTCTGGCTGGGGAGAGATCAGGGGAGATGAGAAAGGGAAGGAGTAGTACTTGACAAGACTGTTAATTCCACTGTTGAGCACTGTGGTAGCCAGCCTCGAAATGGCCCCCAATAATCCCTGTTTTGGGTGTTCGCACCCTTGAGTAATTTGCTCCCACACTGTACCAGGATTGGTCTACGTGACCAACAATACACAGCAGAAATGATGGGAGGTCACTTCCAAGATTATTAGGTGATAAAAGACTGCAGCCCAGTGTTGGGTTCCCCCTGCTCCCCCATCTATCTGTACCTGTATCTCTAGCTCTAGTTTTCTTGGATCTCTTGCTCTGGGGGAAGACATCTGCGATGCTGTGAGCAGCCCTATGGTAAAGAACTGAAGACTCCAGTCATCAGCCACTGAGGAACTGAGGCCTGCGATAATCACTTGAATGAGCTTGGAAGCTCAAGCTTTTCCAGCCCCAGTGAAACCCTGAGATGACTGTAGCCCTGGATCTACAATGGGACTGCAACCCTGTGAGAGACGGAGTCAGAACCTCCCAGAAACTGCATGAGATCATAAACATTTGTTCTTTTAAGCTGTCAAATTCAGGGGTGATTTCTAATACAGCAATAGATCTAATCCACACGTGCATGGTTTTAGTTTCAGTTATTTAAGTGTTCACATACATAGAATTTTAGAACTGAGGCTTAAGGAGGTTAAGATAATACCACTAACAACAGAGCAGGGACTAGAACCAACACCTTTTGATTGATGATCAAGCTCCTTTCACTGTACTGTGCTGACTCTCCATAATGGATTAATCTCATGGATAAAGAAATAAGGTCTGAGTGGATGAAGTAATTTGCTCAAGATTCTACAGCAAGCAAGTAGCTGAGCCTCTGCACTAACCTACTGAACTCGACTCCATTCTTTATAATAATCTTTTTCCTACTCTCAAGCTTCACTGACCTTGAGATAATTAGCTGAATGAAGATTAAAAGAAGTAAGAGCTGTCCTTAAAGGGTAAACTGGGCGCTTGCCTCAGTCCTTTCCATTCAAGGCGAGCTCTATGTTGGTGATTTACACTTAGCAATATATTCACGCATTTATTCAACAAGTGTTTTTTTGACACCTGCCTTAAGCACAGCAAAATCTGTGGGTTGTAAGGAACACAAAATGCTCAGACTTAAAAATCTAATTAGGGATAAAAGACAAACGTGATGAAAAATTACAATAAAGTCAATATATGTTTGCCTGCTGAATGAACAGTAGGAACAATATCTGCAATAAGCATTTTAAAAGAATTGCAGGCTAAAAAAAAATGAAAGAATAGAAGGAAATCCACTGCTTCCCCCAGTTAGTCATACCCCACCCTCAGGCAATGGAATGGGACCTAGAAATCCCCATGCTTATGCCCGAAAAGCTCCTTTCTCCCCTAGGGACATTCCATTCATTATCATTACAAATATCATGGCCTCTGCTTCCTCCTTCATTGTTTTGGGTGTGACTTGGTCGTCAGGCTAAGGAATTTGAACTCCTTTTCTCTAATTGTTGAAGGTTTTTGAGCTAAGGTTGCAATGGGGGATGAGAACGGACTGGGTGGCAGAGGCAGGGGGATTCCTGTCAACACCCACTTGTTCACACAGGTCGGTTGGCCAGGGCTGCCACCTTGTGACAGGCATGGGCAGTGTGCCCTCTGCAGTGGAGACTGGAGACTAGAAGTGGGTGTGGGCGCTTAGCAGCGCCTGACTGGCTGGCAGCTGAAGGCTCTTTCATGTCTGTCTTAAAGAGACCTTGCTTTAGCTTGATAAAGAGAAAACAGGGACAAGTGTGGGCCTTTTAAGAAGATCAATATGGCCCACAATAAAGATGCCAGAGGGAATTCCCTGGCGGTCCAGTGGTTAGGACTCCATGCTTTCACTGCCCAGGGCACAAGGTTCAATCCCTGGTCAGGGAACTAAGATCCCACAAACTGCTCAGAGTGGCCAAAAATTTTTTTAAATAAAATAAAACAGCAGGAAAAAAGAAATTATTCTCAAAAAAAAAAAAAAAGATACCAAAAACTATATATTTACACATCCAAGGATATGTATATTTTCAAAGATATATTTTCAAAGAGGAAAAGACTGGCAAAAGTAAACAGGGAAAATTCCGAGCAGCAATGAAAACAAAATTTGAGCTTCACGTGTTCTTCATTCAAGTCAGCAGATGAACAACAGTCCCTCCCCCTAAAGGGCCCAGAAGCAGTCTGAATTTAATATGTCCCCCCAATACTATTCATATTCTCCTTAGCACCTGTCCTTCCTTCTGTGTTCTGTAATTTGGTGAACGATACCACCCAACTCAGCCCGAAGCCAAGAAGCCACCCTAGATGCTCTCTTATCTCCTCCCCACCTCCCAACCGCACTGTCAGTTCTCCTCCCTGAGTATCTCTCCAACCTGTGTCCTCCGCTTCATATTTGCTATGCCAGTCTTGGTTCAAACGCTCATTCTCTCTGCCCCAGATCATCAAGCATGAAGCCAACAGATGCTTCTCAAGGAGAGTTTTCCATGATTGTATTAGTCAGGGTCCCAGCAGGAAACTGGATCACATCCCAACGTGGTAACTTAAGATACTTGGACGATGAAGGGACTTTTTACAAAGGTGTAAGCATGTTACCTGAAAACTGGGTTCCCCTCTTGTTGGGTGTCAAGCCAAAAGACACATCCAAGCCAAAGAGTGGGAGAAGGAAGAATTTATTATAAATTGCAGCAAGTAAGGAGAACACAGGGAATGTTTCCCAAAGCAGTGCCTCCCTGGAAAACAAAACTGGGTACGTTTTAAGCTAAGGGTACATGCATATTCATGAAGGGGCTTGGGCAGTCTGGTCAACAGAGTCCAAGCTTTAGTTGATTGAAGTCATCCAGGGTGAGAAAAGGTCAACACCATCATCATCCCTTAGGTTCCAATTGTTCTGGGGTTTAAGCGCCTGGGGGATTTAAATTCTGCACAACAGCTCAAGAAGAGCTAGTTTCTAAAGACTTCAGGCTAGTCTTTACCATTGAAAAAGAACTGGGAGTCCTTACAACTGATTTGCTATCTTTGTTATTGTTACTTCTCTTGCTTAATAACAGTTTGTTCTTTTGTTTCCTTAAAATCATAATTACTGAGACCTGTTCAAGGGCAAGCATTGTGGCCAGGCTTAGATCACAAAATGGTTTAGGCCCCAAAGGGCTTTTCTTGAGTCAAGAAAGCCACGCCTGGTTCTCTTTCTCCAGGGACCCCTACCCTATCTGCTTACAAGTAGGCTAAGGGAACTAGCAAGAGACAGTTACGCTCCCCTAAGCTAGCCACTGCTGGGTCTGAAGCGATGAGAGTAAGGACAGAACTGTAGCTCTAGGACCCAGAGCCAGCTATGCCTATGGAAAACAGACCTCCCAGATAGAACTGTGACCTCGCAGTAGAGCTACTGACAAAGGCCCAGTGGAGGGGGGTGTGTAAATTTCCTGTCCTGTCTCTCTGCCTACCCTTGAATCTCCTGCTAGTGACTCCCACTGACTGAATCCAACGAGAAACCAAAAGGCAGGGGACATTTTCAGAAGGTCAGCCTCTTAGAGTCATAGTAGAAAGAGTAGAGAGTGGGTCTGGAGGGACAAAGAGAGAATACCCACAACAGAGCCATTTCACAGTATTCATTCCCACATTCGACATTTTTAAGAGAACTCTGGCAAAGAAATCTCTTCAAATTTGTTTTACTCGGTGTTTTCCTGATCTTTCTCCATCTAATCTTGCCCAGCTGTATCTACTTCCTCCTAACTGCCACTAGATATGCCTTCTTAAGGCACAGATTTTAGCAGGTTACCCCCCTGCTTCTAAATCTGTCAATGGTTGGCATCATCCTTTGAATGAATGCCTCTGCCTAACCTTGTACCAAAACTCCACCCCCAGCGTACACAGATACCACACCATCACTGACTCCTACTCATCTCTCCAATGTCATCTCCCTCCCAACAGTTTATACTCCAGGCTTCCGAGCTGCTGTGGATTCATGACCGCATGCTGTCTTTTTACGTGGAATGCTTCAGTGATCCTGAGACCTGCATTAACGTGATCATGTGGGTGCTCTTCCAAAAAAACGTTTTCTGATGCACCAGACTGGATGACACCTGTTTTTGTGCCCCTGCTGTACTTTAAGCCTACATCTGTTATAACATTTATCCATCACACAGTATTAACTGTATGTACGCTATTTACCTCCTCAATGAGGTTGAAGAATTTCTTGAGATCAGAGGTCAGGATAATACAGCTCTCTACCCTGGTACAACAGGTACTCAGTGAATGTCTGTTGAATTAAATTCCTCCTCTATGTAAGGACCACACGGGTGGTTGGCAATCGGAAGTGAGATCTTTCCATGACACGCACCCCCAAGTTGTAAGCAGAGGAGATTTCAAAAATGTCTACAGCTTGGGTTCCTTGCATTTGGTGTATTATTCCTTCTTATAAAAGGCAAAGGATCAAAGTCAATGTCTCAGTTCATAGAAAACTTATTTCTTGAATAACTCCTAAACACCTGTCTGTAAATGCCAATACCAGGAATTGTGACTCCCCTCAAATAGATCAGAACACAAGTGCCCTGAGGAAAGACTGTGTCTTCACAGTCTCTGCCTTTCTCTGCACTTCTTGCACTAGACTAATCATAAACTCAGATTTTCTCAGGTAAATCTGTACCATGAAACAGCTGGCCCAAGGGGTCAAATGTGGGTCCAAACATTTCCAGATGTCCTGGAGGTATGACTAGTGTGCTGCAGACACCTTCAGAAGGGGTGAGAGTTGTTTCCACAGTCAGCTTCAGGCCTCACTGTACTGCAGTGATGGGAAAGCACTAGATGACTGATCAGACAGAAAAAGGGTGAGGGGAATGTTTAAAACCCAATTCTGCCCCTTCTTGGCTGGGTGACCTTGGTCAAGTTACTGTATGCTTCTAGGTGTGTTTCCCCATCTGCAAAATGGGATCAAGACGGGCCTCACATGGTTCTTGTCAGGATTAAGTGAGATAAATCAGAAAGAGATTATTAGTAAGGACCCAATAAATTTTTGTTTCTCCTTTGACCACCTTAATTATCTCCTGCTTTGAGAGGCTGCCTTTCTCACTTACAAGGGGGCAGGTGACTTGGCTGGGTGCAGTGAGGTATGCTAGCTTGTTTGTTTAAATTTTTTAAAAATACTTAATTTCAAAGCTTCCTTATGGCAATACTGTGACAGAAATAAAACTAGGCAGTTGTTGCTATGCAACATCAAGTAGTTTGCCGAGGAACTGGATATATCTTTGCTGTTACTTATCTTTAGTTGAATTCTGAGCAACATTTTTCTGACTAGCCTGCGTTACCCTGTTCTTATTTCATAAGGGGAAGCTGCTGCGGTGGGAAATCGAGGGGGAAGTGCTGTGCTGGGGTCACTGGATCACGGCTGGTGCTCAGTCCCTTAACACTGGGCATTTTGTGTCCTCTTTTCATTTTTTGTTCTTTTCCCTTAATCTGTTTTGCCTCCCATTTTCTTCACTATAATAAAAGAAGACAAGGGGGAAAGTGGACGGTGGGGTGGTGGTGGGATGAACTGGGAGATTGGGATTGACATACATACACTAATATGTATAAAATAGATAACTAATAAGAACCTGCTGTATAAAAAATAAAATTCAAAAAAATAAAAATTAAAAAATAAAATAAAATTCAAAAAGAAAACATGCGGCAAAAGCTTCATGACATTGGGACTTCCGTAGTGGTGCAGTGGTTAAGAATCCGCCTGCCAAATGCAGGGGACACGGGTTTGATCCCTGGTCCGGGAAGATCCCACATGCCGCAGAGCAACTAAGCCCGTACGCCACAACTACTAAGCCTGTGTGCCACAACTACTAAGGCCCAAGCGCCTAGAGCCCATGCTCCGCAATAAGAGAAGCCACCGCAATGAGAAGCCCAGTGCACCGCAACGAAGAGTAGCCCGCGCTCACCGCGACTAGAGAAAGCCCGCGCGCAGCAACGAAGACCCAAGGCAGCCAAAAATAAATAAATAAATAAAAGAAGACAAAATGTTTCTTTTAGCCCTTTTCTTGATAGCAGGCTTCTCAGTTTTGGTTAGTTGTTGGACTTTGTCCCTTTTGGAGCAATAAATATTAGAATTTATCTAAATATTTAATTATAGCCAGTCCATCCAATAAATGTCTCTACTTTTCACTTAATAAAAGACATACCAAAATTAATACAATGCCTTTTGTAAAATATTTAACTCTATGCTCTTGAAATATTCTTATCCTCACCCTGTGTGCTGGTGTGCAATCCTCATACCTTATATTTTCTTTCAGAAAGCTCCTTCCTAAAAAAAAAAAAGCTGCCGTACAACAGACCTGCAGTAAAATTCCTAAGTCTGTCTCATTCCCCAGCCCTCCCTCCCAACACCGACCCTTCCCTTTTTCCACGTCCTCTTTTCTATCCAGAGAGCTCACTGACCTCCCATTCTTATTCCTCTTCACTGACTCCTCTGCTCTCATCCAAGTAAGTATATGCTAGGCTTCATCTGGCCCTTCCGCTGTTTCCCATTCTGATCTCATAGGCATTAACTTGTTGAGATTCTGGGGAGGTGCAGAAAAGAGCACACAGAGCTCAAAGGGTGGGTAGGGGATATTCGGAAGGATCATGTGACCAGGTGTGAGGAAACATTTCCAGGGTTAGGGGGCATCATGGGGAAGCGGTTAGCATTCTGAAGAAGGCGTTTTGAGCTAGAAGCCGTTACTCTTGTGCTGAGAGGAACGAGGAGACAACAACAACAGGACACTCTAGGTTTTTTGTTCTTTTTTGGCCATACCGCGTGGCCTTCATTTCCCCGACCAGAGATGGAACCCTGGGCCCCTGCAGTGGAAGCGCGGAATCCTAACCGCCGGACCGCCAGGGAATTCCCAGGACACTGTAGTTTCGAAGGAATGCCAGGGTTTTCATGCTGATACCTGACCTACCCCGATCCTGCCCCTTCTCCTGCCACTGTGTCTACCCCAGCTGAAATATATTTACCTGTCCTCTGCCTCATTCAGCTCTCCCAGGATCAACCATGTAGAAGATAGTCAGGACTGAGAGGGACCTCTGAGAATATGAAGTCTAACTCCCTGATTCCAAAACCTGAAGCCCAGAGACTAGGAGAGATGGGCTACAGTCACACAGCTTGCTGGTGTCACAGGCCCTGTCTCTCCAATTAACAGACTGATTGGCTACACCAGAGGTCAGGAGGGTGGCCTTGTTGTATTGTCTCATTCATGTCTAATTAATGATTAGAGAAGGGAGAAATCTTTTCAGTCTTGGACGGAGGGGATGGAGACCCAAAGCAATGATGGGCATAGTTCCAGGCTCTAGGGACTGCTGGCAAGTTTTAAATCAGACAACACGAACAAGTTCCCGTTTATCTCATCAGTGTATCTTGCCCTATGGTCTTCCACAAACTTTCATGCGGCAAACATGTATTGAGCACCTGATGTTTCCACATATGGCACTGGGCACTAGGGTGCAGAGAGACAAAGAGGAAGATTCTGCCCAGCCCTCAAAATGCTGGAGGACTAATGGCTAGACAAAATCTCAAATGAAATAGAACAAAAGACAGAATCACGTGGGAAATGCTTATTTTCACACAGAGAAAGAATGATTAATCCTCCCTGTGAGGAAGAAGAGGTCAGAGGTGGTTTCACAGATGACGTGGCTTCTGAGCTGCATCTTAAAGGGTAAACACGAAAGTGACGAGGGAGCAGGGCATCTGTGCAGCTGAGGCAGGCCCAGCAAACAAAGAGCCAGGACAGGCGGGCATCTGTGGTCCCAGGTAAGAGGGGCTGTGCCCATGCTGTGGGTGTGTGGGAACCAGAGGCGGGAGGTTAGACTGAGCACACAGACCAGGGCTGGACCGCGGTAGGCCTTGCACACCCAGGGCATGGGTTTGATTATCAGATCTATTTACATATTTCTCATCCACTTGGACAGGAAAAGGATTTGCAGCTATGGAATTTGGACTTTGTGAGCCACGGGGAGTAAAAAGGTTTTAATAATAAGAGCGTTGTGACTGGATTTGTGTGTTAGAAAGATTTTCAGATTTTCACAACTGACCTTTCAAATGCTACGTGGAATGAGTTAAACGTTGCATCTTTCCGAGGGTGAAAGAACTGTAAAAGGCAAGCTTGTATTTACAAAGTGGAGAATATCTCAAGAAGACTCAGCTTGTTATGTCTGTTGAATTCTAAATAACAATGGTTACGGTTAGGATAAGACCTAAGGATGAAGAGCACGTCATCTTTTCTGCTGCAGGAGTCCTCTGAAACTCTCCTAAGCTTCTAATGCCATTAAACCTTACAAAGTCTTATTTATAATACACAAAGTGACCCCCTACCTAGACAGCCAGATAACAGAAATCACTAACATTTGTATAACTCTCTCTGTTCATTAAAGACTTTAATTCGCCTTTCTGTCTTGATTCCCACAACAATTGGATAGATCAGTGTTATTTTTGTCTCCGCTTTACAGGTGAGGAGACTGTGAATCAGAAAGATAAAGTGACTTGCCTAAGGTAGCAGTTGGTCAGGGGAATGGGGCCTGAGTTCTCTGACTCTACATCCTCATGTTCCTTGCACTGCAGCCTGCTGATCGTCAGTAGGGTGACAGCCAGACTACCTTCACAGAGATGAGGGGCTGTCATCTGCACCGGAAGCTGCCCCCAGTTTACTGATGATCTTGGTCATGTCTTTACCCATCCAGTAGGAATACTCACCTGCTCCCTAATTGTCAGGATGTTGTAAGAATATGATACCAGGACTTCCATGGTGGTGCAGTGGTTAGGAATCTGCCTGCCAATGCAGGGGGCACGGGTTCGAGCCCTGGTCCGGGAAGATCCCACATGCCGCTGAGCAAACTAAGCCCGTGCGCCACAACTACTGAGCCCACATGCCACAACTACTGAAGCCCACGCGCCTAGAGCCCCTGCTCCGCAACAAGAGAGGCCCCCACAATGAGAAGCCCACGCACTGCAATGAAGAGTAGCCCCTGCTCCCACAACTAGAGAAAGACCATACGCAGCTACGAAGACCCAACGCAGCCAAAAATAAATAAATAAAGTTTATAAAAATAAATAAATAAAAGCTTTGCTTTAAAAAAAAAAAAAGAAAGAAAGAAAGAAAGAAAGAAAATGCTACCACTCTGCAAAGAGCAGAGTACTAGGCAAGCGTAATGCTCATCTGTATTCACTTGGTACAACAGCCTGATCCCCAAAAGCCGAGAAACCATCCATATGCTAGAAATGACAGCAAAATATTTTCCCCTTGGGCTTCCCTGGTGGCGCAGTGGTTGAGAGCCTGCCTGCCGATGCAGGGGACGCGGGTTCGTGCCCCAGTCCGGGAAGATCCCACATGCCGCGGAGCGGCTGGGCCCGTGAGCCATGGCCGCTGAGCCTGCGCGTCCGGAGCCTGTGCTCTGCAACGGGAGAGGCCAGCCACGGCAGTGAGAGGCCCGCGTACCGCAAAAAAAAAAAAAAAAAAAAAAAATATTTTCCCCTTGAACCTCTGTCACATGGAGAAGGGAAAACAGAAATAGGTCGTATCTCTAATGTGTTCCTCTTCCAGATTACAAAAAGGGAAGGCACACTTTTACAACCAGTCATAGTGACACATAAACCAGGCATTTAAAAAATCACTTATAAACTAGCAGAACAGTGGGCAAAGTTACTTCACCTTTCAGGACCTGCAAGGCCATATCTGTAAAATCATGGGGTTGGACCTGATGAACTCTAAGGTCTCTTCCTGTCCTAAGACTGAATTATTCTACGCATAAGTGAAACAGGTTCATGTAAGATCTGATTAAGATCTTCTTGAACCTCCAGAGGTGAATACCAGGAATGCAGTTTTTAAAGCCTACTTCTTGCTGTGAGCATCACATTACTGCACCCCCTCCTCCAACTTCAGAGACAAAAGAGCCCAAACTGATTCATAAACAGCCACAAGAGGAAGACCAGAGGTGTGAGAAGATGACTTCTTGGATAACTCAGCAGCCTGAAGAGAAGCTCTCCTCTTTCTTCTCTCGCTGTAGTAGCTACAAGAAGGTAAGAGTCCCCAAAAGACAAACAACCCAGTTTAAAACAATGGGCAAAGGACCTGAATAAACATTTCTCTAAAAAAGATATACAAATGGCCAACAAGCACGTGAAAAGATGCTTCACATCATTAGTCATCATGGAAATGTAAATCAAAACCACAATGCATGAGATATGACTTCATGCCTACTATGATGGTTATAATCAGAAAAGGGGACAATAACAAGTGTTAGCAAGGATGTGGAGAAATTAGGACCCTACTACATTGCTGGTGCAGATGCTGTGGAAATCAGTTTGTCAGTTTCTCAGAAAGATAAATATAAAATTACCGGATGACCCAGCAATCCCTCTCCTAGATATACACCCAAAAGAACTGAAAACAGGAACTCAAACATATATTTGTATGCCAATGTTCTTTGCAGCACTATTCACAATAGCCAAAAAGTATGGATAAGCAAAATGTGCTGTATACATACAATGGAATGTTAATCAACCACAATAAAGAATGAACTTCTGCTACATGCTACAACATGGATAAACCATGAAAACATTATGTTAAGTAAAATTAGCCGAACAAGAAGGACAAACATTGTATGATTTCACTTATATGAAATACCTAGAATAGGCAAATTCAAAGAGACACAAAGTAGATTCAAGGTTATCAGGGGATGAAGGGAGGAAAACAGAGAGTTTTTGCTTAACGGGTACGGGTGTTTGGGTGATGAAACACTTTGGGAAATATAGATAGTAGTGGTGGTTGTACAACATTGTAAATGTAATTAAGGCCACTGAATTAAACACTGAAAAAAGGTTAAAATAGCAAATTTGTGTTTTTATATATTTAACCACAATAGAAAAAAAAGAAGGGGGCAGGACTTGCCCCCATTGAGTGTGTAGAGCAAAGACTGTTGCTCACCATCCAGTTCTCCAAGGATCGAGTCATCACCCACTGCAGTCGCTGACCTCCAGGACACCCTGAAAGGAATTCAGGACGAAAAACAAGATAAGGCACTCTGTGCTTTGGAAAAACACCCTTAGATAGTTAGGGATATTTCAGGAAAAAATTTTAATGGACCCAGATTCCTACATTTTCCCATACATAGAAACTCACTAAAACTATTAACTGAGAAATCTGTTCCTCATGATGTATATGTGATTGCACGCATTCCCTAGCCATAATCATATATACATAGTGGCTTCTTCTCCTACCTCTTCGGAGCAATCCCCTCAGAGCTACTGAGAGGCTGTTTCCCAGGCAACAGTCCTCAGTGAAGTCCCTGAATAAAACTGAAACTTACAACTCTTACACTGTACATTTTTCTTTCAGTCAACAGATGTCTAAGCAGTCTGAGGCCACCAGGCTTGTTGACCTGCCACCAGTGCAGGAGAAAGAACACCACAGAGCAGGGCACCAGGGCGTAGCCTGGTTGAGAGGGGCGTATGGTCCCGTTGGGCTCCTGTTTCCTGAGGCATGCAGAAGACAGATTCCACAAGTGGCTATAGACCCCGAGTAGGAGGCCATGAAGGGCAGATGGCCATGAAGCTTACAAAGGACTACCAATGCCAATGGAGCATGCAGGATGGAGACGTGTCAGCAAGGCTTAAAGGAATCCCTACTGCTTCCACTGGGCCTTCAAGCAACCAGCCAGAGCAGTGAGAATGGTCAAAAGAAAGGTAGGAAGAGGTCACCGTCTGTGTCCCTTATGCTTGTCCCTGACTCAGCCTCAGAGAGGTAAGTAGGAGAAGGAAAGGGGAAGATGAAAGGGAGCCCATGGTGCCAGGTGCCTCTAACCTCTAGATCCCTGGAACTACTAATCCAGCATGAACTGGGGGGAGGAGGAGGAGAGTTTTGAACTAAATTTCAGATAGATGTTTTTAAATGAAGAGATTGGGGCTCACAAACTGAAGTGAGACTGTTCTGAAGAGGCCCGAGTGACTAAGTACAAGGAACCAGACTGAAATATCATTAGGGGAGCTGGCTCCCAGGAGGAAAAGGTGGTTGAGCAGAGCAAAGTTGGTAGAAGTTATTGGACAAATAAATCATGCACATTTATACCACAATGAGTTGAGTCTGTTTAATACACAGGTTACATACTGTGCGAGATGTCTGCCAGTGTTCTCCAGTACCCGTTCTCTCCATTCCTTCCCAGTAGGAGGACTTGAACTCCTAAGCTGAACAAATACCCACTCAGAACAGAGAATACGTTTTCTATCCTCCATTCCAACTAAGTCTGAACATGTGCCTAGATTCTGGACAACTGGATAAACATGAAAATATGTGGCAGCTTTTGGAGACCTCCCTCAAAAGGTCACTGTCATATCCTTTGCTTTCATCCACTTTCTTTTTCAAGTATTCCTCCACTCTGCATCTTAAGATGGTGACTGGGGCTCTAGCTAACATCCTAGGTCATGAGGACACTGGTTGAAACCTCAAGATGGCAGAGGAGTAAACTCTAAGGATTCTTGATTCCTGGAAACTTCAGGGAATAGAACCACTACACACCAGCCCTGGAGAGCCTAACTTTTATACAGAAAGTGGGGTGGTCTATATCTTTAAAGCCACTGTTGTTTTAGCCCTCTGAAACTCACAGCTGAACCTAATTCTATATGAAACATGCAAAATATATTACCACAAAATAATCTACAGCTAAAATGTAGAAAAAATAAGAACTGCATGGTACCTCTTCCCCTCCGCTTAGTCAAAATAACACAGATACTAAAAAACAGTGTTTATGGAAACCTTAGGCAAAGAATCTTACCAGAGCTTCATAAGCGTTCTTTCTCTCGTTTTCTCAATTGCAGCCACATAAATAGGTATTACTGTTCACATCTTAGAGACGGAGACACTGACACTTAAAGAAGATAAGTAACTTGTCTAAGGTCACACAGCTAGTATCTGCAGAGCCACGATACAAACCCAATCTGTCTTCCTCCAGAGCCATGCTCTTCACCACTACACATCACACCGGCCTAAACGTTCTTGCAAAGATTTATTTGTGTGGAGATCTGGGATAGATGGAACTGCAATACCATTTCACGGAATTCTTATAATGTATACAGAAGGGATTTGTTTGGTGTTGGGTGGTGATGATGTTTTGTAATTAATAGAACAACAAAAAGTTGCTGTAGGTTTTGCTACCTTGGCTACTGTATCTCATACTACAGGTCTACAATACGGTTGTTTAAACAAATTGTAAATAATTAATTCTCAGTCTGCTTATAAATTCAGAAACGCTGTACTACAATGTGAACCCAAGAATACGCTGGAAGACAGCCATTAAAAGATGTATAACATTGAGAAAACGCTGTGATAACAAACCTACGATTCTGGCCAAACAGAGCACGTAAGTAGCTACTTGCGATAGATCAAGCAAAGCAGATTATTTGAGCTTATCTGTGTTGCTATTGCAGAAAGCAGAATTTCTCTGAAAAGGTTGTAAAATTTCACTACCTTTGATGAAGAAGCTGAAACGTTAAACTGGAACATTAAAATAAGACATTAACCTTTAGTGACCAATTAGTCTGTACACACTGGTTAAATATTTCTGAGGGAGTGCTGATTCTAATTTACTGGCATTGCTTCAGAAAGTGGTTTTCAGGAATATTCATCAGAGAACCAATAATTCCTTACACTGAGGCCATGCCATAGTACAGAGATTGACATATTGTAGATGTTTAACAAGTATTTGATAAATGAAAGAATAGGTTGATCAAGGTGAATTGATGGTGACTGGGTGGATGAATGGATGGATGATTGAACAGATGAATATGAATGGTGTTTTACCAGCTTCAAGTAATTTTTATAGGCATTCTATCATGACCTTCAAAAGCCTCCTGTGAGCAATATGGCTGAAAGACAGCCCTCACTTGTATTACCCCTTCAACAACAGCAGTTTGGCATACACCCACTAACAAAAATGTCTTTGTAGGAGCCGTGGGATCCAGCACCATATGCCAAGGGGCTCGGGAGGAGTCACCCACCCAGGCACCAGGCAATAGGCATACAGACCTTGGTCCCAAGCTGTGGACTCTGCAGTGGCCCACAGACTGGCTCCAGCCCCTCTCAGCTATGGTTCAGGAGCCTCTGGAGAACACCGTCTTAGAGAATCACCCATGGATAAGAGAGACTTTGTGGAAGTCCAGAGGTCCAGTGAAGTTCCAGCAAAAAAAAAAAAAAAAAAAAATATATACACACACACACACACACACACACACACACACACACACACACGAATTTGGATGCATTGGAGATAGTAAGAGGAACAACTTGACTTTACCCATGTCACCCCTCCCCCAAAGTAGCACAGCTCAGTGCCAAGAGAGACCATCTGTTTCCTACTGAAGGGGAGAGAGAGTACGTGAGTGAGTACCTGGCTTCCACAGATGTGCAGGACTCTGCCAAAGAAGTGTATTTCTCTCTCACCCCAGCCAGAGTACTGTCATGATCTGCATGACTAGGAGGCATGAAGAGGCTGGGAGAGTGGCAGACAGAACTCCAGGAGGGCATTAAAGGGATGTGGATCCTACTGAAGGCATCATGGACTCGATCAAGAAGCCCTCGCATGAGCCATTGGGGTGCTCTGCCCATGGATCCCCCAGAGCTCCACGTGCCTCACGTACACGCACGCCTACCCTGTGGCTGGATCTGTGTGCACTCCTGATGGCAGCAAGAGCTTGCCCTGGCAGATAGCTAGTGAGCACACACAGAAAGGTGACATAAATCTGCAGACCAGGGAAAGACCACAAACTTAAGCTTCAGCATTGCCCTTGAGAAACCAAAAGGAACACCTCTCAGTACCTTGCAGGATCAAGAGAAGGTACACAAGCTTAAGAATTCTGTCACGAGAGGGATCAAGTGAAGGGATGGAAAAAGATGCTCTATGCAAATGGAAACCTAGTGAGCAGAGGTAGCTATACTTATATGAGACAAAATAAATTTTAACTCAAAAGCTGTAATAATAGACAAAGAAGGTCATTATATGATGATAATAATAATAAAGGGGTCAGTTCACCAAGGGGTTATAATAATTGTAAATATATACGCACCCAACATCAGACCACCTAAGCATATTAGGCAAGTACTAACAAATCTGAAGGAAAAAAGAAATAACAATACAATAATTGTAGGGGACATCAAACTCTTTCAACAATGTACAGATCACCCAGACAGAAAATCAGTAAGGAAATGTTGGAGTTAAGCCATACTTTAGGCCAAATGAACCTAAGAGACGTGGACAGAACATTCCATCCAACAGCAGCGGAAAAACACATTCTTCTCACATGCACACTGAACATTCTCCAGGATAGATCACTGACAGATCACAAAACAAGTCTTAGTAAATTTAAGATTGAAATCATATCAGATATCTTCTCCAACCACAATGGCATAAAATGAGAAATCATAACAGGAGGAAGGCTAGAAAATTCACAAATGTGTGAAAACTAAACAACACACTTCTCAACAACCAATGAGTCAAGAAGAAACCAAAGGGAAATAAAAAAAAAATCTTGAAACAAATGCAAATGGAAACACAGCATACTAAAACTTATGGAATGCAGCAAAAGCAGTTCCAAGAGAGAAGTTTATAGAGACAAATGCCTATGTTAAGGAAAAAAGAGGGACTTCCCTGGCAGTCCAGTGGTTAAGACTCCACGCTTCCACTGCAGGGGCCGTGGGTTCAATCCCTGGTCGGGGAACTAAAATCCCACATGCCATGCAGTGTGGCCAAAAAAAAAAAAGAGAGAGAAAGATTTCAAGTCAACAACCTAACTTTATGCCTCAAGGAACTAGAAAAACAGGAACTAACTAAGCTCAAAGTTACCAATAGGAAGAAATAACAAAGGTCAGAGCAGAAATAGAGACCTGAAAAACCATAGAAAAGATCAATGAAACTAAGAGCTGGTTTTCTGAAAAGAGAAACAAAATTGACAAACCTTTAGTTAGCCTAAGAAAAAGAGAGAAGCCTCAAATAAATGAAATTAGAAATGAGAGAGGAAGACATTCCAACTGACACCACAAAAACACACAGGATCATAAAGAGACTATTATGAACATAAATTCTATAACCTAGAAGAAATGGATAAATTCCTAGAAATATGCAACCTACCAAGACTAAATTATAAAGAAACAGAAAATGTGAACAGACCAATAACACATAAGGAGATTGAGTCAGTAATCAAAAATTTTTCAACAAAGAAAAGCCCAGGACCAGATGGTTTCCCTGGTGAATTCTGCCAAATATTTAAAGAAGAATTAAACCAATCCTTCTTAAACTCTTTCCAAAAATCAAAGAGGTGGCACACTCTCACACCCACCTTACAAGGCCAGAATTACCCTGATACCAAAGCCAGATATGGACACTATAAAACTACAGGCCAAAATCCCTGATGTATATACATGCAAAAATTCTCAATAAAAAATATTAGTAAACTGAATTCAACAGCACATTAAAAGGACCATACACCATGATCACGTGGGATTTATCCATAGAATGCAAGAATGGTTCAATATATGCAAATCAGTAAATGTGATAAACTACATTAATAGAAGGAAAGTTAAAAATTATATGATCATCTCAGTAGATGCAGAAAAAGCATCTGACAATATACAACATCCTTTCATGATAAAAACTCTCAACAGTTTGGGTGTAGGAGGAATGCACTTCAACATTAAAAAAAGGCTTTATATGACAAGCCCACAGCTAAAATCATAGTCAATTATGAAAGGCTGAAAGGTTTTCCTCTAAGATCGGGAACAAGACAAAGGTGCTCGCTCTCACTACCTCTACTCAACATAGTACTAGAAGTCTTAGAGCAATCAGGCAAGACAAAGAAATAAAAGGCATCCACATTGGAAAGAAAAAAGTAAAATGGTCTCTGTTTGCAGATGATATAATCCTACATATAGAAAATCCTAAAGACTCCACCAAAAAACTATTAGAACTAATCAGTAAAGTTGCAGGATACAATATCATTATACAGAAATCAGTTGTATTTCTATATACTAAAAACAGTGTATCTGAAAAAGAAATAAAGAGAAACAATAAAATAGAGGGGCTTCCCTGGTGGCGCAGAGGTTGAGAATCTGCCTGCCAAAGCAGGGGACCTGGGTTCGAGCCCTGGTCTGGGAAGATCCCACATGCCACGGAGCAACTAGGCCCGTGAGCCACAACTACTGAGGCTGTGCATCTGGAGCTCGTGCTCCGCAAAAAGAGAGCCGCAACAGTGAAAGGCCCACGCACCGCAATGAAAAGTGGCCCCCGCTCACCGCAACTAGAGAAAGCCCTTGCACAGAAATGAAGACCCAACACAGCCAAATAAATAAATAAATAAAATTAATTAACTAATTAATTTAAAAGTTAGAAATAAATTTAACCAAGGAGGTGAAAAATCTATACACTGAAAACTGTAAGATCTTGATGAAAGAAATTGAAGAAGACACAATTGGAAAGATATCCATATTCATGGATCAGAAGAATTAATATTGTTAAAATGTTCTTACTATCCAAAGCTATCTACAGATTCAATGCAATCCCTATCAAAATTTCAATGGCACTTTTCACAGAAATAGAAAGACAACCGGAACCATAAAATTCAGACAGAACCATGAAAGACCCTAAATAGCCAGAGCAATTCTGAGAAAGAACAACAAAGCTGGAGGCATCGCACGTCCTGATTTCAAACTATATTACAAAGCTGTAGTAATCAAAACAGTATGGTACTGATACAAAAATAGACACACAGACCAACAGAACAGATTTGAGAGCCCAGAAATAAACTCTCACATATACAGTCAACTAATATTTGACAGGGAAGCCAAGAATAATCAGTGGGAAAAAAGATGATAGGCTCTTCAATAAATGGTGCTGGGAATACTGGATAATCACATGCAGAAGAATGAAATTGGACCCCTATTTTACACTATTCACAAATATTAACTTGAAATGGATTAAAGACTTAAATATAAATAATGAAACTGCAAAACTCCTAGAAGAAAAAATAGAGAAAAATCTCCTTGACACTGGCCTTGATTTTTTTTTGTGTATGATATCAAAAGCACAATTAATAAAAGCAAAAATTAATAAGTGAGACTACATCAAACTAAAAAGCTTCTGTACAATAAAATCAACAGAATGAAAAGGTAACCTACAGAATGGGATAAAATATTTGTAAACCATCTATCTGATAAAGGGTTAATATCCAAATTGTATAAGAAATTCATACAACTCAATAGTCAAAAGAAAAAAAGAAAGAAAAAATTTAAATCCAACTTAAAATGGGCAGAGGAACTTAACAGACATTTTTCCAAAGAAGACATACCAACAGGTACATGAAAAAGTGCTCAACATCTAATCAACAGGGAATTGTAAATCAAAACCACAATGAGATATCACCTCACACTTGCTGAGATGGCTATTATCAGAAAGACAAGAAATAGCACGTGCCGGTGAGGATGTGGAGAAAAGAGAAACCTTGTACACTGTTGGTGGGAATGAAAATTGTTACAGCCACAAGGGAAAACAGTATGGAGGTTCCTCAAGAAGTTAAAAATAACTACCATATGATCCAGCAATCCCACTTCTGTGTATGTATCCAAATGAAATGAAATCAGGATCTCAGAGAGATTATCTGTATTCCCATGTTCACAATAGCCAAGATATGAATAAAACCTAAGTGTCCATAAATGGATAAAGAAGATGTGGTGCATATACATATATATACACACACACACATATATATATATATATATATACACGCACACAATGAAATATTATTTAGCCATGAGGAAAAAGGAAATCCTGCTGTTTGCAACAACATTGATGGACCCTGAGTACATTATGCTAGGTGAAATAAGTCAGACAGAGAAAGCCATATAGTGTATGATCTCACTTACATGTAGAATCTAAAAATTCCAAACCCACAGAAACAGAGAATAGATTGGTGGTTGCCAGTGGGCTGCAGCGTGAGGGAAATGGGGCAACGTCAGCCAAAAGGTACAAACTTCCAGTTATGAGATGAATAAATTTTGGGAATCTAATGTACAGCATGGTGACTGCAGTTAACAATACCATATTATATACTGGAAATTTGGAAATTGACTAAGAGAGTAGATTGTAAATGTTCTCACCCCCCCAAAATAAATAGCAATTACCTGAGGTGATGAGATGTTAACAACCTTATTGTGGTAATCATTTCACAATACATAAGTATATCAAATCATCACGGTGTACACCTTAAACTTACAAAATGTTGTATGTCAATCATACCTCAACAAAGCTGGGAGTTGTGGGGAGAAAGAAGCATCCTGGCAGTAGGCAAAGTATGATTATACTCGTTTGCAAAATAGAATATTGAGGCCCTAAGATTTTGAGAGATTTGCCTAGCCAGATTTGCTACGGGAATCCTTCTCCCCGGAAAGTATAAGAAAACGTTTATTGCTTACTGTTTTGAGAAGGAAGAAGAAGAAATGCCAATGTTATGAAGTATTCCTTGAACAAAGCCATGATGTTTCACTCTTCTGTGTCCACAGTGGATCGTATTATCCAAAGACATTCACAATACTATCCTCTTACCCGTGACTGGACACTCTTCCCGTTGAGACACGAAGTCTAGGTTCTCAACCCTTGAATCTGGATTAGTTTAAGATTATGGCAGAAGTGAACTATATGACTTCTTAGGCTCGATCATAAAAGGTAAAGGAGCTTCTGCTCACAAACCTGAAGACTGCTCTCCTTTCCATCCAGCCAAAGATGCTCCATTCAACATGGGGAACTTCTCTTTCCCCACTATTATTACAACTCTGATAAAGGTGTCTGCTTTCTCTCAGTCTCCTTCAAGTTTCTCACTTAGAGCACTTTTTAAGTAAGTTCTCTTGGGGCCAAACTGTGAATATTCAAGTGGCACCACATTTTCTCCAAGAGCCCCACATAGTAATCCAAAGTCAGCTTTATTATTTCCCTCAACTGATGCAACAGTCTAAATGGGGCTCTTGGTAGGCAGCATGGGGTGCCAAGATTCCCTGGCTGACTAAACTGATCAGACCCCCGCTGCCTCCGATCTGTAAACCCCACTTACTTAGAAGTATTCGCAGAATGATTTACAGAAATTGTTTAATTATTTTGTATACATAATTTTTGTAGTGGTGTGTACCCGGGATACCTCAGTTTGCAGAAGACACAAAGCCACTTGCTAGGACTTGATAGGCTACACGCAGATAGCACAGCACCATTACTAAGCCTAGTGCTCATAGGAGCCGCAGGCTCAGTTATGTTCCTCTCACTCTTTGCCACACTGTACAGGAGAGATTTATTCCAGTTAGCATCTCCACTTCATTGGGCAAGACTAGGATTCAACATTTTCATATTTTTTCTTTATTAACCATTGCTCCCCCGACACTGACGTTTCCTATTTTTGTTGGTCATATTTAGACACATGTTGCACAGCACAACTGGTTGGGCATTTGTAGTGCTGCAAGCGCGTGTTATTGCAGGTTTACATGGTGGCCCATGGTGCAACAGGAAGAACAATGAAACTGCAGGCAGAAGACCTGGCTTCTGTGTGAAGTATCTGTGTGTGACCTTGGACAAGTCGTTTTATTCTTTTAACGTCTCCATTTATCTGTAAAATGAGGGAATCCAAACATATTCTCTCTGAGGGACTCATTCAGAAATAGGAGTTGATGCTTCTATACTCTACTTGAATAGCACTTTATTCATTACTTGCATTTTCTAGGTACTTCTACAAAAAAGAAATCTCAAAACTACCTAATAATCATAACATGGAACGATAAGGTTGGAAGCCATGCTTTATAGAATTCTTGATTTTTTAATATATTTATATTAAAATATTTTGTATAATTCTGCAGAATAGCAGTGCCAGCTTATCAAGACTTCAGGGGCAGAACAGAAGGTGAGTATATATGGCTTTTGCTGAATTGAAATGAACAGCTTTGAACCCTAGCAAAAACCATTTTCCCCTCAAGTCCAGCAGAGAATTTGTCGCATACTTGTGATGGTTAATTTTATATGTCAACTCAGCTAGAACACAGTGCCCAGATATTTGGTCAAACATGTCTAGATGTTGATGTGAGGGTAACTTGTAGATAGGATTAACATTTAAACTTTGAGTAAAGTAGATTATTCTCTAAAATGTGAATGGGCCTCATCAAATCAGCTGAAGGCCTTAAAAAAGCACCAAGGTCCCCGGGGAAGAGGAAATTCTGCCAGCAAACTGCTTTTGGACCTGAGCTGTAACATCCACATGGACTCTTCCTTGGGTCTTCACCCTAAGGGCCAACCCTGCAGATTCTGGACTTGCCAGCTCCACAATCACAGGAGCCAATTTTTAAATCAATCTGTCTCTCTCTCTCTGTGTCTCGGTCTCCATAAAACCAGCCATTGCTGGGTTTAAAGACAAAAGGGAACCATGAGCCAATAAATGTGGGCACCTTGAGAAACTGAAAAGGGACCATGACCTTCAGTTAAAACACTGGTCTTGAGCGGGAGAGTGATCTGCGTTACCACAGATCCCTATATGGTGTGGTTTCCAAGAATGCATTGTGGACATAAACAAGGACTGCCTGTACTGATACAGGAAGTGGAAACAACACAAACCAGCGTCTGAGTGAACTCTGAAACATACCTGCAACCAATCACTGGATCTGGGTAAAGACAACTCATGATTCCAAGGGAACTTGGGGAAGAGCACTAAGTGAACTTTAGTATATTGTTCCCTGACGTATCTTTGTTTATGACTCTACAGGTGGCTAGTTGTTTTCCTCAGTCCCGTTGCAAAAAGAACTGGAGGAGACAGGAAGCGCAAGAACAATTTGACCCTCAGTGAATTCTCAATATTATACATATATATATATATATATATATATCTTCCTTTTGGTTCTGTTTCTCTGGAGAACCCTGACTAGTATAACATCTTCCTAGACTTTTTCATTCAAGCCTGCCCTTATCCCATGTCTTCTGATTCAGCCCCAGCTAGAGGATCCATCATTCAGTAATGAATGCAAGTGAAAGGGATCTACAAACTATAAAGTACTGTGCACATGTATGTTAAGATAATAGCAGTTATTACTGTCATCATCACTATCATCATTTTAGACACATTCAGTTTGAAACACTAGACACAATGAGGTATGCTCAGTGTTATATCATGTGAAAGGCTGGAATCTCTAAGAGAAGGAAGACCACACAGGGCAGGGTGATATTGTGCTCTGCTTCCACAACCCACCAGCCCAGCCACACATCAGATTATTAAAACCACTTCTGGGAAAGAACAGAATTCGTTGATTATGCATTCATCCCACATAGCTCTTAGCTCCAGCAATTCTCTACACCTCCAGAGACCTCTCATCTTCCTCTTCATCTACATTATCCAGAAAAGAAAAAAAAGCCAGCTGTCAGAGGGAGTGATCTTTTTAGCACTTTTCCAATCAAAACCAGCCTTTGCTGACTTCCTAAGAATAAATCCTGCCCTGGTCTCCAAAAAGCCTATGATAGCTTTTCAGTGCACTGGCTCCACCTAGTGACTGCTATCTAGAATGCACCCAAATTTTCTCAGTTTGGATCAAGTACACAGAATTGACAGCTAAAAATAAGATGATGTGTTTACAATAGTCAGACCTAGATTTCAGTTCCAGAGGTTTTCAGGGAACACTGCACATTGCTTATTTTAGGAGTACCTAGCATGACGTTAATAGTGTGGACACTGAGTTCAGACACCTCTGAGTTCAAATCCCTGTTCTATTCCTACTGTTTTTGCCTATGTGACTTTGGACAAGTCATTTAGCTTATTTAAGCTTTTTTTTTTTTTTTGGTAAAAACTGGGTTAATTCTTATATAAGCTTTTTTTAAAAATTAGGTTAATTTTAATAGCTAAGGGGAATTTCTTAATAATATAAATAGATAGTAGATAGAATACCTAGTAGACTACATAGCCTTTAATAAACAATAATAAATCATAGTTATTTCTATTATTATCTACTTGGAGGACTTCCATAGACTATCCATTTCTATATGGGTTGCTACTCCCTACTCTTCTAACTAAACTAAACAGGAGATGATGATCAATTTTATTTTATTTTTTTTTGAATTTTATTATTATTTTTTATACAGCAGGTTCTTATTAGTTATCTGTTTTATACACATCAGTGTATACATGTCAATCCCAACCTCCCAGTTCATCCCACCACCACCACCTCCACCCCCTCCACGCTTTCCCCCCTTGGTGTCCATACGTTTGTTCTCTACATCTGTGTGATGATCAATTTTAAAATGCTTACATTAGCACAGTTTGGGTCTGATAGATGCAGATTTTCCTGTAGGAATTATACACTCTTTGTTATGCTTCTGCCTAGAATAAATATTCTAATGATTCAATAAAGGCACTACATTTTTTTATTGAATGTGTGTCACATCTGTTCCTTTCTTTGGTACTACAATGAAAGTTTGAAGTTCATTCTTAGATCTATGACCTTGGGAATATAACCTTTTCAATTATCTCTAATATCTATTCTAAAACTAAATTTTCAACAGCATAATTTTGGGTCTGTCTTGAATGCAAAAACAAAAAAGACCACGTCTTAATGAATGGGGAAGATTTTTTAAAAGCACAAATATTTATGGTTAGTTGTTCATAATGTACCTTTGTTCAATTCCATAACCAAATCTTACTTCCAGAATCCCTTAGTTTGCAATACCACTGTCAGGCAGAAGAACCCAACCTTGCTCCCAGCCCTGTTCTTTCTTTTCTTTGGTTTTTCAGAAGTGGGTATTTTATATCCGGTCCCATCTTTCTCTATCGTTGGTTCTGGATACGTTTTTTTTTCCCCACAGAGAACTTTGTGATGTAGAGAAGAAAGCACTGGACTAAGACCCATGGAATTTGCAACCTCATCTCATCGGAATCAAACTCATGAGACCAGATACAGGTCACAGCCTAAGTCTCAGTTTCTGTATCTGAAAAATGACGATACCTACCTATCTTATCCTACAGAATTGTGGTAAATAAAATAAATTAGTGTAAGTAAAAGATCTTTGTACATTATAAGGTGCTTACAAATACAAAATCAGTGTGTAATTATTGCCCAGGATGAGAACTACTAGTTTATCAAGATCCATTTCCAGTCTTTTAAGTATGGAAACTCTCATATACCAATAATTGTATTTTTACTATGTATTGACTGAGAAAATACAAGTTTTCATTTGGATGTCAAGCTCCTTACGGTAACTTCAAGGCCTCCCAGAAGGTCATGGTCATACGTTTAGATGCCTAAATCAGTAAGGACATCAACCAAAGACACACTGGACTGCTTCTGTCTTGTTTTCAGGTTCCTCAAAACCAACTGCTTTCCTTTCCTAAATGTCCTCTACCACTGGCTCTGACTCCTGGTCCCTCTTCTTCTCTGCTGGTTCTCAGGAGCCTAAGCCCACCTGCCATTTCTTCCATAACTAGTAATGATAAATTCTTAACAGTTACTCATAGTTAAACCATATAGGCACACACCTCAACAGTGGAAAATCAAATTGTTATCACACATGGGAATGGAAAGATTTGAGTCCAAGGTACTGGTAAGAAGTACAAAACTCCTGCCCTCCCCCAACGCTTGAGTTATTAATCATCTTGAGGTTGCAGTACTCAGACATCTGTCGGATAAAAGAACAGAAGAGAGGGAGGCAAGGAAATCTGCCAAGACCTGAGGCAGATGCTTCCTCTTAGATTTGGACCTATTAGCAATGTTACATGTTCTGACTCTCCCACAGGTTTAAGTTTCAACATCACACTTCTCTAATGTATTAAAACAACTCTAGTGGGGGTAGAACGTGAGCATAAGGAGTCCCAGGTATTATTGGGCCACTTCATTCATTCATTCAGAAGCATTAGTTGAGAACCTACCCAATTAGCCTTAAATTACCCTGAGGCTTGAGACTTAAAGATTAAAGACACTGTTCTAAAAGTGTTCACTGTCTACTGAGGGATTCAGTTTACAGTACGGTGGCCTCAGTTCAACTGTACAAGGAACCCAAGGTGTTCTGGAGCACATGGCCCAGCACCTAAACCAGAGGCGAGAGGGAATCCAAAGTGACTTCCCAGAGAAGGGAAGGCCTAAAGCAAGATTTGAAATATAAACGTAAGCTCATCAGGTGAGAAAGGGGTAACTTATTCCAGGTTAACCAACAGGGTTCAGAGACTTGAAAAGAGCTTGCTCATAAGATGCGAAGTGGAGGAGCTGGGAGATAGGAGAAAGAGTAGCTGAAGGCTCTTTAAGGAAGGGCTTGGGACTTCCCTGTGGTCCAGGGGTTAGGCCTCTGCACTCTCTTGCCAAGGGTCGAGTTCCATCCCTGGTTGGGGAACTAAGATCCTACAAGCTACGGTGTGACCAACCCCCACCCCCGCCGCAAAAAAAAAAGGCTCCCTATGGCCAGCGGACAAGCTTCCACTGTGGCTGAGGCGATGGGAGCTACTAAAGGACTGAGTGGGAGAGCAGCTTAGATACCCCCTTCACAGTTTTCAGCATGGTCTCTGCAGAAAGTGAAGTGATTTCAAGGTTTAAAGAGAGCTGGATTTAGTTGAGTTATGAGGATCAGAGAAGGAAAATGCAGGAAAAGAAAAAGAAAGGAAGGAAATGTGTGCTGAAATGAGTTTGCCACCTATGCATTTTTAAAATCCACATCCCTTATTCTCTGCTTCTCTCCCTCACCACCACCAATAGCATTTCTGGGTTTGACCTCATTATAGTCCACAGTATGTACATCATTGACTCAACTACTCAGAATAAACACGTTTAGAAAGAAGAGAACATGGACAGAAATACTGTAATACAAAAGATTTTCTCACAATGTGGGAAGAAGTATGTATTTTTTCTTCCAAATTTCACATAGTCCAAGAAACACTGTAAGGATAAGTGCATGTTGCCATGGAAACTAGATGTCATCATTAGCATCATCAACAGGCTAAATGCCTGTTAGGTATTGTTCTGAGTTATTTCCTACTTACACTGGAAAAGAAAGATCTGATGTTCGCTGTGAAGGAATTTCTAATTCAAAGCACTTCTGGAATAACACATGCTTGGTAAGAAAGTGATGAACATTTTTATCATTCATCACTGCTAGGTGCTAGGGATATAGAGATTAATAAGACTCAGTTCCTATCCACAGAGTTCAGTCTGGTGTGGGGGGCAGATGCATAAATGATTATCAGACAGTGTGGAAATGCAGTGGTAGTGATGTACACAGGGTATTATGCATAACCCCCAAAGCCCTGAAACGCTGACACTAGAAGAAGCACATGCTTACTCAAGAAAAAATAATCTGTTTGTATATCTATTTCTTGTCTCATTATTTATCCCTGAACATAATGTTTTAAGTTTTATAATGCATAGGGGAGAAGACTCCCTTTGTCCTCTCCCTAAATGCCTCTCACTGCTCCTAATTTTAACCTTAATCTGTGAGATTCCCCCATTCAAATGCAGAGCTCCTATAAAGGCTGTAAAGACTAGAATTATGGTTTCTACAAGCTGGTAAGTCAAAGAATGCGTGAATAATTTAGTCTCCACCAAGCGCCAATAATCTTGTGTTCCAAAACTCTGGACCCAATGAGCAAATGATAGGCACGGCACTCAGGAGGGATAACAGGGAGCCCAGGAGAGTGATTAATCTTTGTTTCCTCTGTGTTTGCATCAGCCAACCCTGATGCAGGCTGCTGACGGCCTCTCTGGATCTGCCGGACTCTTGGATTGCCCTCTGGGGCCCCACTTGTTGCCAATGTTCCACTCGTTGCTTTTTTTTTTTTTTTCTCTATTTTTGCTTGTGATGAGAACTCTTAGGATTTATTCTCTTAACAACTTTCATATAACATACAGCAGTATTCATTATATTTATCACGTACCTTACAGCCCTAGTACTTATTTATCTTATAACTGGAAGTTTGTACTTTTTGTTGTTGTTGTTGTTGTTGTTTTTGCAGTACGCGGGCCTCTCACTGTTGTGGCCTCTCCTGTTGCGGAGCACAGGCTCCGGACGCACAGGCTCAGCGGCCATGGCTCACGGGCCCAGCCGCTCCGCGGCATGTGGGATCTTCCCGGACTGGGGCACGAACCCATGTCCCCTGCATCGGCAGGCGGACTCTCAAGCACTGCGCCACCAGGGAAGCCCCACTCGTTGCTTCTTGTTGGACCTCCGTGGCTTGGCCAACTGCCTAACCTTCTACCCCGCATCTGCACCGTCCACCAAAGACTATGCTTTGCCTATCAGCCTCTTCCCTACTCCTGCAATAGAATCGCCCTCAAGTGCCTACTCTCCCAGGAGTCTATAGAGTTCTAATATTTTAGTATAAAAGCAGGATTCTCTAGAGAAATCTAGGCAAGAGGAATCAGGCTTACCACATACAGTGGCCAAGGACATGGAGTGTAGCATCTGAATCAGTTCCAGAAGGTCCTGGAGTTCTTAAAGGAGCTTCGATCCTAAGTGGATCGGGGCCTACTGAAGACGTAACACTTGTTTCCCTCTGAGCAACAGCATAGTGATGTTTAAGGGGCCCCTAAGAGTCACACTCAGTTTCATGAGGAGAAAGAGTGATTAAAGAGAAACACCTAGTTCACAAATGGCCTAGAGTGAATTTTGGGATAAAATCATTTTTGGACTGACTGAAGCACTGGTTTTATGTCAGCCTGTGCAGCCAGAATTATGCTCAATACATGTTCCTTTCCCTTCCTTAACCCAGCTTTTCATTATTTACCTTCTTCTCTAAGGTTTTTACAATGATCCAATCTCCCTCCCCCAAATAACTATCCCTCCACCCTGCAATCCCCTCAATCCACTGTCCTATCTCTCTCTGATGCCTGCCTGTCCCACCCATCCTCATAGCCTTGGCCAGACAGTTCTCCCAACTTTGAGTGTGAACATTGCTATCTACACACCTAGAGCTTTCAGTTTCCAGGCTGCTGCAGAGGGAGGGGAAACCCAAGCAGAGCCTGCTAGTCTCCATGAGTCGGGGAGAGGATGCTGGGTGTCCTAAAAGGCGAAATGGCTAGAGTTTGCAGGGCAGAGTCCTGGAGAGGAGTGAGCTAAAGCATGAGAGAAGTTCGGAGATCTGCAAAAGGTCTCATCAAGTATTCAGCTGAGTTTTGAAAGGTGCGTGCATGTGAGGAAAATACTCAAGACCAGGGAAAGAACCATAAGAAAGGACTAGAGGACTGAAGCTGTAATTTGCTATATTAATAGGTTATATCAAAAAAAATCATATGATCATCTCAACAGGAATAGACAGTGAAGAAGGAAAGATCACATATGGTCATAAGGAAGCTTTTGCAGGTGATGAATATGTGCGTTATGCTGATTGTGGTACTGATTTCACAGGTATGTGCTTATGTCAAAACTTAGTAAGTTATATGCTTTAAATATGGGTATTTTATTTTACATCAATTATATTCCAGTAAAGTTGTCAAAAAGGGTTACTGACTATAGTAGAATAACAATATATTTATATTTGTACAGTAAGAATTGAAATATACTAAATATTAAATATATTTTTATATGGTAAGAATAACAATTATTGTGGATATACAGCATATGTAGAAGTAAAATATAACAGGAACACAAAGGAAAGGAAGGGAGAAAGGTAAATGTACTGTTGTAACATTTTTATACTGTATATGAAATAGTAGGATATGATTGTAAGTAGACTGCAAAAAGTTTAAAAAGTATATTACATTTCATAGAGCAATCACTAAAATTTTAAAAAGTGCTAAAAGCCTAGTGGAGGCAAGATGAAATCAGAAAAAATATCTAAATCCAAAGAAGTCAGGAAAAGAAAATAAAGAAGGAAAAAGCAATTGACACAAATAGAAAACAATTAGCAAGATGGTACATTTAAACCTAAGCATATAAATAATTACATTACATATAAAAGGTTTAAACAATTAAAAAGTGGAGATTGTCAGTTTGAATTTTTTTTTAAGGCTCAGCTGCATACTAACTCTGAGAAGAAACCCACTTTAAATATAAAGACACAGATGGTTAACATAGAAAGGAGGAAGAAGATATAAAATGCAAATGCTAATCAAAAGAAAGCTAAAGTGTGAATATTAATATAACATTGAGTAGATTTTTAGAACAAGAAGTTTTTACCAGGTTTAAGAGAAATGTTTCTTAAAGATAGAGACCAATTCACTAAGAAAATATAATAATTGTAAATGTATATTAACCTAATTACACAGCCTGAAAATATATAAATCAAGAACTGATAGGAGAAATAGAAAAGCCTACAAACTGGGACTTCCCTGGTGGCGCAGTGGTTAAGAATCCGCCTGCCAACGCAGGGGACGCAGGTTCAAGCCCTGGTCCGCGAAGATTCCACATGCCGCCGAGCAACTAAGCCCATGAGCCACGGCTACTGAGCCTGCGCTCTAGAGCCCGTGAGCCACAACTACTGAGCTGCGTGCTACAACTGCTGAAGCCCGCGTGCCTAGAGCCTGTGCTCTGCAACAAGAGAAGCCACCACAATGAGAAGCCCATGCACTGCAACAAATATTAGCCCCCACTCTCCACAACTAGAGAAAGCCCGCACAGCAACAAAGACCCAAAGCAGCCAAAAAATAAATTAATTAAAAAAAAAACCTACAAACATGTTAGAAATTTAAATACTCCTCTTTTAGTAAACAGTAGCACAAGTAGACAGAAATAGCTGTAGAAGACTTAAACAACACTATCAACCAATTTGACCTAACTGACATTTATAGATCACTATACCCAGTAACAGCAGAATATACATTCCTTTTGAATTCACATGGAACATTCACCAAGATGGACTATACTTTTGGATATAAAGCAAATTTCAATAAATTTTGAAGTCTTTAAATCATATATAGTATGTTCTCTAACCACAACTAAATAAAACTGGAAATCAGTAGCAGAATGGTGTCTGGAAAATCTCCAAGTATTTGGAAATTAAATGACATAATTATAAATAATCCAAGGGTCAAAGAATAAAACCTAAGAGAAATTAGAAAATATCTGAAGTAAATAAAAATGATAATACATCATATCAAAATTGTGGGATGCAGCTAAAACAGTTCTTAGAGAGAAATGTAGGTGGTATTAAATGCCTATATTAGAAAAGGAGAAGGGTCTAAATCAATGATCTGAAATTCTTCTATAAGAAACTAGAAACAAGAAGAGCTAAACCCAAAGCAAACAGAAGAAAGTAAAAAATAAAAGTGTAGGAACCAATGAAACAGAAAACTTAAAAAATAATACAGAAAACCAGTAAAACCAAAAACCTTTTCTTTTGAAAGCTTAATAAAATTGATAAGCCTCCAGCCAGACTTAAGAGAGAAAAAAAACACACGATTTACAAATATCAGGAATGAAGATATTCCTGAGAGGGAATATTCCAGAGGGGGGCAACACTACAGATTCTAGAGACATAATAAGAAAACACTGTGAATAACTTTATGCCAATAAATTTAATAACTTACATGAAATGGACAAATTCCTTTAAAAAATAAAATAAAGCTCATTCAAGAAGTTGATAACCTGAATATCCCTATAGCTATTAAAGATATTAAATTTGTAGCTACAAATCTTTCCACAGAAAAATGTCTAGGCCCAGATGGCTTCAATGGTGAAGCTTTTAAACAAAAATAATACCAATTCTATACAAACACTTAGAGAAAGTAGATGAAGAAACACTTTCCAACTGATTTTATCAGGTCATTATTATTCTGATAGTTAAATCTGATAAAAATATTATAAGAAAAGTATATATCATTATCTCTCGTGAACATAGATGCAAAAATCCTTTAAAAATATATGTAAAAATCAAATTTGGTAAGATATATATATATACACACATATATATATGTGTGTATATATATATTTTTTTTTTTAAAGTAGTTTATCCTGGAATCCAAGGTTAGTTCAACATTTGAAAATCAGTCCATATAAAAAGTAAAACCGAGTAGTGAGGAAGATGGCGGAAGAGTAAGACGCAGAGATCACCTTCCTGCCCACAGATACACCAGAAATACATCTACACGTGGAACAACCCCTACAGAACAGCTACTGAATGCTGGCAGAAGACCTCAGACCTCCCAAAAGGCAAGAAACTCCCCAAGTACCTGGGTAGGGCAAAAGAAAAAACAGAGACAAAAGGATAGGGACGGTACCTGCACCAGCGGGAGGGAGCTGTGAAGGACTAAATATTTCCACACACTAGGAAGCCCCTTCGCGGGCAGAGACTGCGGGTGGCGGAGGGGAAAAGCTTCGGAGCAGCGGCAGAGAGCACAGCAACAGGGGTGCTGGGGGCAAAGCGGAGAGATTCCCGCACAGAGGACCGGTGCCGACCGGCACTCACCAGCCCGAGAGGCTTGTCTGCTCACCCGCCGGGGCGGGCGGGGCTGGGAGCTGAGGCTCGGGCTTCGGTAGGATCCCAGGGAGGCCTGGGGTTGGCGGCGTGAACACAGACTGCAGGGGATTAGTGCGCCACAGCTGGCCGGGAGGGAGTCCAGGAAAAACTCTGGACCTGCCGAAGAGGCAAGAGACTTTTTCTTCCCTCTTTATTTCCTGGTGCGCGAGAGCGGATTAAGAGCGCTGCTTAAAGGAGCTCTAGAGACGGGCGAGAGCCACGGCTATAGGCGCGGACCCCAGAGACAGGCATGAGACGCTAGGGCTGCTGCCGCCACCACCAAGAAGCCTGTGTGCGAGCACAGGTCACTATGCACACCCCCCTCCCGGGAAGCCTGTGCAGCCCGCCACTGCCAGGGTCCCGGGATCCAGGGACAACTCACCCGGGAGAACGCACGGCGCGCCTCAGGCTGGTGCAACGACATACCGGCCTCTGCCGCAGCACGCTCGCCCCGCCCCCCGTGCCCCCCCCCCCCCCCCCCCGCCTGATTGAGCCAGAGCCCCCGAAGCAGCTACTCCTTTAACCCCGTCCTGTCTGAGCGAAGAACAGACGCCCTCCAGCGACCTACACGCAGAGGCGGGGCCAAATCCAAAACTGAGCCCCAGGAGCTGGGAGAACAAAGAGAAAGGGAAATCTCTCCCAGCAGCTTCAGGAGCAGCAGATTAAAGCTCCACAATCAACTTGATGTACCCTGCATCTGTGGAATAACTGAATAGACAACGAATCATCCCAAATTAAGGAGGTGGACTTGAGAGCAAGATTTATTATTTTTTCCCCTTTTCCTCTTTTTGTGAGTGTGTATGTGTATGCTTCTGGGTGATATTTTGTCTGTATAGCTTTGCTTCCACCATTTCTCCTAGGGTTCTATCCGTCCGTTTTTTTGTTTTTTCTTTTTAAAAAATATTTTTTTCTTGGGCTTCCCTGGTGGCACAGTGGTTAAGAGTCCGCCTGCCAATGCAGGGGACACAGGTTCGAGCCCTGGTCCGGGAAGATCCCACATGCCGTGGAGTGGCTGGGCCCGTGAGCCATGGCCACTCCGGAGCCTGCGCATCCGGAGTCTGTGCTCTGCAACGGGAGAGGCCACAGCAGTGAGAGGCCCTCATACCGCAAAAAAAACACTTTTTTTCTTCATAATTACTTTTTATTTTAATATATTTTATCTTACTTTATTTTATTTTATCTTCTTTCTTTCCTTCCTTCCCTCCTTTCTTCCCTCCTCCCTTCCTCCCTCCCTCCCTCCCTCCCTCCCTCTCTCTCCCTCTCTCTCTCTCTCTCTCTCTTTCTTTCTTTCTTTCTACTTTTTCTCCCTTTTATTCTGAGCCATGTGGATGAAAGGCTCTTGGTACTGCAGCCAGGAGTCACTGCTGTGCCTCTGAGGTGGGAGAGCCAACTTCAGGACACTGGTCCACAAGAGACCTCCCAGCTCCACATAATATCAAACGGTGAAAATCTCCCAGAGATCTCCATCTCAACACCAGCACCCAGCTTCACTCAACGACCAGCAAGCTACAGTGCTGGACACCCTATACCAAACAACTAGCAAAACAGGAACACAACCCCACCCATTAGCAGAGAGGCTGCCTAAAATCATAATAAGTCCACAGACACCCCAAAACACACCACCAGATGTGGACCTGCCCACCAGAAAGACAAGATCCAGCCTCATCCAGCACAACACAGGCACTAGTCCCCTCCACCAGGAAGCCTACACAACCCACTGAACCAACCTTAGCCACTGGGGACAGACACCAAAAACAACGGGAACTACGAACCTGCAGCCTGCAAAAAGGAGACCCCAAACACAGTAAGATAAGCAAAATGAGAAGACAGAAGAACACACAGCAGATGAAGGAGCAACATAAAAACCCACCAGACCTAACAAATGAAGAGGAAATAGGCAGTCTACCAGAATAAGAATTCAGAATAATGATAGTAAAGATGATCCCAAATCTTGGAAACAGAATAGACAAAATGCAAGAAACATTTAACAAGGCCCTAGAAGAACAGACAAGGCCCTAGATGAAACAGACGATGACAACACAATAAATGAAATGAAAAATACTCTAGATGGGATCAATAGCAGAATAACAGAGGCAGAAGAATGGATAAGTCACCTGGAAGATAAAATAGTGGAAATAACTAATGCAGAGCAGAATAAAGAAAAAAGAATGAAAAGAACTGAGGACAGTCTCAGAGACCTCTGGGACAACGTTAAATGCACCAACATTTGAATTATAGGGGTCCCAGAAGAAGAAGAGAAAAAAAAAGGGACTGAGAAAGTATTTGAAGAGATTATAGTTGAAAACTTCCCTAATATGGGAAAGGAAATAGTTAATCAAGTCTAGGAAGCACAGAGAGTCCCATACAGGATAAATCCAAGGAGAAATATGCCAAGACACATATTAATCAAACTGTCAAAAATTAAATACAAAGAAAACATATTAAAAGCAGCAAGGGAAAAACAAAAAATAACACACAAGGGAATCCCCATAAGGTTAACAGCTGATCTTTCAGCAGAAACTCTGCAAGCCAGAAGGGACTCGCAGCACATATTTAAAGTGATGAAGGAGAAAAACCTGCAACAAAGATTACTCTACCCAGCAAGGATCTCATTCAGATTTGATGGAGAAATTAAAACCTTTACAGACAAGCAAAAGCTGAGAGAGTTCAGCACCACCAAACCAGCTTTACAACAACTGCTAAAGGAACTTCTCTAGGCAAGAAACACAAGAGAAGGAAAAGACCTACAATAACGAACCCAAAACAATTAAGAAAGTGGGAATAGGAACATACATATCGATAATTACCTTAAATGTAAATGGACTAAATGCTCCCACCAAAAGACACAGATTGGCTGAATGGATACAGAAACAAGACCCATATATATGCTGTCTACAAGAGACCCACTTCAGACCTAGAGACACATACAGACTGAAAGTGAGGGGATAGAAAAAGATACTCCATGCAAATGGAAACCTAAAGAGTTGGAGTAGCAATTCTCATATCAGACAAAATAGACTTTAAAATAAAGACTATTAGAAGAGACAAAGAAGGACACTACATAATGATCAAGGGATCGATCCAAGAAGAAGATATAACAATTCTAAATATTTATGCACCCAACATAGGAGCACCTCAATACATAAGGCAAATACTAACAGCCATAAAAGGGGAAATCGACAGTAACACATTCATAGTAGGGGACTTTAACACCCCACTTTCACCAATGGACAGATCATCCAAAATGAAGATAAATAAGGAAACACAAGCTTTAAATGATACATTAAACAAGATGGACTTAATTGATATTTATAGGACATTCCATCCAAAAACAACAGAATACACATTTTTCTCAAGTGCTCATGGAACATTCTCCAGGATAGATCATATCTTGGGTCACAAATCAAGCCTTGGTAAATTTAAGAAAATTGAAATTGTATCA
The DNA here is from genome assembly GCF_003676395.1 of Aethalodelphis obliquidens. NCBI lineage: Eukaryota > Metazoa > Chordata > Mammalia > Artiodactyla > Delphinidae > Aethalodelphis > Aethalodelphis obliquidens. Next base: position 17,174,324 of record NW_020837980.1, on the reverse strand, counting down.
AGTATCTTTTCCGACCACAACGCTATGAGACTAGATATCAATTACAGGAAAAGATCTGTAAAAAATACAAACACATGGAGGCTAAACAATACTTAATAACGAAGTGATCACTGAAGAAATCAAAGAGGAAATAAAAAAATACCTAGAAACAAATGACAGTGGAGACACGAAGACCCAAAACCTATGGCATGCAGCAAAAGCAGTTCTAAGAGGGAAGTTTACAGCAATACAGTCCTACCTTAACAAACAGGAAACATCTCGAATAAACAACCTAACCCTGCACCTAAAGCAATTAGAGAAAGAAGAACAAAAAAACCCCAAAGTTAGCAGAAGGAAAGAAATCATAAAAATCAGATCAGAAATAAATGAAAAAGAAATGAAGGAAACGATAGCAAAGATCAATAAAACTAAAAGCTGGTTCTTTGAGAAGATAAACAAAATTGATAAACCATTAGCCAGACTCATCAAGAAAAAAAGGGAGAAGACTCAAATCAATAGGATTAGAAATGAAAAAGGAGAAGTAACAACTGACACTGCAGAAATACAAAAGTTCATGAGAGATTACTACAAGCAACTCTATGCCAATAAAATGGACAACCTGGAAGAAATGGACAAATTCTTAGAAATGCACAACCTGCCAAGACTGAATCAGGAAGAAATAGAAAATATGAACAGACCAATCACAAGCACTGAAATTGAAACTGTGATTAAAAATCTTCCAACAAACAAAAGCCCAGGACCAGATGGCTTCACAGGCGAATTCTATCAAACATTTAGAGAAGAACTAACACCTATCCTTCTCAAACTCTTCCAAAATATAGCAGAGGGAGGAACACTCCCAAACTCATTCTACAAGGCCACCATCACCTTGATACCAAAACCAGACAAGGATGTCGCAAAGAAAGAAAACTACAGGCCAATATCACTGATGACCATAGATGCAAAAATTCTCAACAAAATACTAGCAAACAGAATCCAACAGCACATTAAAAGGATCATACACCATGATCAAGTGGGGTTTATTCCAGGAATGCAAGGAATCTTAAATATGTGCAAATCAATCAACGTGATACACCATATTAACAAATTGAAGGAGAAAAACCATATGATCATCTCAATAGATATAGAAAAAGCTTTTGGCAAAATTCAACACTCATTTATGATAAAAACCCTGCAGAAAGTAGGCATAGAGGGAACTTTCCTCAACATAATAAAGGCCATATATGACAAACCCACAGCCAACATCATCCTCAATGGTGAAAAACTGAAAGCATTTCCACTAAGATCAGGAACAAGACAAGGTTGCCCACTCTCACCACTCTTATTCAACATAGTTTTGGAAGTTTTAGCCACAGCAATCAGAGAAGAAAAGGAAATAAAAGGAATCCAAATCAGAAAAGAAGTAGTAAAGCTGTCACTGTTTGCAGATGACATGTTACTATACATAGAGAATCCTAAAGATGCTACCAGAAAACTACTAGAGCTAATCAATGAATTTGGTAAAGTAGCAGGATACAAAATTAATGCACAGAAATCTGGCATTCCTATACACTAATGATGAAAAATCTGAAAGTGAAATCAAGAAAACACTCCCATTTACCATTGCAACAAAAAGAATAAAATATCTAGGAATAAACCTACCTAAGGAGACAAAAGACCTGTATGCAGAAAATTATAAGACACTAATGAAAGAAATTAAAGATGATACAAATACATGGAGAGATATACCATGTTCTTGGATTGGAAGAATCAACATTGTGAAAATGACTCTACTACCCAAAGCAATCTACAGATTCAATGCAATCCCTATCAAACTATGACTGGCATTTTTCACAGAACTAGAACAAAAACTTTCACAATTTGTATGGAAACACAAAAGACCCCGAATAGCCAAAGCAATCTTGAGAACGAAAAACGGAGCTGGAGGAATCAGGCTCCCTGACTTCAGACTATACTACAAAGCTACAGTAATCAAGACAGTATGGTAGTGGCACAAAAACAGAAACATAGAGCAATGGAACAGGATAGAAAGCCCAGAGATAAACCCATGCACATACAGTCACCTTATCTTTGATAAAGGAGGCAGGAATGTACAGTGGAGAAAGTACAGCCTCTTCAATAAGTGGTGCTGTGAAAACTGGACAGGTACATGTAAAAGTATGAGATTAGATCACTCCCTAACACCATACACAAAAATAAGCTCAAAGTGGATTAAAGACCTAAATGTAAGGCCAGAAACTATCAAACTCTTAGAGGAAAACATAGGCAGAACACTCTATGACATAAATCACAGCAAGATCATTTTTGACCCACCTCCTAGACAAATGGAAATAAAAACAAAAATAAACAAATGGGACCTAATGAAACTTCAAACTTTTTCACAGCAAAGGAAACCATAAATAAGACCAAAAGACAACCCTCAGAATGGGAGAAAATATTTTCAAATGAAGCAACTGACAAAGGATTAATCTCCAAAATTTACAAGCAGCTCATGCAGCTCAATAACAAAAAACCAAACAACCCAATCCAAAAATGGGCAGAAGACCTAAATAGACATTTCTCCAAAGAAGATATACAGACTGCCAACAAACACATGAAAGAATGCTCAACGTCATTAATCATTAGAGAAATGCAAATCAAAACTACAATGAGATATCATCTCACACCAGTCAGAATGGCCATCATCAAAAAATCTAGAAACAATAAATGCTGGAGAGGGTGTGGAGAAAAGGGAACACTCTTGCACTGTTGGTGGGAATGTGAATTGGTACAGCCACTATGGAGAACTGTATGGAGGTTCCTTAAAATACTACAAATAGAACTACCATATGACCCAGCAATCCCACTACTGGGCATATACCCTGAGAAAACCATAATTCAAAAAGAGTCATGTACCAAAATGTTCATTGCAGCTCTATTTACAATAGCCCGGAGATGGAAACAACCTAAGTGTCCATCATCGGATGAATGGATAAAGATGTGGCACATATATACAATGGAATATTACTCAGCCATAAAAAGAAACAAAATTGAGCTATTTGTAATGAGGTGGATAGACATAGAGTCTGTCATACAGAGTAAAGTAAGTCAGAAAGAGAAAGACAAATACCGTATGCTAACACATATATATGGAATTTAAGGGAAAAAAATGTCATGAAGAACCTAGGGGTAAGACAGGAATAAAGACACAGACCTACTAGAGAATGGACTTGAGGATATAGGGAGGGGGAAGGGTAAGCTGTGACAAAGCGAGAGAGAGGCATGGACATATATACACTACCAAACGTAAGGTAGATAGCTAGTGGGAAGCAGCCGCATAGCACAGGGAGATCAGCTCGGTGCTTTGTGACCACCTAGAGGGGTGGGATAGGGAGGGTGGGAGGGAGGGAGACGCAAGAGGGAAGAGATATGGGAACCTATGTATACGTATAACTGATTCACTTTGTTATAAAGCAGAAACTAACACACCATTGTAAAGCAATTATACTCCAATGAAGATATAAAAAAATAAAATAAAATAAGAAATTAATAAAAGTAAAACCATATGATTATCTTAATAGTGGCAGTAAAGCATTAGACAAAATTCAATACCCATTCATGATAAAACAAACAAACAAACAAAAAAAAGCTTTCAACAAACTAAGAATAGAACAGAATTTTCACAACCTGATAAAGGGTGTCTTGAAAAACATACAGCTAAGCTAATATCACTTAAAGGAGAAAGATTGAATCCCTTCCCCCAAAATCAGGAAGCATGTCCACTCTCTCCACCTTCATTTAACACTGTGCTGAAGATTCTAGCTAGAGGAATAAAGCAAGAAAAAGAAGGAAAATGAATACACTTTGGAAAGGAAGTAGAACTGTCCTTATTTGCAGACAACATGATTATCTATATGAAAAGTCTCATGGAATTAAATATAAGTGAGTTTAACAATGTCTCAGAATAGAAAGCCACTATACATAAATTAATTCTATTTCTATATGTCAACAACAAACAATTGAAAATTAAAATTTTCTAAAGTAACATTTGTTATAACATTAAAAATATGAAATATTTAGGAACAAATAAGTAAATATGTGTAAGACCGATACACTGAAACCTACAAAGCATTACTGAGAAGAAGTAAAGAAGACTCAAGTAAGCAGAAAGAATGCCATGCTTATGGATTAGAAGGCCCAGTATTGTGAAGACGTCGATTTTCCCCAGATTGAAAGACAGATTCAATTTCAATCCCAATCAAAAATCTCCACAGGCTTTTTAGAAATTAACATGCTGATTCTTAAAATGTATAGGGAAATACAAAGGATCTAGAAGAACCAAAATAGTTTTTAAAATAAGAACAAGTCTGTAAGTCTTACATTACCTGATTTCAAGATTTAAAATAAAGTTACAGTGATCGAGACCATGTGTATTGACATAAGGGTAGACACACAGACCAATGCAACAGAATAGAGATACAGAAAAAGACACGCATTTATGGTCAATTAATTTTCAAAAGAATACCAAGATAATGCAATGGGGAATGATGATCCTTTCAACAAATGGTGCTGGAAAAGTTGGCTATCCATATGAAAAAGTGAACCTCAAGATGGTTCCTCAGAAAGTTAAACATGACATTATTATGATATTAATATCATATGATATTATGATATATTATCATATTATATGATAATTATAATATGATATATAATATGATATATTATCATATTATATGATATATATATCATATTATCATATGATATTATAATATCATATGATATTAATATTATTATTATCCAGCAATATTATTATTATATTATTATCCAGCAATCCCACTTTTACATATATATACAAAAAAATTGAAAGCAGGGACTCAAACAGATTTACCCCAATGTTCATAGTAGCATTATTCACAAGAGCCAAAACATGGAAACAACCCAAGTACCCATCAACAAATGAAGGGATTTTAAAATTTTGCTATATACATACATTGAAACGTTATTCACCCTTAAAAAGGAATAAAATTCCGATATATGCTACAACATGGAGGAACCTTGAAAACATTATGCTAAGTGAAAGAAATCATGCACAAGATGACAAATATGGTATGGACTCATTTATATGAGACGCCTAGAATAGATAAATTCATAGAGACAGAAAATAGAGAATGGGGAGGGGAAATGGAAATTATTGTTTAATAGGTACAGAGTTTCTGTTCAGAATGATGAAAAAGTTCTGGAAACTGAGAATTGAATTCTTGAAATCTTAGAATCCAAAATTTAATCAGGAGACTAACAAATAAACTACCACAATGGACCAGGCAGAAGATGAGAGTGGTAGCAGTAGAGACAGAAAAAAGTAGACGAATGCGTAATATATTCTAGCAGTAGAACCAAATGAACTTGCTGGTACCTGGTTAAGCGAGATGGGAAAGAGAGGAATCAAGAATATCACATAGATCTTTGAATTGAACATTTGGGTGGAATATGGAGCTATATGTGAATAGATGGAAAAATCAGGAGTTCAATTTCAGCCTTTTTCAAGTTTAAGATGCCAATAAGACATCATATGGAAGCTGCTGAAGGCAGCTGCAGATACAAATCTGGAGGTCCCTGCTCCCATGGTGCTTATAATCCGCGATGGTTAATTTTATGTGTTAACCTGACATTTGGTCAAACATTATTCTGTGTGTGCTTGTGAGTGTGTCTTAGATGAGCTTAACATTTGAATCTGTAGACTTATTAAGACAGAGCGCCCTCCCTGAAGTGGGTGGGTCTCATCCAATCAAGTGAAGACATGAAAAGAACAAAAAGGCTGAGTAAGAGGGAACTCCTCCTGCTTGTCTACCTTGAGCTGGGACACTGGTCTTCTTCCTGCCTTTAGACTCTTCTTGGGTCTTAAGCTGCTGGCTTTTGGACTGGAATTTGTACCATTGGCTCTCCTGGAACTACACCATCGGCTCTCCTGAGTCTCCAGCTGGCCAACTGCAGATCTTAGGATTTCTCAGTCTCCATAATCACGTGAGCCAATTCCTAACAGAGAATATAAAAGTGGTGCCTATAATTATGATTGTGATAAGGGTTACGCAGCATACATATAGGTACTCTGGGAGCATATATCAGGAGGAGAGTCTAATCTAGGCTGAGGAAGGAGGAAAGACTTTTCTGAAATTAAGAATAATTGATTCCAAACTTGGAAATAAGGCACAATGATGATTACTTGATACTTTTATATCATACCAGAGAATATTTTTAATAAGCCTATTTGACTTTCATGTGAGTCTCTCAGAAAATATCACTTAAAAAAATAACTCACTGCTGACAAGGGACATTTTTAAAGACAGACCTGGGGCTTCCCTGGTGGCGCAGTAGTTGAGAGTCCACCTGCCGATGCAGGGGACACGGGAGAGGCCACAACAGTGAGAGGCCTGTGCTCCGCAACGGGAGAGGCCACAAAAAAAAAAAAAAAAAAAAGACAGACCTGAAAGAATACAGATTAACCTGGTAAGGTGTCATGGTTTTATAGTAAACCATGTTGTAAATACTCGTAGGATATTAACTAGTTTTGCATACAACTTAACATTGTTATTTTGACATTTCTTTCTTATCAGAATACACAAACCCCTGTTCTTCAACACATCTTAGAACGAGCATTATTCCTGCTGACTCCCTCATCAATGAGTTACATGGAGCTTAAGCTCCTGCTCACGTATAACTCTTTGAGAAGTGTGCTGGGGAAAAACTATTTTTATAAATAAAACATATTTTTATAAAAGCTAAGATCAGAACAATGAAGAGGAGCTGGCTGGATACTGCCTGTTGGGTGTGTCGGGCAGCAGGAAGCATAGGGACGTGTTCTAGACAAAGTGAAACTGCAGTGCAAAAGCACTAAAGTTTAAAAACCAAAAAGCACAATAAGTTCTAGGAACTGGAAAAATATAGGGGAAAATCTTAAGTACTGAGAGGAGAACAGAAACTATAATAAGATGAGGCTAAGGAGAAATGTGGGGATCACTGAACAACAGAAGGATCCACTGAAGAATTTCATCTGTTGAGGGACTCGATTGAGATTATGTTGGCTGAAATCTGAAAAGTAAAATAGAAGAAAGCAAATTTGGTTTGGAATAAACTCTCAGGAGGCCCTTGCGATCATTTAGGCGAAAAAGATGATAGTTTGGTGTTGGGCAAAGGAGAAGGAGAAAAGGAAAACAGAGTCAAGAGATGGTTTGGAGATGGAATCAATACAACTGACTATTGACAAATGTGGAAAATAAGGGAAAGGGCAGAGATCAGGGTTGCTCTCAGATTTCTGGCTGCAGCAGTGAATGGTAATGCCCTGCAGAGTAGCAGCTGTGTTGGCTTGAGTCTCTGAGTCGCAAAATACCCCAGGGAAAGAGCAGGTGTCATCTTTAGCTGTGACCATAAAGTGGCATGCTGTCAGGAGAGTGGCAGCCTGCCTGGGCCACTTTACCTTGGAATATGGTACTTACTCGGTCCTCTGCTCCAGCCACTGCCCTGGGCACTGGCATGATGCTCATTTGCAACAATCATTTCCCTTGGTCACTTGCCCAGACACCTCCTGGGCCACAAAAATAATCCTCAGGTTCCTTAAAAAACTAAAAGTAGAATTACCATATGACCCAGCAATCCCGCTACTGGGCATATACCCAGAGAAAACCATAATTCAAAAAGACACATGCACCCCAATGTCCACTGCAGCACTATTTACAATAGCCAGGTCATGGAAGCAACCTAACGACGTGCCCATCAACAGACGAATGGATAAAGAAGATGTGGTACATATACACAATGGAATATTACTCAGCCATAAAAAGGAATGAAATTGGGTCATTTGTTGAGATGTGGATGGAACTAGAGACTGTCATACAGAGTGAAGTAAGTCAGAAAGAGAAAAACAAATATCGTATATTAACACATATATGTGGAATCTAGAAAAATGGTACAGATGAACTGGTTTGCAGGGCAGAAATTGAGACACAGATGCAGAGAAGAAACATATGGACACCAAGGGGGGAAAGCAGGGGTGTGGGGGTGGTGGTGGTGGGATGAATTGGGAGATTGGGATTGACATACATACACTAATATGTATAAAATAGATAACTAATAAGAACCTGCTGTAAAATAAATAAAATTTAAAAAAAAAAAGAAAGTCTACTCTGGGTGATATTTATGTACTATTATAACTTGGAGAGCTATGAAAACAAAATGCAATTAATTATTTTAACTTCATTAAAAATCAATGATTTAATAAAAAAAATAATAATAATAATCCTCAAATTAGGCAACAGACACAATAGAGAAAGTGAGGACCTCTGGCACATAACCATTTTCCCTTTCGCTACCTTCTCTCAGGGTCCCATTAATTCTCTTTTTGTGTTTGCAAGCACAAAAGGGTGTGTGACTCATCCCCTTCTTGGAAGAAGGAACTATCTGCTGTAACAATCCTACCCCTCACCCCTTAGCTACCTGAATTCTCCTGGGGAGGCCCCACCACCTAGCAGCTTCTCCTTTTATGAAACTTGACCATCTCAAGCTGAAACTAGCTCTGCTTCCTGAACAGCAAGATGCAATCACACCTATAGGACTTGAATCTTCCAAGTACAGAAAGCCGAATGGGAGCGATGTTGCAATGCATCCCTGCCTCAGTAGGGGTTCACCATCTTAGAGTCCACAAGGGGCTCTCTTGTGCCCTTTCACCTATTCAACAAAGGTTTAAAAAACCCTGCTGGGCTTCCCTGGTGGCGCAGTGGTTGAGAGTCCACCTGCCGATGCAGGGGACATGGGTTCGTGTCCCGGTCAGGGAAGATCCCACATGCCGCGGAGCGGCTGGGCCCGTGAGCCATGGCCGCTGAGCCTGCGCGTCCGGAGCCTGTGCTCCGCAACGGGAGAGGCCACAACAGTGAGAGGCCTGCGTACCACCAAAAAAAAAAAAAAAAAAAACACCACTGCTAAGTGCCATTTTCTATCTAGGCAATGGGAATACAATAATGAATTAAAGTAAAAGGTTCCTGGCCTTTTAGATCTTATATTTTTATAGGGAAAACAATTAGTAAGTAAACACATAAATAAGCAACATAATATAAAAGTAGAATTACCATATGATCCAGCAATCCCACTTCTGTGTATATTTATATGCAAAGCAAATGAAAACAGGATCTCAAAGGGATATTTGTGCTCCCATGTTTATTAAAGCATTACTCCCAATAGCCAAGATATGGAAAACGTAAGTGTCCATCTACAGGTGAATGGATAGAAAAGATGTGCCACACACACAGACACACACACACACACACACACACACACACACTGGAATATTATTCAACCGTAACAAAGAAGGAAATCCTACCATTTGAGACAACATGGATGAAGCTTGGGGACTTTACGCTAAGTGACAGAAAGACAAATACTGTGTGATATCACTTATATGTGGAATCTAAAAAAGCCAAACTCATAGAAAAAGAGTAGAGTGGTGGTGACCAGGGATTAGGAGGGTAGGGGAAAATAGGAAGATATTAGTCAAAGGGTACAAACCTCCAGTTATAGGGTGAATAAGCTCTGAGGATCTAATGTACAGCATGGTGATTACAGTTAATAATACTGTGTTACATGCTTGAAAGTTGCTAAGAGAATAGATCTTAAATGTTTTCACCACAAAAAAAGAAACAGTAATTATGTGATGTGACGGAGGTGTTAGCTGATGCTAATATATTATTTTGCAACATACAAATATATCAAATTAACATGGTATACACCTTAAATTTACACAATATATGTTACTTGTATCTCAATAAAGCTGGGAAAAATGCTTAAGAAAAAATGAAATAAAAAATTGGAGTTTACTTAAAACTGAAAAGCAACATAATACATTGTGATGAAAGTTATGAATAAAATAAACAGAATGATGAGGTAGAAACTAAGGAATGACACTCATCAAGAAAGGTGTTTCTGAGGTGGCGGCATTTAGGCTGAGACTTGAAAGGTGAGAATGAGAGGCTGCCTGTGTTTACCGCAGGTGATGCTATAAAAATCATCAAGCTATGTATTGAGAATAAATCTGATGTTATTAGAGTGCTGTTTGGGGTCAGTGGTAGTTACGTGAAGGCAGAAGTGATGCTGTTGCCGGAACTTAATTCATAACACTGTGGAAGAGGAAACTGTATTTTGAAAAAAGACAAATGTGATTTTCCCTTTCACCTTTTTGGAAACATGGCTTCTTCCTAGTAAACCCAAAGTATCCTGGGGGAGAAGGAGGTGCAGATTGGATCAAGGCTGTCAAAGAAGGAAGGAAGAGAGCAGAAGTTATTATTCAACTTGTCACACTCAAGAGAATTTTGCAGCATAACAATAGGCTAGGAAATGCACAATTGAGAAAGAAAGGATTCTGTAAAGTTTAACTCCCACTAAATATATCAAGGGCTAGACCTGATAGACTGTATCACATTTAAGTAGAGTAGAGGTTAAAGAAACATTCTTTCCTGACCCAGGGGACTGTAGGACTGGAAGGGGGAGGGAGGGAGGGGGTGGATGGCAGCTCCCCCCTCCACACCCTGCTGCGTTTCTAGTTCCCTGGAGGTGTGTTGGACAGGCTGAGGGAGAACACTGGGAACTGCGGGGTCTTTGCACCACTCCTCATTTGGGGCTCTGGGAGGAGCAGCCCTGCATCAACTTGGGGAAGAAGTAGGCGCCAGCATGACTTGGAGCACTGTTCCTCTGAATGCTTGTGGACCAACTGATTTTTATTGTTTGTTTTTTTCCATTCAGCCCTGGTACATTTACAAAATAAACTAAGAATAAGTCAATAGAAAAAGGAAGTGAAAAATAAAATAAGTTGAAACAGAAATACAAGCCCACGTTTTTTATTAGATTCAACAGACATAGAATTACTCTTAAATGGCTTTAAAAGTTTCTACACACTTTAACCAGACCCTGTTGGAAGACGGAGCCGAGACGTTAAGCTCAGCTTTTAAAGGGCATGGGCATCCCACAGACGGGCTGCCCCTTCAGTAGTTGTTATCTGGCGCCCAGATACTTCCCTTGGCTGGGCAGGTGATCTCCATATGTCATCATCTGTTGTTTCTTTATAATAACACTGGGTGGGACCTAGGACAGACTGGGGTGAGAGGAAGACAGGACAAGAAAGGCAGAAACCAACCTTAAAGGAGAATGGAATTGCTTTTGACGTCAGAAAGAGCTTTGCAGCCTGCAGCCACCCTAAAATCACCCTGTGTGGGCTTCCCTGGTGGCGCAGTGGTTGAGAGTCCGCCTGCCGATGCAGGGGACACCGGTTCGTGCCCCGGTCTGGGAAGATGCCACGGAGCGGCTGGGCCTGTGAGCCATGGCGGCTGAGCCTGCGAGTCCGGAGCCTGTGCTCCGCAACGGGAGAGGCCACAGCAGTGAGAGGCCCGCGAACCGCAAAAAAAAAAAATAATAAAATCACCCTGTGTGATTATGTTATTAGCAGGCACCTTGAGGGATCCCCTACTGGCACCCTAACAGTGGTCTTGCAAATAATCACTTGGCCACAGGCGCAGAGCCAGCAGCAAAGACTGGCTTTTATTATTTTATTTCCCGGTACTATACAGGCTTTCTGGCCTGAAGTAAGAGGGGATGAGTAAGAAAAATATATATAATAGAATGGGGGCCGGTTCCAACTCTCCCGAACCTACAACTAGACCTGGCTCAATGCAAGAGAATTTTATATTGAGCACAGTTATTTTGGGGGAAAGAAGAGAGAGAAAAATGAAGAGAGTTAACTGGCATCAGGAAACCCTTCATAAAGCTAACCATTGCTTACCCCTTTCAGGCTAGCTGGTTCCACTTCTTTCCTTTCTTTGCCGTAGACACCAGGGCTCTAGAGTCTTTCTCTACCTTACAACTGCCAACACTTGGAATTTCCATACCCACCAAGCTGAGGCAGCAAGAAGACAGGGTCTATGGCCCTTGGTCTTGCTCAGCTGTTGCTAATGGTTAATGGGTTCTTGCCCTCAGTTAGAATAGGGTTCACCTGAGGTTTGCCCCGCCTCCAACTTCCTTCTAATAAGAGCCTCCCTACCATGTTGTATTAGTCAGGGCTCTCCAGACAAACAAAACCAATAAGATATATATAGATACACAGAAAGAGGTTTTTAATGAGGGGTTGGCTCACGCAATTATGGAGGCCGAGAAGTCCCACAATCTGCTGTCTGCGAACTGAAGACCCCAGGGAGCCAGTGATGTAGTCCCAGTTCAGACCCAAAGGCCTGAACACCAGGAGAGACTTAATCCGTGTCCGAAGGCCCGAGAACCAAGAGTGCTGATGTCCAAGGGCTGAAGATGGATGTCCCAGGTCAAGCAAGAGGTAGTTTGCGCTTCCTCTGCCCTTTTGTCAATCATGAACTAACCAAGATAAACCAAGAGCTAATTGAGATAAAGCAACAGTGTCACCTTGGTCCTAGATGGATTGCTTATATACCTGAGGACTTTCAGGCTAGGTAATTAAGAATCAGATAGGCCGGGCTTCCCTGGTGGCGCAGTGGTTGAGAGTCCGCCTGCCGATGCAGGGGACACGGGTTCGTGCCCCGGTCCGGGAAGATCCCACATGCCACGGAGCGGCTGGGCCCGTGGGCCATGGCCGCTGAGCCTGTGCATCCGGAGCCTGTGCTCCACAATGGGAGAGGCCACAACAGTGAGAGGCCCGCGTACCGGCCTCACCATCACTACCTCAGTCCCCAGCCATTTCTCAGGAGTTCTGAGCAAGGAAGATGTAAAGTCTACTTTAAACTGTCCTCCAGAGGCCTTTGCAGCAATAAATTGGGCTCTAGAACTTGGGTTACAGATAAGTGTTTTGGAGAGGGACATCACACCAAGTGAGTAGTTCATTCTAAAAATTCTGCCTTTTGTGATTTCCTACTATTGAACCATTCTGCTTTATTCATTTGGACAGACCAGGCTGGACTTGTAATTACTGACTAAATCAGAAGTCAACAGTGTTTGAAAAAGGAAAGAAAGGGACTTCCTTGGTGGTCCAGTGGGTAAGACTCTGCGCTCCCAATGCAGGGGGCCCGGGTTCAATCCCTGGTCGGGGAACTAATTCTGCGCATACCGCAACTAAGAGTCTGCATGCCACAACTAAGGAGCCTGCATGCATGCCATAACTAAAGATCCCTCGTGCCGCAGCTAAGACCCGGTGCAGCCAAAATAAATAAATAAGTAAATATTTAAAAAAAGAAAGAAAAGAAAAAGGAAAGAAAGAAAAGATAGCACAAGGAAAATAAATTCAGATTGTGTGTTGAACATTGAAACCATTCCCACTTCTTTTCATACTGTCTATATAATAGAGAATAAATGTTCAAACCTTCCCATTATTAGATTGGAAGGCCTGGGAGATAACATATGGAAAAGGAAGGCAAATATTGTTTGACCTCAGGAAAAAAGTGACGCCTTCTTCCAAGCTGGATAAAAATCTGTCAATTAAGAATGGCCGTGATTTATTCAAAGCTCTAATCTATGGCTTTTTATTCTTCGTACCCAATGCAATAAACACAGGACAAAGTTAAAATTAAAAATATATCCTTCTTTCATACTACCAAATAAATTTAAGACTAAGGATATTTAGAACTGGCCAGCTGAAATATTCATTTAAAAAAAATATATTTGTATAAAAAATGGTGTTAGTTGGAAGAGGAGAGAAAACTTTTTGCTATCAGCATCATAAATTTATTCCTTCCAAAAAACACATTCTGAATTAAGTGGTACTGTCTGCTTTGCTTGGTAGAATTGTTCCACCTGAGGAGATCAAAAGAGATTTAGCTTGGATGTGTAAATGAAAAGAATTGTTGCTTCCACTACTGAAAAGTTCCATCCTAAGGAAAGTTTCTGCCCAACTTTTTAAGCCTAGGCAGTTAAACCTCCACATCAAAAAATAATGTTGGGTGTTTATCTGAATACTTCAACAACAACTTCTATAACCCCAAAATGAGATGTAGGTATACTGCTTTGCTTCTTCCTCTTACGAACTGGGGACTGAAATAGGAGGAAGGAGAAAAAATAAGAAAGGAAAAGATAGAAACTTGAGAAGTACATTTGTTTAGTGCAAAGCAGCACAAAATGTACAGGGGGAAACACTTTGAAACACCTTCGAGCTCAACCATAATAGCTATGTGACTTTGTACAGTATACTTTGTTTCTCTCATCTCAGTCTCCTGATCAATAATATGAAAATCGGGTTTTGCTAACATCACAGATGAACTCGATCCAGTTTCCGTGCTGTACCAGATAGGTCTGATGCAACCTGCCCCAACTCCTCATTTTTTGCTTTTGTTTTTAACATCTTTATTGGAGTATAATTGCTTTACAATGGTGTGTTAGTTTCTGCTGTATAATAAAGTGAATGAGCTATACATATAATACATCCCCATAGCTCCTCCCTCTTGCGTCTCCCTCCCACACTCCTCGGTTCCTTGCTCAAGTGAGAGCCGCGGCCCAGCTCCTGTTTGCTTCCTCTCCTCACACCACCCGCTGTCTCAGCCTCCGTGAGACATGCCATGCCTCGGGCATCCCCAGCAGCTACTCAGAGGGGCCAGGTAACACCATCTAGAAGTCAGGCAAATTTTAAAATAATTGGATGGATTTTGGCCAATGAAAAGCAGGAAATAAGAAGTCACTGACAAATGCATCCCTTACTCCCCCTCCTTCCCAAACCTAACAGTCTGTTCTGAGGCACAGTGGACCTATACTACCTCTCAGGAGATGCTCCGTGTGAAGAGCACTGGCCATGTCTCTTAGTGAAGCAGTGGCCAGCTTGATAACACACCAACTTATACTTTCTTATCCTCCTTCCCTGTTTTACTTCCCTTCTTCCCTCACTCTTGCTACCCTGGGATTCCACTCCAAATAAAGCATTAATATATCAACCTTGTCTCAGGCTCTTTTCTATGCAATTTAAAGACAAAAAGAGTGCCATGGGGAATTCCCTTGTGGTCCGGTGGTTAGAACTCGGTGCTTTCACTGCCGTGGGCCTGGGTTCAATCCCTGGTCGGGGAACTAAGATCCTGCAAGCCGCGCAGCACGGCCACAAAAAAAAAAAAAAAAAAAAAAGGGGGAGTGTCATGAAATTAAGTGAAATGGGAATATGGGAAAGCCATTTATAAGTGTTAAAGTAATCATTATGCCCATAAAAAGTCCACTTGGAGAAATAAAAAAGAAGTACAAAATATTACGACCAGAACTTGTTGCAGAGACATTTATAAGGGATTACGGTACAGAAAGAAAGGAGCGCTTAACTCAGCTGGAGTGGGAGTTTGAAGTAAAAGGGGGAAAAGCCCCAAATAAAAGAGAGCCTTTCAACTAGAGATAATGCCCAGGCAGACAAGAGAAGGGCATCTGGGGCAAAGGCAGAGATGTGACATTCCCTGGAGGCCTGAGAAAGCACGTGAAGTCTCAGGAACTTAGTTGAGAATGAGGTCAAAGAATGGGCAGGGTCAGATCATGAAGGACCTTGCACACCACACTGGAGACCTCACCTTTTTCTCAAGGCCGTGAGAATTGAAGAGGAACAATGTAATCAAGGATTACATTGTAAAAAGATCACCCAGACACTGGTGTGGAGGAGAGAAAGGAAGAGAGTGAGACAGGAAGTAAGGAGAACAATTAGGAGGCTATTGTATAAGTACAAGGAAAGAATGATGCGGGGCTGGTCTAAGGCAGCGGCTGGGGCAGTGCAAAGAAAGGGCAGACTGGAAAGATTCATAGGAAGTAAAATCAATTGTCTTGAATGTGGAGGTCTAAACAAGAAGGAGTCATCTAAGAGGGTCTCAGGTTTCAGATGTGAGCAGGTAGGGACCATTAACCAGGGCTGGAAATGAAGAACAGAGATTTGCGTATTTTTGGTGGCCACAAATAGAAGTGATATGCTGAATTTTTGCAGTCTAAGAGATATCTAAGTGAAGATTACCAAGAAGCAGTTGAAAATGTGTATCTGAAATTCAGTCAAGACTCTCTGAATTGATGTTAGAAATTTTGAAGAATGCAGAGATAAAAAAGTGAGTAAAGGAAAAACTTCTAAAATACCAACAACTGAGGGATAAATAGAGACAAAAGAAACCCACAAAAGAGACAGAATAGAAGGAGCTATCTAAAAGGTAAAAGGGAAACCAAGAAAGACTAGCATCCGAGATCAAGGGGTGGGAGAGATACGTGGATGTGAGTGGTCACCAGATAGGTCAAGTAAAATAAGGCCTAAAAATGCCCATTGATAGCAACCAGGAAACCATTAATGATCCTAATAAAAGAAGCTTGGTGAGGCGGTGAAAGTGGAAAAGTGGCTGCAGTTTGTTCAAAAGTAAATGAGAAATTTTCATTTGTTGCTGGTGGGAATGCAAAAAGGAAGACAGTTTAGCTGTTTCTTACAAAATTAAACATTCTTATCATAGATCCAGCAATCATGCTCCTTGGTATTTACCCAAAGGAGTTGGAAACTGATGTCCACACATAAACAGGCACATGGATGTTAAACCAGCTTTATTCATAATCACCAAAACTTGGAAGCAACCAAGGTGTCCTTCAGTAAGTGGATAAATTGGTACAGCCGGACAATGAGATATTATTCAGTGTTAAAAAGAAATGAACTTTCAAACCATGAAAAGACATGGAGAAACCTTAGATGTATATTACTAAGTGAGAGACACCGATCTGAAAAGGCTACACACTGTATGATTCCAACTATATGACATTCTGGAAAAAGCAAAACTATGGAGACACTGAAAGGATGAGTGGTTGCCTTGGGTTAGGGAGGCAGGGAGGATAAACTGGCAGAGTACAGAGGATTATTAGGGCATTGACACTATTCTGTATGGTACTACAGTGGTGGATACGTTATTATACATTTGTCAAAACCCATAAAACGTACAACAGCAAGAATGGACCCTAATGTAAACTATGGACTTTGGGTGATAATCTGTCAATGTGGTTCATCATTTACAACAAACGTACCTCTCGTGTGAGATTTCGATAGTGGGAGAGGGTGTGCTGTAGGCAGCTGGGCAGGGTGGGTATGTGGGAAGCCTCTGTGCCGTCTGCTCAATTTTGCTGTGAACATAAAATGCTCTATAAAATAAAGTCTGTTTGAAAAAAAGAGTAAATAGAGGATAATAAGATGGAGATGGTGAACACATTTTCTTTTGGCCATGCTGGGCAGCATGTGGGATCTTAGTTCCCTAACCGGGGATCAAACCCATGCCCCCTGCAGTGGAAGTGCAGTCTTATCCACTGGACCGCCAGGGAAGTCCTATGAACCACATTTAGAGTATAAGAAATTTGGGTGTTAAAAGCTGGAAATCACTCAGTTGATCTCTATGGCACTGGAATATACATAAGGAAACTCTAGAAGGAACAAAAACTAATAATAGGAATTATCTGTGGGAGATTGTGGAAAAGTAGATGAGGGTACTGGGGAAGGGGAACTGGAAGGGGACTTTTCACTGTAAATCTTTTTATACGTTTTTGTTTCTAAACCACGTGAGTTTATTAATTACTCAAAAAATTAAATGTAGCATCTACTATGTGCCAGATACATTTCTTCATGTCTTGAGGAAGGCTGGCAACCTCCTAAGGAATCAGGACAGACAGCCTTGTAGGATCTGAGATTATGACTTTAAAATCCCAAATAGCTTTGAGAGCTGATGAGATTGGCCTCATAAATGCCAAACGTCTTGTGGGGGTAAAATGACAGAAAGGAGAAAGACCATAATTTCTGGGATTCCAGGGAGCTGAAATAGAATGAATGAGAAAAAAACAGAGCTCAGAAACAGTTTATTAGTTAAGACTTAGCTAACAAAGTAGAAGTTAAGAAAACATTATTGTTTTCTAAGCAAAAAATGTTGTTATGAAGCAGCCAAGTTTAGTTGGCTCTCTTTAAAAATGCAAATCACTTTTACTATTTAAAAAAACCTGGAATTAGGGCTTCCCTGGCGGTCCAGTGGTTAAGACTCCACGCTCCCAATACAGGGGGCTTGGGTTCAATCCCTGGTCAGGGACGATCCTGCATGCTGCATGGCATGGCCAAAAAAACAAAACAAAAACAAACACACAAAAAAAACTCTGTAATTATTTCATTGACCAACCCATACTGACAGGTTGAAATCAACCACTGGAACTTCATTATAAAGATTTTTAAACCAATTAAATTTTGTTTTCCTCAAGCCACTGGATTTTGATATATTTCCATGACCTGTAGCCCTCTATTTATGTATTCATCATAGCTGGCTCTCAGAATATCCCGCTAAATAAAAAGTAGCCCAAAGAACACCTCCCACTGAACTCAAAAGATTTCCATCGTGAAAAATCTGCTTATTATTATTGTTATTTTAACAGAACAATGGAATTACCAAATGCCGCACAATCAAATTCACCAAGCAAAGAAATGAAAATAAAACAAATAAGAGAAATTCCTGGTTTCCCCACAAACAAAAAAAGTTATAACAAAGAAATGAGCCAGTACAATACTCTTTTTTTTTTTTTTTTTTTGCGGTACGCGGGCCTTTCACTGTTGAGGCCTCTCCAGTTGCAGAGCACAGTCATCCAGACGCGCAAGCTCAGCGGCCATGCCTTACGGGCCCAGCCGCTCCGCGGCATGTGGGATCTTCCCGGACCGGGGCACGAACCCGCGTCCCCTGAGTCGGCAGGCGGACTCCCAACCACTGCGCCACCAGGGAAGCCCAGTACAATACTCTTAAGAACACACAAATTGACATTCCATTGGAAGTCATATCTAAGGAAAATTAAATATTAACCTCACACAATCTGTAATCCCTGCTGCCAAATACTGATAATTATTGGAGTTCTTCATCAAAAAAGCAGTCTGGGGGCTTCCCTAGTGGCGCAGTGGTTGAGAGTCTGCCTGCCGATGCGGGGGACATGGGTTCGAGCCCCGGTCCGGGAAGATCCCACATGCCACGGAGCGGCTGGGTCCGTGAGCCATGACCGCTGAGCCTGTGCGTCCGGAGCCTGTGGTCCGCAACGGGAGAGGTCACAGCAGTGAGAGGCCCGTGTACCTTAAAAAAAAAAAAGCAGTCTGGGTAAGTAATAAGTAATTCTAGATATGGAGATATATTAACTCCAATTTCGGCTGACCATATTTACTCACATATTTTCCCCTTTCCTCATCTCTTCCCTCAATCCTCTGAGGAAAAGAAGAAATTTTCTTTTTCCTGCCTAATTTTCCTCTAATATATTGTAGTGGTTTTGACATAATTCAAAAAGACACATGCACCCCAATGTTCATTGCAGCACTATTTACAATAGCCAGGACATGGAAGCAACCTAAATGTCCATCGACAGATGAATGATAAAGAAGATATGGTACGTATATACAATGGAATATTACTCAGCCGTAAAAAAAACGAAATTGAGGCATTTGTAGTGATGTGGATGGACCTAGAGTCTCTCATACAGAGTGAAGTAAGTCAGAAAGAAAAAAACAAATACCGTACATTAATGCATATATATGGAATCCAGAAAAATGGTACTGATGAACCTAGTGGCAGGGCAGGAATAGAGACACAGACGGAGAGAATGGACTTGTGGACACAGGGGGGAAGGGAAGGGTGAGACGAATTGAGAGAGTAGCATTGACACATATACACTACCATGCATACAATAGATAGCTAGTGGGAAGCTGCCGTATAGCACAGGGAGCTCAGCTCGGTGCTGTGATGATGGTGGGATGGGGAGGGTGGGAGGGAGGCCCAAGAGGGAGGGGATATAAGTATACATACAGCTGATTCACTTTGTTGTACAGCAGAAACTAACACAACATTTTAAAGCAATTATAATCTAATAAAGATGAAAAAAAATTTTTTTAATTGTAGTGGTTTTGAAACTTGGAAAAAAGAAGAACTATAATTGCAGCCTAAATGCCGGATTAGTACCACACTATGCATAACTATGTTACTTCTTTTATTTAGGTACTTACTGTTTTCGTTGTTTGGAGAGAAAAAAATCAGATCTTCAGCCTACACGTTATAATGTGTCACTTTAATAATGCTTGCCCATTTTTTAAGAGACCGTATGTAGCAAAAATTCTGTTAGTGTTTCCGACAAAATTTAATTTTAAGACAGAAGGATATTTTCTGTGTACAGCAATGTCTGGGTTGAGTGAGGCAGCGGGGAAGCCCAGATTGACACAAAGAATCTCTTAGATCCTACTTGGAAACATTCTATTTGATTTATTTTCTGAAGAAATGAAAATTGAATCTTAACAATGCTAGCTCTCTAACTAACTATGAGAGTTACTGGGGGAGAGAAATATCCTTTATGCCTCCACCCAGGTATAATTCCATTACATTTAAATGTTTATGTTCCCTTTGAATTCCTGATTAGCTAAAGATTGCTCGTGCTGATAGCCGGTGAGCCAGTCTGTCTTAGAGAAAATATTGTTCCAATGCTACCTGTACTTAGTTCTAGGAACAATGTATTACATAATGCCTACCTCCTTGTTAGTAACTTATTTGAATATGGGCGTGGGACTTGTAAACAGCACATCATACCAACATACATACTCAACTTCACTGCAAAGTTTCCAGCCAAATGTCACAGATCCTGTGTATCAGGCTGTAAGTTCAGGCAGTCACAACAAAGCCCTCAGCTAATCCTAAAGGGAACTCTAGGGACAGGATGACACTCCAGAGTTGCTCCAAATTGGGGCGAGAAGACCAGGCCTTTATACCTTCACAACAACCAGCCATTGGATACGAGCTACTCCTGGACCAGGTCAAGACCTCGGGCAAGGTGGCTCTCTTCAACCAAGGCCAAGTCCCAGAGGAAGACTCAGCTGAAGACTGTCGGCTGACAACACTCCCAGCAGCTGGAGGAATGAGGGCTGGAGGAATGAGGGCTCCAGTCCTGCAGTTGGGGGGACTCTGAGTGGTGCAATACAGCATTCGCAGTCTATCCCTGAGCCTCTTGGATCCACTTGCTTCGTGTCAGTTTTAAGAGCAGCTCCTCTAGTATTTTAAAGGACCTTTGGGTGGCAAGGGGTTGGGGAGAGCCTTGTAAGAGAAAGATTACTGAAATGAACTCCAGTACCCACTGTGCAGCTAGTCTCAAGACCGTAACCGATACTCATCATTTTTCTCCTCAACTACTGCTTCTAGATTCCCTTTACTCTTCTGGCCTTAGGTGGCTTACCCAGAACCTCATCCCTGAGGAGTCTCAGACCCTGGTCAATATCCCCTTCTCAGGATTTTGAGATATCCCCTATTTTACTTGTCATTTACAGTCAAAATTGGGCAAGGGAGTATAAAGAGGCCAAGTGGATCCGGTGGGCGCCAAATATATCCTTTCCTAACGATCAGAGTTAATAACTTCTCCCAGGATAATGAGTCCTTTCCTTGACGGCTGATCTCTGGGGAGAATGAGTAACTGAGTGACAGCCATAGCTTGTGGTTGAAATGAAACACTTGCTGTGTCCCCTAGTGGAAGTGATCCCTCTGAGATCTGCAGTGTTTTCAGAGATGGAGAACACAACTTCCCCAGTGGCTTACTGGGGAGTGATGGTTAGTGGAACCAATCCTGTCTTGCTGTGGTTGAGAATGTAACTCTCTCTGGAACTTCGCTACTCTTGTCATCCTCAGCTTTTTGGGGGCCTCCAGGAGATGAGAGTCTCTTTTATGCTACAAAGGAGACCTCTTGCTTTCATATTTATCCTTTAATTGATAATTAATTACCCTTTCATTGTCTCTCTACAGAGCTTCCATGGCCCTTGGCAATAGTCATCCAGTTTCATAATGGTTATATTTACTGCTTCCTCTGTTGTTCTCAAATGAGTGATACACTGCACCTGACAGACAGTACATTCCGTCCACTGCTATACAAAGTTCACCACTGGTGAAAGTTTTTAAAATTGTACTGCTACTGCATGCCCTGGGCTATCCACTATTTCTACCAGCATTAATGGGGCTCTCGTTGATATTTGGGCTGTGAGAGATCCATTTCCAAAGTCCTTTCTTACAGTCTGCTTTCTCAGACACTCCTGGTACCAACTGTTATAGGTTGGATTCACCACGAACCAAATTCTGAGACAGAGATTTGTATGCAGGGGCTTTACTGGGAGTTGCTCTTGGAATCAACTCCTGTGGGGAAACAAAGAAACAAGATTGTGTAGAGAGAAGAGTTGAACGGTGAGTCAGTCAAAACAAAGACCACGGCTATCCAACAGAGCTCTGGAGTTGGGATGGTCGTCCAGAATTGCCCAAATTGAAGCAATGAGGTTAGGACTTTACACACCTGCATCAACCAGTTTGGGTGTGCGAATTGTCTCTAGGAAGAAGGTGTGACCTTGGACTGGGCAAATATAGACTGGTTAAATCTTCCTCTTTAGCCAAGGAAGATTCTCTGAGAGAGACTCAGCTGAGAGCTGAGAGCTGCCAACACTCCCAGCAGCTGAGGGAAGCAGTTTTTCTGACCTGGGTTTGGCACAGGTATCTGGACTACACACCACACAGACCAGGGAGAATCAGTGTCTCTAAACAAAGACAGATTTCCTATTTATTCTACATACCTGCAATTGGACATCTTTTATTTCTTAGCTTAACTCAGCTTTACTCAGGTCCATTATACGTGCTTGGCACCAGGAATATAATGATGAATAAGATCTCTATATTCTCAATGCCAATTATTTCCTCCCTGCCTCCATATCTCCTGTAAGAGAACGTGCCCATTCCCCTTCTCAAAGAGTCTACTTCCCTAAGCCCTTCTTCAGCGTTCAGCTGCTATGTTTCCTGTCCTCTAGGCCTCAGCTGATTGGTGCAAGGGTGCCAAATGGACCCAGGCTGCACCAATCTGATTTTCTCTTCTGGTATTCTGGGACGGGCACTTATGGACCCAAATCAGTCTTTTTTATTTATTTTACTAGAAATTCCATATAAAGCCAAGGCTGCAACAGAAATAACTGGCTTCTGTGTCCTGAGAAACAGAGAAAGCAAGTGGGACAGCAGCATAAAGTAGACTTGCAGAAAGAAGCAGGGACAGAGATCATGAGAATCCTGTGTCAACATGATGATGCAAGTATTAGAAAATTCCAGCTCAACCCTTCTTAAACATACCACAAACTGGATGACTAAAACCACAGAAGTTTATTTCTGATAGTTCTTGAGGCTGGAAGCCAAGACCAAGGGGTTGGCAGGTTTGGTTCCTCTTGAGGCCTCTCTCCTTGGTGTGCAGATGGCTGTCTTCTCTCTGTGTCCTGTTCATGTATCTCTGATGTCTCTCCCTCTTCTCGTAAGGACACAAGTCATAAGGACTACCCTTATGACCTCATTTAAGCTTAATTATCTCTTTAAAGCCCCTAACTCCAAATACAGTCACATTCTAAGATACTGGGGTTTAGGACTTCAACATATGAATTTGGGGGGAACAGAATTCGGCCCATAACACCTTATACAACAGGAAGTGCTCTTAATGTAGCCTCCAGGTACAGCTTAATGACATAATCAAGGTCTCAGGTATTGTCCCTGTTCTGTTCCTCTTGGCTTCAGGTTCATCCTAAGCCTGGTTCCCCTTGTAGCTGAAAGATGACTGCCAATGGCAATTGGGATTATAAACTCTCTTTTTAAGTTTGACAATAGAAAAATATAACCTCTCCACCAAGTATGGAATATATGGAATACAAGACCCCCCACGTCAATCTCTTTAGGCCAACTTGGGTCACCATGCTTACCCCGGGACCAGTAATAGGCATAAGAATGTCATCTGTTAATTGGCTTAAACTAATGAAGATCTACCCCCGAAATGAAGATATGGTTGTCTTCTCCTGAAGTTAGAAGGGGAAAGGATGGTTGTCCGAACATAATCAAGAATTTGTTAGGGAGGAAGAAGGGAGAATGGATGTTGGATACCTTTGCTGTCAAAGCTTGAGAAAGAATCCCCAGTGGGGACAGGAAAGGCAGGGAGAATTCGTTGTTACAACCGTTCACCTGCCAGCAGTTTATTTCTTCCCTTCATTTCTCTCTAGCCACGTATCTCAGAATAAATCAACACGGAGAAAAAAAAAAATCAGATTACACTTTCCATACCTGTTTCTTTACCCTCTCCTCCCATTCTCCTCTCCCCACTACCTTGCCAACAGTCCTCAGTGCACCACCAAGGAAATAGAGAGTAAGTTTCCTTGTCCACAGTAGAATTCAGTTTCACCTTGTATTGTTGAAAATATTAGAAAACAAACTTGATGCTTCAGAACATTTGTTCTTTAGGACTTTTCAAAACTCTTGTCCAAACTCATAATAAATAACAAGGGAGGCCAGGTTTTGGATCACTGACCCTCATTTCTTCTGAGGGTTGGTTCAGTTCTTTTTCGTCTTAGCCATACTCCTTCTCATCATTGACTGTATATAGACCAGACTCTTGATTTTAGGCAATAGAGAATCAGCATAAACCCATCTTTTTCTCTTCCTTAAAGAGTCAGCTGTTCAACAATTAGCAGTAGGTTTACACTGAAAATATTAACACATAAAATTAGGTTCCATCTGAGATCACATATCATTAGATCTAGACTTTTTTTGAGTGAAAATTTCAATAATCCTTGAATTTGTGTATATGTGCAGTCTTTCCCAAATTGTTTCCAGGTATTGGCTAAAGATTACTTTTTCCATTTACATACTTTTGAATCAAGGCCGACTAAAGGGCTTTGTCTTTTCTGGGCATTTGTGACAATAAAACGTGTACTTTGTGTATTTAATTGGGTGTTAATGGAAGCGGAGCTCTACTGCAGGTGTGAATTTGTAAATATCTACAATCACATTGCTTTGTGCTGGGAGCATGGGTGTGTGTTTGTGGGGAACTAACATGGATGTGAGTCTAGATGTGAACGGGAAAATCGGGGTAAGTGGCGTTACACGGGGTCAGTACAGGTCTTCATTCTCAGGGAGGAGGCAAGTTGCTTCTCAGTTTCCCAGTGACATCAGTCCAGCCTGTCAAAACGCTATTTGGCTTCTCATACAGCAGCCTCTGATTTCTATCCCAGGAACTCCTTTCTTTCAGCTTCCCTTGCCAGAGAATTCCCTGCTTACTCCTTTTACTTCCACGTCAGTGAGGCCAAAACCCTGCCCTGCTTCTTACATGGCCCCAGAGCAGGATTTGCTATTTAGAAACTAGTGGGAACAATAGGAAATGGGAGGGAGGAGGAATGTGTGACCAAGACCTTCCTCCTAACTCCAGACCCACCTCTACCTCAAACTAAATCCCTACTCTGGGGGACTTCCCTGGTGGTCCAGTGGTTAAGAATCCACCTTCCAATGCAGGGGACGTGGGTTCCATCCCTGGTAAGGGAACTAAGATCCCACATGCCACGGGGCAACTAAGCCCGCGCGCTCTAGAGCCTGGGTGCCACAACTAGAGAGAAGCCCGCGTGCCGCAGTGAAAGTTCCCGCATGACACAACTAAGACCCAACACAGCCAAATAAATAAATATTAAAAATAAAACATAAATCCCCACTCTGTTTCCTAACCACAGTGCTCTCTGCGTGCCTGGCTCTGAAATACCCAGGGGAAGCCCTAGGTCTGGCTCTTCTCTAAATGCAAATAAATGCTATTGAAGTCTTTCTTTACCCAAAAATTCACTCTTAAAACTCCCATACTCAACCTAAGTAAAAAAGAAGGAAGTGAGAATACAGGAGAAAATGTGTGTGCGTGTGTGTGGGGGTGTGGGGTGTGTGGGTGTGTGTATGTGAGTGTGTGTGTGTTTGGGGAAGGGAGGGAGGGGAGCTGTTTTAATTTACCACACGATTGTCATTATTATTAGACTTAAATAAGATAAAAACAATACAAAATTTGGGCTTCCCTGGTGGCGCAGTGGTTGGGAATCTGCCTGCCAACACAGGGGAGGCGGGTTCGAGCCCTTGTCTGGGAGGATCCCACATGCTGCGGAGCAATTTGGCCCGTGAGCCGCAACTGCTGAGCCTGCGCGTCTGGAGCCTGTGCTCCGCAACGGGAGAGGCCGCGATAGTGAGAGGCCCGCGCACCGCGATGAAGAGTGGCCCCCGCCCGCAGCAACTAGAGAAGGCCCTCGCACAGAAACGAAGACCCAACACAGCCAAAATAAATAAAAATAAAATTTAAAAAAAAAAAAAAAACACAATACAAAATTAAAATAAAAATCCCCAAAGTGCTTCAGATCAGGTGAGTGGGGTAAAGTTTTTAGATGTTTGGTTTTGGTCCTGTCCCTTTCTGTACAGCAGTGAGCAAGTGAAAGAAGCAATGCCAGTGGAAGAGGAAAGCAAGTGGGTCAGTCCTGAGGCCTCAGAAGAAAGACTGAAAGTTATCACCGGCTACACCAGCAAGTGGCCCAAAACGAGCACTGGGATTGACTGCCCAGCAGCCATTGTCTATCAGGTTATAATTTTATAAATCATGGTAATCCCATCCTCTTTGCTACTGCTTGGTTTGGAAATGAACTAATGACCAAATTCTGGCCAATGAGACATGAAGGGAGGTTTGTTGTGGGAATTCTGGGAAATTTTTCCATTGTCTTGCTACCAGCTAGGAAATGAAGTCACTACCTGGAATAGCAGAGTATAAAAATTGAAAGTCTGTGTCTTTGTTAACGTAATTAAGCCACTTGGGGTAGCCCTTCCCTGGAACTACTGTTATGTGTGATAATAAAATTTTTTTTCAATATTTAAGATCTCTGAAAGCATCCTTCTAGATATATGCTCCCTTCTCATAATCCCCTGGAACTCTCACCACACCCACCTCCTGACCTGTTTTATCCATAAGAGCTACCCCCAGAGAGTTAGAATTGGAGAGGGTCTCTTACTATGTCCCCAGAGATAAAACAGGATATAAAGCAGAGTCCTAAGGCTACATCAGGGGACACAGTGTCACACATGAAAGCCGAGTTCAGCTATAGTAGAAAGAGTGCAAGACTATATATATGTCAAGTACGGTACTAACGAAACAAACTTTTTTTTTTTTTTTTTTTTTTTTTTTTTCTCGGGCCGCTTTTTTTTTTTTTCGCCCCTTTTTTGGAGCACAGCTCCGGACGCACAGGCTCAGCGGCCATGGCTCACGGGCCCAGCCGCTCCGCGGCATGTGGGATCTTCCCGGACCGGGGCACGAACCCGTGTCCCCTGCATCGGCAGGCGGACTCTCAACCACTGCGCCACCAGGGAAGCCCTAACGAAACAAACTTTTAAGAGTTATTATTATATGACATGGTTTCCATGGAAAATGGATTTTCAGTTTGAGACAACTGATTTACAGAATATAACCTATGGTAAATTTAAGACCGTATATGGTTCTAGTTTTCCTTGAAATCCTTAAACGAGGAATAACCTGGCCTGACCTAGATGTTTGGAGATTTTTTATCCTAATATCAGGGATGAGAGGAAACACAGATTTGACTCCATGCCACAAGTCAGGGCTTCACTTGGCCCAGTGGGCATGTGTGTGTGCACGTGAGGCGAGGGGCTGGAAAGGAGAAGAAGCAGAGGCCAATCTCATGGTTTCTCCCTACACTCCAATGTTGTCATCAGGCAAAATAAGGTTAAAAGGAACATTCAGAGCTGTTTTGAAAAGTCAGAGAATCAAAAAGACCAACTGGGGCTTCCCTGGTGGTGCAGTGGTTGAGAGTCCGCCTGCCGATGCAGGGGACATGAGTTCGTGCCCCGGTCCGGGAAGATCCCACATGCCGTGGAGTGGCTGGGCCCGTGAGCCATGGCCGCTGAGCCTGCGCGTCCGGAGCCTGTGCTCCGCAACGGGAGAGGCCACAACAGTGAGAGGCCCGCATACCGCAAAAAAAAAAAGACCAACTGTACCGTGTTGAGGTTCCATCTCCTAATACTGGTGTGATAAAAGAGACGTATATAGGCTAAATGCATGTGTATGAATCTTAGATATATCTTCGGAACCAGATGGAAAAACCCTTTCCTTCTTTGCCTCTCCTGTCCGTACCCCAGGACAGCCGTGCCTTTGAGTAGGAGGGAGTTTGTGTGGCTGACTCAACCGGTTATCAGTCTACAAAGAGTGGACCAAGTGGGAAATAACCTAATTTTCCCACAGTCCCCATGACTAGGATTTCCCCCTTACTAAATTACTAGCTAGTGGAGAGTATGTCTTAATAATCTGCATTCCTATACCCCCTTAGCCCAATGTGATAATAATAGCTACCTTTAACTAAACACATGCCAGGCACATTTCTTACATTATCTCATTTAATCCTCACACCAACACTGTAACATAGATGTTACCATGCTTGTTTTAATTATGCAAAAATAGAGCAGTTTGGTTAACTGACTTGATCGAGATCACATAGCAAGTGGTAAAGTCAACTTTGAAACCCATCCAGTCTCAAAGAATACATCTTTACTAAGCAGCTGTGACCAGGGTCCTCAAGACCACCCTCAGGCTCAATATTTCACTAGAAGGACTCACACAATAACTCGGAAGAGCTGTTACACTCATGGTTACTGTTTACTACAGTGAAAGGATACAGATTACAACTAGCAAAGGTAAAAGGAGTGGGAGGAGTCCAAGGGAAACCAGGAAAAGCTTCTAGTTTTCTTTTTGCAGTGGAGTCACATGGACAGCACTTACAGACAGCTGCTTCTCCCAGCAACAATGTGTTGGATAAGAAGACTGCTGACCAGGTAAGCTCACCTGAGCCTTGGCGTCCAGGGGTCCTGGTAGGGATTGGTCATGTCAGCATAGAGTGCCCACATGACTGACCTTACTCAGTCCCCAGTCCCTCCAAAGGTCAAAATGACTCAGCATGGCCCAAGGCCCCAACCATAAATCTCATTGTTGGCATAAACTATCTGATGTGGCTGAAATGTTTGATGAATTGATCGGAATGTCAGTTTGGGATCAGCTTACATTCCCAGGGCCATAGTCAACAGGCTGAACAATTATATTGATATTTCACGGTCACTGTAGCTCTTTGTCTTCTACAAGTCAGAAGGCATATGTGAATTTTAGAGGTATATTAGAGTCTTCTGAGTTCTAAGCAATTGAGAAGAAAATGAGACATTAGATCAAGAACAATAAGAATATTTTAATACATGGATAATACAAAAGAGAAGAGAAATGTATTTAAATATTCTTAAAAACAAATATGCTTTTTAAAACTTGTAAGGTACTCTGGACCTACGAGTGGTATAACTTTGTTTTTTGCTTTTTTTTTTATCTGCGTTGGGTCTTCGTTGCTGTGCGTGGGCTTTCTCTAGTTGCGGTGAGCGGGGGCTACTCTTCGTTGCAACGTGCAGGATCTTCATTGCGGTGGCTTCTCTTGTTGCGAAGCATGGGCTCTAGGTGCGCAGACTTCAGTAGTTGCGGTGTGTGGGCTCAGCAGTTGTGGCGCACAGGCTCAGTAGTTGTGGCGCACAGGCTTAGTTGCTCCACGGCACGTAGGATCTTCCCAGACTAGGGATCAAACCTGTGTCCCCTGCATTGGCAGGTGGATTCTTAACCACTGCGCCACCGGGGAAGTCCCACAAGTGGTATGACTTTGGACTTAAATGAGCATCAGTTTCCCCATTTATTAAAAAATACTAATAAAAATTATGCACATACACATACCTTGCTGTGTTCTGTTGATTAAATCATGAAATATTTACTTGCTATCTACTATGATCCAATCACCATACTCACTATGAGAATTCAGTAAACAAGCTTCCTGCTCTCGTAGAACTTAGTCTTGTGGGAAAGACAGAAATCAATTAATTAATCACACTGATGCTTAATTACAAATTTAGATAAGAGCCCCAAAGTGAAGGAACATGGTTGTACGAGAGTGTAGACCAATGATTTAAATTGGGGGGAGGGAAGGAAGGTCAGAGATCTAAAGGATGAGAAGAAGCTAGCTAACCAAAGGGGAGGGATCAGCAGGAATAGAGAATTCCAGGCAGTGGGAACAGCAGAGAGAGATGAAGAAAAAAAAAAAATACGCAGGGGCTGGAAGGATGTAAAAGAGGCTATACTAGAGAGAATGAAGGAAAGCGGCCTAATGAGAGACGTATCTGGAGAGGCAGAGAGGGCCAGAACATTCAGGACGTTAGAGGCCAAGGTGAGAATTTTGTTCTTTATCTTAAGAGCAATAGGAAGCCTTAGGATTTTAAGCAGAGAAGAGACTTACCAGATTTTCATTTTAAAAAGATCGTTTTGATTAAAGTTTGGAAATAGTGGCTGGGGAGGGAGAGAGATGTTGGCTGAAAAGAGTACAAGGAGATAATATTGTGAAGGTGCCAGCAGAGTTAATAACATAAAATATAGAAAAGAAAAGTAAACTAGCATTAACTAAGTATTTGCTATGTTCTAGGTGTTTTATGTATCAATATACTAGCTGGTAGGTTAACCCTCAGTCTGACTCCAACACCCATACTCTTTCTGTTCTATCGCGTACCTTCAGCAAGTATTACATGAATCCAATTTTTAAACATGAGAAGGATCAAATGCTCAGCATCCCATCGAGACACTTTTATTATATACTAAATTTTGATATAACATAAGGAACGGAAGGAAGAAAAAGGAAATTCTTTCTAGATGGAGTTTCCTAAAGAAAATAGTTTTCAACCCAATTATGTGAGCAAGATAATGATCGAAAATACTTTGTAGATTAGTAATAATTACTCATAAAATTCTTTTTTGAATTTTATTTAATTTATTTTTTTATACAGCAGGTTCTTATTAGTTATCTATTTTATACTTATTAGTGTATACATGTCAATCCCAATCTCCCAATTCATCCCACCACCACCACCACCCCCCGCCACTTCCCCCCACCCCTTGGTGTCCATACATTTGTTCTCTACATCTGTGTCTCAATTTCTGCCCTGCAAACCGGTTCATCTGTACCATTTTCCTAGGTTCCACATATATGTGTTGATATACGATATTTGTTTTTCTCTTTCTGACTTAACCTCACTCTGTATGACAGTCTCTAGATCCATCCACATCTCTACAAATGACCCAATTTCATTCCTTTTCATGGCTGAGTAATATTCCATCGTATATATGTACCACATCTTCTTTATCCATTTGTCTGTCGATGGGCATTGAGGTTGCTTCCATGACCTGGCTATTGTAAATAGTGCTGCAATGAACATTGGGGTGCATATGCCTTTTTGAATTAGATTACTCATAAAATTTTAATGAATGTGCTTGCATTTTTAAAAAGACAAAATAATTAAATTAAAAATCCTAGCTTTGTTTCTCAAGTAGAAGCTAAAATGGCCCATCAGAGCTGTCCCAAATTGGGCTTAAAAGGACAGGCCTTTATACCCTCAGATTGGTCAGTCACTGGATGTGGGCTGTCCTGGGAAGGGTGTGACCTTGGCTGCATCAGCTCTTTAGAGCTGAAGTGATCCTGAAGACACTGCCAGGGAAGCTGTCCACTGACAACACTCCCAGTAGTTGTGGCAACAATCCTTCAATGAAAGGGGGTCTGGGCAACACATCACCATGCCCACTATGCTCCCACAAAATATCACCATATCTTTTTAGGTCTCCCTCATATTATCCCTCTCTACTTGGAGGATAAGAAAAATTCCACAAATATTTTAAAGTAAATTTCAGAATAAATTCAAAAGAGATAGATAGATGATAGACTTACTCAAAAAGCATTTTTTGAACTTCTACTTGGTACACAGTGTCAGAACCAGTTATTGTACAAAGGTGTAGAAGGTACAGAGCTAGAGTCAAGTCACGTACATAAACATTTACAATATCAGGCAGGATGGCATCGCTCTGTGAGTGGTATAGACTGAGTACCACAAGATTGCAAAAGCAGGATCACGGAGGAATTGAGGAGGAGGCATACTGGGGAAAGATGCAAGGAACAAAGAAAAATCTGATAAAATACACTGTACCAGTCCTCTTTCTGAAGCTGTTTGCGTGAATAATAGAAATAAGGACGCTGCTGAAGTGTTTTACATAGATGGGATCTCAGAAAAGATCTGTCCAGTCCAAACACTCCTATGGTCTATTTTCCTAAATTTGTAGCAATCAGCTTATTCTACAGAGGCCATGCCACCAATTATTGCCACTAAAGGCATATTACAGTGAAAGGAGCCTGAGTTATGAAGTTAAGAGAAACCTGGGGTTCACCTTCAGAGTTGGCCACTTCCTGAGGTAAATTAAACATTCCATGCACTGTAAAATTGCCATAATTATACCACATCCTAAATATACTAAATAAAAACATTTAATGGCTTAGTGGATATCTGCTCTTTATTCCTCTTATCCTAATTACACCCACTACTCAGGAAGATGGAGCCTATGACTAGCGTCTCCACAGACCACAGTTTCACAAATTGATCACATATAGATTGTGTTTTCACATGCCCTGCTCATGTCAGTTACTGGATGCTGAGAATACGAAGTTGAATAAGACATGGTCCTGATCTCAAGCAGCTTACAGGCTGGTGAACAGGCAGGGAGGGCGAGGTGTGAGTGACAAACAGTGTATCAATAACTAGAATACAGCAAGGTTATTGTTAGAGGTAAGCCCAGGTAGGAGTTCGGAAGAGGGATGCCAGAGAATAGAAGAGCTGAAAGACCCTCAAGAGTATATAATACATCATATCGTTTGAATATTGAGAAGCTGATGCAAAAAGAAGTTAGTGATAACTCAAGGTCACACACCTACGTATTAGTAAAGTCTGACTAAACCCAAGAACTCTTAAGCCCAGCCTGGGGCTCCCTTCCTGTTTCTATTCACTTTCTCCCCCAAACCTAAGGCGTCTGGAAGGGTTTTCCCACTTCAGATAACTCATCTAATGATCTAAGGCCTTGTCAGCTGCAGGGGGTCAAAATCTTTCGCTGAACTTATCCTCGATGACAATAGCTCGCTTTCATTCCCACTGAGCACCAGTATGCCCAAGTAAGAAGAGCCTAGAAAGGCACTCCTGAAGAAAGCACATGTTGGAAGTCTTTACACTCTTGGCTTTATATTCATTATGTTGACCAGCAATAAAATCACTGGGACTCCAGGAATAAGCTATGATTTACAAGCCTAGAATTTTAAAGGCTCAGAAGGTAGAGGAAAACTTAAGGAAACTTTAAAGGAGAAAAACAAATAGTAATTATCTTTTTCTCCTCTTTCTCCAATTAACTCTAAATATTTAGTGGTAGCACTGAGAGGGGTGTCTCGGTCTACAGTGGTGACTGTGCAGTCACACACACTCTGCCTCACCACAGCAAGACAGTGATAAACCATCTTCATTTACAGCACAGTGGCTGAACACAGCATTACTGAATTGTCCAGTTAGTTTAGCATTACATAGTTCACACATCACAAAAGTAGTTTGGAAAGCATTTACAAATAGGTTCCATTAATTAATTTTCTTTTATTTGAAAGTTAGAGCTTTTAAAACTCTCTTTGTAAATATATGTATGATAATAAATACTGGATGTATGTTAATTGAAATATTT
This sequence comes from Aethalodelphis obliquidens, assembly GCF_003676395.1. Taxonomy (NCBI): domain Eukaryota; kingdom Metazoa; phylum Chordata; class Mammalia; order Artiodactyla; family Delphinidae; genus Aethalodelphis; species Aethalodelphis obliquidens. The sequence continues at coordinate 17,140,928 of NW_020837980.1, read as the reverse complement.
AATTAAATAATAAAATAAGAATAATGAGTTAATTGAAATTGTTGTGAAATTGGTACAGTGATTCATGACTCAAATATTTTCATCTGCTAAGGTTAGCTCTGGTAGCAACTATTCTCAGGATTTGGTTCATATATCTCATTTAGATAAATTAGTATTCTGACATTAACAGTTTTGTGATCCATACAAAAGCAAATTCTCTTTTTTTCTGACCATAAGGGAATATATTTTCATTGTAAGTAATAAAAAAATATTAAAAAGTGAAAAAGTAAAAAAAAAAAAATTACCCATAATTACACAACCAGGCAATAACCATTTCAATAGTGTAATATATATTTGTATGTATATTATATGCATAGGAACCTACATATATTTAAATTACTTTTAAATTGTTATTGGGAATTCCCTGGCAGTCCAGTGGTTGCGACTTGGCGCTTTCACTGCCGGGGGGCCTGGGTTCAATCCCTGGTCAGGGAACTAGGATCCCACAAGCTGTGCAGCTCAGCAACCCCCCCCCAAAAAAAAGTTTAAAAAAAAGTAAATTATTACTATACTATACATAATCATTTCCAACTAATTGTTTTTCTTATTATATTTTGAACCTCCCTGGGGGGAACATCAGAGATTATTGCTACCATCAAAAACTTGAGGATAGGGAGACAAGATGGCAGAGAAGAAGGACCTTGACCTCACCTCCTCTCACGAGCACACCAAAATCACAATTAACTGTTGACCAACCATCGATAAAACAGACTGAAGTTATTCTACATCTAAAGACATAACGATGAAACCACAACACAATGGTAGGAGGGGCGTACTGACGATATAATCAAATCCCATACCATATGGGTGGATGACCCACAAGCTGGAGAATAAATATATTGCAGAATTGCTCCCACAGGAAAGAGAGCTCTGTGCCCCATGTCAGGCTCCCCAGCCTAGGGGTCCAGGGTCAGGAGGAAGAGGCCCCCAGAGCATTGGGCTTTGAAAGCCAGTGGATCTCAACTGCAGGAGCACCACAGGACTGGTGGAAACAGAGACTCTACTTGAGGAGGGTACACACAAGTTCTCACATGCACGAGGACCGCAGGCAAAAGCAGTGACTTCACAGGAGCCTGGGCCAGACCTACTTGCTGGTCTCAGAGAATCTCCTGGGGAGACGGGACAACTGTGGTTCACCTTGGGGATGCAGACACTGGTGGTGAGGATACCAGGGAGTGTTCGTCTATGTGAACTCTTGCTAGAAGCAGACATCTTGCTTGGGTCATTAACGCCAAGACCTGTCCCCACCAACAGCCTGCAGGCTCCAGTGCTGGGATGCCTCAGGCCAAACAACCAACAGGGCGGGAACACAGCTCCACCCATCAGCAGACAGGCTGCCTAAAATGTTCCTAAAAAGAGGAGCCCACAGCCACCTCCAGACACACTCCCTGACATGGCCCTGCCCACTAGAGGGCAAAGGCCCAGCTCCACCCACCAGTGGTCAGGCATCAGCCCCTCCTACCAGGAAACCTGCACGAGCCTCTAGACCAGCCTCACCCGCCAGGAGGCAGACACCAGAAACAAGAAAATTACTATTCCACAGCCTGCAGAACTGAGTTTGCAGACACAGGTCAGAACCTACCCTGGGACCAGCTTATCTCTGGCCCTTTGGTGACAAGAGGATAGTGTACTGCTGGAAAACACAGGACACCCCTACAGAGGGCCCCTTCTCCAAGGTCAAGAAATGTAACTAACCTACCACATACACAAAAGTACAAACAGAAATTTAAGCAAAATGAGATGGCGAAGGAATATGTTCCAGATGAGGGAACCGGACAAAACCCCAGAAGAACAATTAAGTGAGGTAGAGATATGCAATCTACCCAAGAAAGAGTTCAGAGTAATGATCGTAAAGATGACCCAAGAATTCAGGAAAAGAATGGGTGCACAGAGTGGGAAGTTACAAGAAGTTTTTGACAAAGAGTTAGAAAATATAAAGAACAACCAAACAGGGTTGAAGAAAATAACTGAAATGAAGAATACACTAGAAAGAATCAACAGCAGAATAAATGAGGCAAAACAACGAATCAGTGAGCTGGAAGACAGAGTGGTGGAAATCAGAACAGAATAAAGAAAAAAGAATGAAAAGAAATGATGACAGTTTAAGAGACTTCTGGGACAACATTAAATGCACCAGCATTCACATTATAGGGATCCCAGAAGGAGAAGAGAGAGAGAAAGGGCCTGAAAAGATATTTGAAGAGATAACCACTGGAAACTTCCCTAACATGGGAAAGGAAACAGTCACCCAAGTCCAGGAAGCACAGAGCATCCCATACAGGATTAACTCAAGGAAGAACATGCCAAGACACACTCTAATCAAACTCACAAAAATTAAAGATAAAGAGAAAATATTAAAAGCAACAAGGGAAAAGGAACAAATAACATACAAGAGAATCCGCATAAGGCTATCAGCTGATTTTACCACAGAAACTCTTCAGGCCAGAAGGGAGTGGCACAATATATTTAAAGTAATGAAAGGGAAAAACCTACAGCCAAGAATTCAGATTTGATGGAGAAATCAAAAGCTTTACAGACAAGCAAAAGCTAAAAGAATTCGGCACCACCAAACCAGTTTTACAACAAATGCTAAAGGAACTTCCCTAGGGGGAAAAGAAAAGGCCACAACTAGAAACAAGAAAATTATGAAGTAGGAAAACTCACCGGTAAAGGCAAACATACAGTAAAGATAGGAAATCATCCACACACAACAAATATGATATCAAAACCAGTGATCGTGAGAGAAGGAGAGGACAAATGTAGAATATTTAAAACGCATCTGAAGTTAGATCAGCAACTTAAAACAAATATATATATATAGAGACTGCTATACCAAAACCTCAGGGTAACCACAAAACAAAAATCTATGATAGATATACACACAAAAAAGAAAAAGGAATCCAAACACAACACTAGAGATAGTCATCAAATCACAAGAGAAGAGAACAAAAGAGGTAAGGAAATAAAATAAAATAAAAGACCTAGAAAAACAAATCTAAACAATTAACAAAATGGCAGTAAGAACATACATATCGATAATTACCTTAAATGTAAGCAAATTAAATGCTCCAACCAAAAGACACAGACTGGCTGAATGTATACGAAAACAAGACCTGTATAAATTCTGTCTACAGGAGACCCACTTCAGATCTAGAGACACATGCAGACTGAAAGTAAGGAGATGGGAAAAGGCATTCCATGCAAATGGATATCAAAAAAAAGCTGGAGTAGCAATACTTGTATCAGACAAAACAGACTTCAAAATAAAGACTGTTACAGTAGACAAAGAAGGACACTATATAATGATCAAGGGACCAATCTAAGAAGAAGATATAATAATTGTAAATACACATGCACCCAACATAGGAGCACCTCAATATATAAGGCAAATGTTAACAGACATAAAAGGAGAAATTGACAGTAACACAGTAATAGTTGGGGACTTTAACACCCCACTTTCATCAATGGACAGATCATCCAGACAGAAAATCAATAAGGAAACACAGACCTTAAATGACATATTAGGTCAGATAGACTTAATTGATATTTATAGAGCATTTCATCCTAAAGCAGCAGAACACACATTCTTTTGAAGTGCACGTGGAACATTCTCCAGGGTAGATCACATGCTGGTCCAGAAAGCAAGCCTTGGTAAATCTAAAACAATTGAAATCATATAAAGCATCTTTTACGACCACAATGCTATGAGATTAAAAATTAACTACAAGGAAAAAAAACTGCAAAAAATAGAAACATGTGGGGCTTCCCTGGTGGCGCAGTGGTTGAGAGTCCGCCTGCCGATGCAGGGGACACGGGTTCGTGCCCCAGTCTGGGAGGATCCCACATGCCACGGAGTGGCTGGGCCCGTGAGCCATGGCCGCTGAGCCTGCACATCCGGAGCCTGTGCTCCGCAACGGGAGAGGCCACAACAGTGAAAGGCCCGTGTACTGCAAAAAAAAAAAAAAAAAAAAAAAAAAGGAAAAAAAGAGAGAGAACTCAAGTCAATAAAATTAGAAATGAAAAATGAGCAGTTACAACCAGCACCACGGAAATACAAAGGACCATAAGCAACTACTTCAAGCAACTACATTCCAATAAAATGGACAACCTAGAAGAAATGAACAAATTCTTAGAAAGATACAATCTTCCAAGACGGAACCAGGAAGAAATAGAAAATATGAACTGACCAATTACAAGCACTGAAAATGAATTTGTGATTTAAAAACTCCCAACAAACAAAATTCCAGGACCAGATGGCTTCACAGGCGAATTCCACCACACACTTAGAGAAGTGTTAACACCTATCCTTTTGAAACTATTCCAAAAAATTGCAAAGGAAGGAACACTTCCTAACTCATTCTATGAGGCCACCATTACCCTGATACCAAAACCAGACAAAGATAACACACACACACAAAAGAATACTACAGGCCAATATCACTGATGAACACAGACACAAAAATGCTCCACAAAGTACTAGCAAACCAAATCCAACAATAATTAAAAGGATCATATACCATGATCAAATGGGACTTACCCCAGGGATGCAAGGATTTTTCAATATCTGAAATTAATCAGTGTGATCCACCACAGTAACAAATTAAAGAATAAAAACCATATGGTCATCTCAAGAGATGCAGAAAACGCTTTGATAAAAATTCAATATCCATTTACAATAAAAACTCTCCAGAAAGTGGGCATAGTGGGAACATACCTCAACGTAATAAAGGCCATATACGACAAACCCACAGCTAACATCATACTCAACAGTGTAAAGCTGAAAGCATTTCCTCTGAGATCAGGAGCAAGACAAGGATGTCCACTCTCACCACTTTTAGTCAACATAGTTTTGCAAGTCCTAGCCACAGAAATCAGAGAAGAAAAAGAAATAAAAGGAACCCAAATTGGAAAAGAAGTATAACTGTCACTGTTTGCATATGACATGATACTATACATAGAAAATCCTAAAGACACTACCAGAAAACTACTAGTGCTCATCAACAAATTCAATAAAGTTGCAGGAGACAAAATTAATGCACAGAAATCTGTTGCATATCTATACACTAACAATGAAAGATCAGAAAGAGAAATTAAGGAAACAATCCCATTTACCATCACATCAAAAAGAATAAAATACCTAGGAATAAACCTACCTAAGGAGGCTAAAACCTGTACTCTGAAAACTATAAGACACTGATGAAAAAAAACTGAAGACAACACAAACAGATGGAAAGATATACCGTGTTCTTGGATTGGAAAAATAAATATTGTGAAAATGACTATACCACACAAGGCAATCTACAGATTCAATGCAATCCCTATCAAATTACCAATGGCATTTTTCACAGAATTAGAAAAAAAATTTTACAACTTGTATGGAAACACAAAAGATCCCAAATAGCCAAAGCAATCTTGAGAAAGAAAAATGGAGCTGGAGGAATCAGGCTCCCTGAATTCAGACCATAGTACAAGGCTATAGTAATCAAAACAGTATGGTACTGGCACAAAAACAGACATAAAGATCAATGGAACAGGATAGAAAGCCCAGAAATAAACCCACGCACCTATGGTGAATTAATTTACAACAAAGGAGGCAAGAATATACAATGGAGAAAAGACAGTCTCTTCAGTAAGTGGTGCTGGGAAAACTGGAGACAGCTACATGTAAAAGAATGACATTAGATCATTCCCTAACAACATATACAAAAATGAACTCAAAATAGATTAAAGACCTAAATGTAAGACTGGATACTATAAAACTCCTAGAGGAAAACACAGGCAGAACACTCTGACATAAATAGCAATATCTTTTATGATCCATCTCCTACAGTAATGGAAACAAAAACAAAATAAACAAATGGGACCTAATTAAACGCTTTTGCACAGCAAAGAAAACCATAGACAAAACAAAAAGACAACCTACAGAATGGGAGAAAATATTTGCAAACAATGCCACCAACAGGGAATTAATTTCCAAAATATATAAACAGCTCATGCAGCTCAATATCAAAAAAACAACAACCCAATAAAAAACGAGCACAGTATCTAAATAGACATTTCTCCAAAGAAGACATACAGATAGACACCAGGCATCTGAAAAAGTGCTCAACATCGCTAATTATTAGAGAAATGCAAAGCAAAACTCCAGACGTGCAGGCTCAGTGGCCATGGCTCAGTGGCCATGGCTCACAGAGCGGCCATTACCTCACTCTGGTCAGATTGGCCATCATCAAAAAGTATACAAATAGGGAGTCCCCTGGTAGCCTAGTGGTTAGGATTCTGGGCCTTCTCTGCCATGGCCTGGGTTCAATCCCTGGTTGGGGAACCGAGATCCTGCAAGCAATGCAGCACAGCCAAAAAAAAAAAAAAAAAAAAAAGAAGTCTACAAATAGTAAATGCTGGGGAGGGTGTGGAGAAAAAGGAACCCTCCTGCACTGTTGGTGGAAATGTAAATTGGTGCAGCCATGTTGGAGAACAGTATGGAGGTTTCTTAAAAAATTAAAAATAGAGTTACCACATGATCCTGCAATCCCACTCCTGGGCATATATCTGGAGAAAACTATAATTCGAAAAGATACATGCCCCCCAATGTACACAGCAGCACTATTTACAGTAGCCAAGACATGGAAGCAATCTAAATGTTCATCGACAAATGAATGGATAAAGAAGAAATGCTATAGGGACTTCCCTGGTGGTGCAGTGGTTAAGAATCCACCTGCCAATGAAGGGGACACAGGTTCGATCCCTGGTCCAGGAAGACCCCCCATGCCGCAAAGCAACTAAGCCCGTGTACCACAACTACTGAGCCTGCGTTCCAGAGCCCATGAGCCACAACTACTGAAGCCCACGTGCCTAGAGCCTGTGCTCTGCAACAGGAGAAGCCACCGCAATGAGAAGCCCGCACACTGCAACAAAGAGTAGGCCACGCTCGTTGCAACTAGAGAAAGCCCACACACAGCAATGAAGACCCAAGGCAGCCAAAAATAAATAAATAAATAAATAAATAAATTTATTTTTAAAAAAAGAAGTGCTACATACATACAATGGAATATTATTCAACCAAAAACAAGAATGAAATCATGTCTTTTGCAGCAATATGGATGGACCTAAAGATTATCATACTAAGTGAAGTAAGCCAGGCAAAGACAAATATCATATGATTTCACTTATATATGGAATCTAAAAGAAAAAGGGATACAAATGAACTTATTTACAAAACAGAAATAGGTCCACAGACATAGAAAACAAACTTATGGTTATCAAAGGGGGGTGGGGGGAAGGATAAATTAGGAGTTTGAGATTAATATATACACAATACTGGATATAAAATAGTCAACAAGGACCTGCTGTACAACACAGGGAACTATACTCAATAATTTGTAATAATTTATAAGGAAAAAGAATATGAAAAAGAATATATATATATATATATATATCTGAGTAACTGTGCTATACACCTGAAACTAACACATTATAACTCAGCTGTACATCAATTAAAAAACAAAAGCAAAGAACAACTTGAAAGTTTCTAGAGTAGTGAGTCTTTTTACACTACCACTTAACTTGCCTATGTGTCATGTTCAGAGGACAGAAGTATCTTGAAGAATGACTATGGATTATCATAAAATTAATTAGGTGGTCAACTGACAACAGATTTAGCTTCTTTAGTGAAGTGAATCAATATAGCCCCTTCCGTCCAGTCTGCAGCTATTGACATGTCACGTGCTTATTTCTGTATAATAAAGTATAAAAACCAGAGCAGTTTGCTTTCACCTGGTAGGGTCAGCAATATACTTTCAAGGTTTTGCCTCAGTTGTCTATGTTAATTTTCTTGCTCTCTGCCATAATCTAATCCAGCCGTCAGCAAACTACAAGCCACAGGCCAAATGCCATTATTTTGTATGGCTCACAAGCCGAGAATGGTTTTTATATTTTTAAATGGTTGACAAAGATCCAAAAATGAATACTATTTCATGACACATGAAAATCATATGAGGGACTTCCCTGGTGACCCAGTGGTTAAGACTCCGTGCTCCCAACGCAGGGGGCCCGGGTTTGATCCCTGGTCAGGGAACTAGATCCCACATGCCACAACTAAGAGCTCACATGCTGCAACTAAAGATCCTGCATGCCACAACTAAAGATCCCACACACCACAACAAAGATTCCACACGTGGCAACGAAGATCCCACGTGCCGCAACTAAGGCCCGGCATGGCCCATAAATAAATAAATAAATAAATAAATAAATTTTTATAAAAAAGAAAATCATATGAAATTCAAGTTTCGGTGTTTATAAATAAAGTGTTATTGAAACATAGCCACATTCATGTGCTATCTGTGTGTTACTGATGGCTGTTTTCACACTACAACCACAGAGCTGAACAGTTGCAACAGAGATCATATGCTCACAAAGCCTAAAATATCCACTATCTGGCTCTTTACAAAAAATGTCAACCTCTGATCTAGTTCACAGAGACCTCGATTGTCTGGAAATACCACAGAAGCTCATGTCAGCCCACAACATGGATGACATCATGCTAAGTGGAAATGATGAGCAAGGAATAGTGAATATCCTATTTACCAGAGTGATATACATGTGTGGCACAGGATGGGAGATAAGCTGCCCTAGATTCTGGGCCCTGCTACTTTAGTGAGTTTCTAGGGATTGAGTGGTCTGGGTCAAAATAAAGGATAAGTTGCGAACATTGCACTTCCCACCAAGAAAAAGGAGACACGTTGAGGGTCTCTCTTGATCTGAAGGGCAATAAATATTTGAGTGTGCTGCCCGTTTGAATGGGCCCATAAGCAACAAAAGGCTCTGCAACAGGTCCTGGATGCAATGAAGAAGCTGTCCTGTCACTTAGGCCTTATGGCCTTGCAGGCCCATATTCAGCTTTTGCAGCAGACTGAATGCCACTAGAAAGTGGCAATAGGAGAATCACGGGGTAGCCATCTAAAGTGTGCGAGTAAAGCCGTGTTTCCTTCTGCAGATAACATCTCTTTGCAGAAATGTGTCCTGGAGTTCTACTGAGCCTTGGTGAAGACTGAATGCCTGATCATCAGCCCTCAAATGACCAAGAGGACTGAGCTGCTTATCACAAATATTGTGTTCAGCAGACACAATGGTCCTCATAGTATTTAAAATATTAGTCTCCAAAATGTATTGAAAGAATAGCTAGTTGCTTGAACAGGTGGTGGCAGATTTCCAGGGCATCTACTCCTGCATCATTGCCTCCATCTTCACATCATCTTCCCTCTTTACAGGTCTGTGTCCAAATTTCCTCTTCTTGTAAAGACACACGTCATATTGGATTAGGGTACACCTTAATACTTTCATTTTAACTTAATGACCCCTTTAAAGACCTTATCTCCAAATACATACATCTCATATTCTGAGATACGTAGGGTTAGGACTTTAACATATGAATGGTGGGGGCACAACTCAGCTCATAACTTTTAGCCCTAATTTTGTATGTGTACTCCTATTTACTTGGGTCCATACTAACATACTATATAATGGAGATGTATGTGCATAAACAAATAGAAATAAAGTACACAATGTAAACTTCCTAGTCTTTTTATCAAAACCGAGGATGAAATCCCTAACAAATGGTACAAGTCCCTAAAAGTTGAAGGGGTTCATCCTTCAAATACGTGGTTTAGTTTACAAATTACAACCATTTTCTCATTTTACCAGGTGTTTTCTAAAGTCATGTTTATAATTTGTTTAATAGGTAAGCGTTTACCATTATGGTAAAACATTCATTGGTGACCACGAATAAAAGTAAGACTCCTTTGGGAATGACTATTGTGAAATATGATATTCCGGGCATTTTTTAAATCAAGAAATTCCCTGACACTAAGGAAAGCTGCCATATCTGGTTATCATCCTGGGTCACATTTCCTACCCTTAGAACTCTGTAGACCTTGATGTCTTCTGGAATTAAATACTAGTATAAATCCCCCTTTCTCTCCTTTTAGGGGACTTTAAGGGGGACCTAGTTGCTTAAAGATTATTTCTTTTTCTCAAGTCTTACTGTTGGTCATTCTATTTTTTGTTTTTTTTCAGTACTGTTGGTCATTCTAGATCAATTTTTCCTCTTTGTGTAAAGTTTTGATCTGCTGATTCAGCTACTCCTTTCTATCAGGAAAGTCGTCTTCTTTTACATCTCTGAATCTTTCCTATAAAGATATTTCAATATAAATATTTCATTTTGGGGGCAGGGGGCTCTCACCACTAAAGGAATAGCAATTATTCTAGTATCAGATCATCTTTGGTCTCCTTCACTATCATTTTCTTTCTAACTGCTTTCATCTTTATCTCTTTTCTCAGACACTGTTATGCACTAGTCAGGTCTTAATTTATTTATTTAACCCTTATAACACACCGATGGGTAACTGCTATCATTATTCCTGTTATTTTGGTCAGGGGCCCAGCAGGGGACACACTCAAGCTGGAGGGATTTAATAAATACTTAATGAAAGGATCATTTACAAAGGTATGGACAGAATGTAGGGCGGCCACAGGGGAGACTGAAGGGCTCTAGGTTTCATAGCACTTAGGTACTGTTACCCTCCTTGGCCTTGAAGGATACAGGGACGGAGTGATTACTACTTCCCTATGATAGAGTGAGCTATTTCAGTAAGGGCCCTCGCCAGGAAATATGACCTTCAGTTAAGGAGTAGAGCCCTGTGGCCTCATAGGAGGAGGGCGGGGGGAACGAACACCCCAGCTTTGCTCTCTTCTCCCGCTCTGACTTCCTTTGAATGCTTCCTATTGCCCAGATTCAATTAGAAGTTAAAAGTCCAGGAAGTTTATTGGTACAGTTCATATAGATCAGTCTCTACCACCTAGGACACAGAGCAGAGTAGAGAAGCATGGCTAATAGATCTAGAGGGCAAAATTAAGATATTTAGCATAGCCATTTTCACCCCAGTACTATACCATTCAGACTCCAGCAGCAGGTGGTTAGGAAGGATATATATATCCTGGGAGATATATATATCTCCTTTTCAAACTAAACAAAAGGAAGAAAAAGAGAAAATGGACATTTTGTTAGAGCCACATATCACATTACTTTTGGAAACCACTGTGTATGAACTATAAACTTGATTGTTACAGTGCTTAATAGCATCCAGGAGATGGCAGCATTGGTAAAGGATGGCACCGTTTAGAAATGTTTAAAATATTTTTCACAATTGTCAGCGATAGATAACAAACTTCCTAAATGGAAATAACCATTTAAAAAGAGTGGTTGGTCCTAAATAACAAAACGCAGAAAAACTAAACTATTGTCAAATAATAGTACGGCTCTAGGAAGGTGGTTATTCAAGAGTACATATATCCCAGTACTTAACTGATAAAGATCCTCAAATCCAACAGACATGTATCTATAAATATACAGTACCATATAATGTCTTTATAAGATTTGCATAAATTGTTAAAATTTTAAAGCTTGGGTTGTAGATATGCAAGACATAATCTATAAATTGTGCTCAAAGCAAATGTAATAACTAGAGGCAATTATTCATAAAATATATACAAAGTGTCATATTTCAGATGCAGTGACAAATTACAACCTGGATCTCAAGAGACTTCACATCAGCTATGAGAAAAAGATTAATCTGCTTTTATGTGTCATTTCTAAACTGCTTTAATCATACCCAACATTCAAGCTTGTAAAGTTTTAAAGATTCAGCTAGATATTGTCAGTATTTTAGGCTAGGTACTTAGCTAGATACAGAGAACACAAATTTTGAAAACAGTCTGGTCCTCTAAACCCTGAGTCTGATATGGAGGCAGGCAAACCCAACAAATCAGAATACAATTGGATCTTGCTCTAATACAGCAAGGTGCTCTGTAACTGGGAGGCCCAGCTCACCTAACCTCATCTTGGGAGTCATTCAGGACTACCAAGGAAAGAGGATTGAGACACTGAAAGATGAGCAGGTGTTTGCAAGGATGACTACAGGGAGGTCACCCCATGTAGAAGAAATAAGTAGGAAGCGAGGGCAGACACGGCAGTGTTTAACCAAAGGGAATTCTGGCCCCCAGAAGATATTTGGCAATGTCTGGAAATATTTTTAGTTGTCACAACTGAGTAGGTGTTACTGGTATCTAGTGGACAGAGGACAGGTGTGCAGCTAAACATCCTACAATGCTCAGGATAGCCTCCCACAGCAAACAAATTCTCTGGCTCCAAATAGTGCCGCTGTTGAGAAACTCCACTCTAACCACAAACTGCATTCTTGGAATGGCCAGCTTGCAGGGAGGGATAGAAAAGAGGCAAGAGATAAAGCCAAAATGATAAAGAGGGCACAAAATTAGGGAAGTCTCACTGGCAAAAAAAAAAAAAGTTTAAATTTTATCCTAAATGTGAGAGAAAGCCCAACATGATCAAATTTACATAGCAGGAAAACTGCTGTGGATGGCTGGGTTGAGAAATGACAAAGAAACTGAGATTTTTTTTAACAATTTCACTTCTTTTTTTTATCAATAGGAATATTTTCAGAATGAAAAAAATAGAACTAAGACTGGTAAGAGGAAACTGAAACCCAAGGTCGATGACAAGATTGTAAGGTGGGGCGGGGTGGGGTGGGGGGACTTCCCTGGTGGTCCAGCAGTTAAGACTCCATGCTTTCAATACTGGCGACGCAGGTTCAATCCCTGGTAGGGGAAATAAGATCCCACATGCTGCACAGTTGGGGGGGGGGCCCACAAACAAACAAACAAAAGATTGTAAGAGGATAAGTAGCTGTTCTAAATGATTTCAAGATTTCTGACTCAGATAAATTAAACTGCCACATCTGCACCTCATTTCCTGAATCCCTCCCTCTCACTGGCCAGCACTGCTGCCCCTTCCTCCCTCTTGCCAGGCCTGGTGCCCCAAAGCCCTTCCCTTGGCTCCCTTTTATTTATCCCACTAGACTGGCAACCCAGATCTGACTTGTTCTTCCAGTGTTGATTCAGAAACTATGCACTTAGTCCTTTGCACCACTCGTGAGGTTTAGAGATACTCCACCCCTTAGCCTCAAGCTTAGCAGAGACTGACTAGAAGCTTGGTGGAAAGCGGGAAAGAGAGGATTTGACAAATTATCTCCTAAATGATAAGAGAATCTGCAGATGAGATTAGCAAAATGATTTTGTCAGTTCAGAGATGAGGGTGAGAACCAAAATCCTTTCAATTTCCTAGAGTGTCCCACTTCACCCAGCGCCCCCCACCTCTGTTTCCTACCACCCTGTCCCTCAGTCACTCAGCTCCAGCCACACTGGCCTCTTTCTGCCTCAAAGAGTTTGCACTGGCTGTTCCATCTAGATGAGAAACAGTTCCCTACGGAGCTTTAACCATATGCCCAGATCCAACCTCTAGATCTTTTTTTAACGGGCAGATCTATTTTTCCTTCTGAATCTGGTTCCCTACCCTTTTTTCCTTCACTTTCACCTGTATTGGCACCTCCACCCCACCCCACATCCACAGTAACCCACGCTTTTGTAGAATATTTAAGTAAATAAGAAAACACTAAGCAACATAGAAATATAAGGATGACACCTGAGCTTCACTCTTCACCCACCCTCTCATCTCCTTTGGATCCTCCTTACTAGCTGGAACCAGGTGGAAGCCAGAGAGTTGGGAAGGTCATTGATGCAGTCCATATAGATCAGTTTATGCCTCTTAGGGCACACAGCAGGCTAGAGAAAGGGACCTTGGATCTAGAGAGGAAAACTAAAGATATTAAGCACAATTTTTGTTCAGACCACTACACCTGTGCTCCACCACTCAGGTTAAGAACTAAAGCATTACAGATATTGATAGGGATAGAGTAGGATAGTTACACAGCTAGTTGTACAAGTCCCAGTAGGGAATTATAGACAGAGAGGGAGACCGAGGGAACTTTGGGAGACCACTGTACGTTAATGATCGCTCAAGAAAGCTATCGGAATGTCGTGGAACGAAGCAGGCTTGCTTAACTATAAAGCCATAAATAAAAGCACGAGGCACGCCCCAGGTCACTAAGTGAAAGAAAAAAAAATGAGGCCTGTATTCTGCGGGTCGAGTTCAGCAAGAGTGTGATCCTTAGGACCAAGGACAGGAATTTAAGGGAAAGGTGACGCTCCAAAGTAGGAGACCCTCATTATATGGAAACCTGAGATGATTCAACATATTTTAGTATGTGTTACCACCCTCCTGCTGATGTGAGTAAAGCGCTATGACAGTCTTCGCTCGACCTCATAGGGTCGAACACTCCCCTGCCCATTATGAAGGAGGAGCTAGTGATGTAAGCCTGACGTCTACTTGAAGAATGAGGAAGAAGGTGGTCTTTTCCCCTCCCCCACTTCCCTTTGATTATACAAACGTAGTCTGCTTAATCCTCAGGGCAGACCCCCCTCACCTGCCCGCTTGCCTCCCTCACGAGCGTCCTATATTAATAAATCTACTTCTCGCCTCTCACTTTGCCTCTCGCTGAATTCCTTCTGTGCTAAGACACAAAGAAACTTAGCCTCGGTAAGTCCAAGACACCAGGTGAGTGATACTAGTTAAAAGATGGCGGGTTCAAGTCCCGGCACGTGAGTTCAGGTCCTGATCAGAGGTGCACGGTTCCAGTATCACTGACGCTCCCAACAGACCCCACTCGAATCTCAGTTCCCTTTCTCCCTCTCCAAAGGCAACTGCTATCTTGAAGTATATGCTTCTCGTTCCCCAAAACGTTTTTATATTTCTACTATAAATGCACATATATACAAATTCGTTGTTTTTATGTCTGTAAACTTTATATAAATGGTTGTGTAGAATATGAGTTTCCTTGCTACTACTCTTTTTGCTTCCCTGTATGACTTTGAGAACTAGCCATGTTATACATGCAGCTCCAGTTCCTTTATTCTCAGCGCAGTATTCTATCTCTTTGTACAAATCACCACAGTAACAGCTAACTGTTCACAATTTTTTTTCTCTCTTTTTTTTTTTTTTTTTTTTTTGCCATGCCGCGTGGCAGGCGGGATCTTAGTTCCCCTACCAGGGATCGAACCTGTGCCCCCTGTGTTGGAAGCAGGGAGTCCTAACCACTGGGCCACCAGGGAATTCCCAAATTTTTACTATTCTAAACGAGGTTGTAATTTATATTCTCACAGATACCTCCTTATGCACATGTGTAAGAATCTCTCTATAGTGTGGAACTAGGAGTAGAATTGTAAGACTAAGAACTCAAGAAAACAGAGCCTGAGGTAAAGATTAAGGTACTGCCACTTTATTTAGAAAGTACAAGCCCAGGGCAGTGAGAAAAGGAAAAAAAGAAGTGAAGTAAGAAAAGATTCAAAACAATACAACACAATTTATTACCCTGTATCACAACAAGCCATAAGATAGTGGGTCACTTGGCAGATGTGTTCACACAGCATGTGAAGCTTTTCCCAGAACGTTTGAAGGAGAAAGTACATCACAGCACAATCTATAGAATGAAAAAGGGAGAGGGGATTTACCTGCCCATCTCTCTTCCCCTCACCCTCTTCTCACAGGTCAAGGTTCACCCCACAAGGAGCTGACTACTTTCCTACCCCTGCATTTAAGGTCGCATCATCTGGCTTTTTGGCAGCCTCTCCTAAAGCCAAATCCTGTAACTGACAAATCCTATAAGCCAAATCCTATAATCCTGTAACCTGTGTGTAGCATTATATCCAAGTCTGGAAGTGTAGAGACCATTAATTGTGAATAGGATTTGGCATAAGTAATATGAGGGTTATGAAAGTCTGGGCTTTCAACTCAAACTCCAGCCAGCTCAGGGAGCTTGGCAAGGTCACAAGCAAAGGCAGCAGTATTAGTGAAAACTGGGAGGTGGACAGTGCCTTTAGAAAGAAGGGATCTGAGGAACTGCACAAGGTTTGTGCCCAATAAAGTACAAGCATACCTCAGAGATGTTCAGCTTCAGTTCCGGACCACCACAATAAAATAAGTATTGCAATACAGCAAGTCACAGAAATTTTTTGGTTTCCTAGTGCATGTAAAAGTCATGTTTATGCTATACTGTAGTCTTAATAAGTGTGCAATAACATTATGGCTAGAAAAACAATGTACATAACTTAATTTAAAATACTTTATTGCTAACAAAATGCCAAAACAATTTACAATAGCAACATCAAAAATCACTGATCACAGATGACCATAACGAAGATGATAATAATGAAAAAGTTTGAAATATTGCAGGAATTACCAAAATGTGGTATAGAGACATGAAGTGAGGAAATGCTGTTGGACAAATGGTGCTGACAGACTTGCTTCAATTTGTAGAAAATGCAATATCTGTGAAGCGCAGTAAAATGAGATATGCCTGTATGTGTCTTTTCAGCCTTATCTGATGTTGCAAAATTGCTCTCCAAAGTGACTGTACCAATTTATACTTCCATCAGCAGTCTATAAGAATTCCAGTTGTTTCACACTTCCAACACATCATTGCCAACACTTAGTATTATGCTTCAAAAATTTAGCCAATCTGATGGATACATATTGTCACTTCATATTGTTGCGTTTTTCTTAATATTTATTTATATATTTATTTGGTTGTACCAGGTCTTAGTTGTGACATGTGGGCTCCCTCGTTGTGGCATGTAAACTCTTAGTTGTGGTATGCATGTAGGATCTAGTTCCCTGACCAGGGATCGAACCCGGGCCCCCTGCATTGGGAGCACGTAGTCTTAACCACTGCACCACCAGGGAAGTCCCCATATTGTTTTAATTTGCATTTAATTTATTAACAGTAAGACAGTATCTTTTCATTCAGTGAATTCTCTGTTCAAATATTTTTCCAGTTTTTCTTTCAGGTTCTTTGTCGTTTACATACTGAATTGTGGTTCTTTAAATCTTCTGAATAAGAATCCTTTTTCATATTGCAAATTTTCTCCCAGTCTGTAGATTATATTTTCACTTTGTGTGTGATAGCTTTTGATGAAGAGAAGTTTTCATTTTAATATAGTCAAATCTATCAATTATTTCCTTTACTCCAGAGTTTTATCAGGAATGGCTACTAAAATTTATCAATTATCACTTTGAAGTCTTTTGATATGATATGATTTCTTAAAACATTAATATAATTAATTATATTGATAGTTTTCCTGCTATTGAACTATCCTTGCATTCCTATAAACCTTAATTGGGCATTGTTTATTATTAATAGGATAGATTTCTGAATTACATTTATTAATATTTTATACAATTTTTGCATCTATAGTCATATTGCATTCTAGAATATATTCATATAATACTGCATTCATAGAATATATTACATATTCATCTGTATTCTCTAATTCTGTTTTCTGTATTATCTTTATCAGGTATTGGTATTAAAATCAGCTGGATTAACAAAAATAATTAGAGAGATTTCCGACTTTTCCACGTCTGCCTGATGCAAAAGGCCTTAGTTAAATTAAGTGTGACTACATAAACCTACCTTCCTAGAATTCTGTCCCTTTCCTGTAAATTTTCTTCTTCCTTCAAATTCCTCAGCTCCAAAAAATATTCTGTCTAGGGCACACATTGAAAAACATCCCTTCCTGGGGGCCGAGGCAAAAACCTACCTTCACTCTAGTAATAAGACATCCCTTTAATAATAAGCTAATCAGTGGCCTATGGATATATGTCTAACTGCCTCTCAAAAACAAAAATCAAAAAAGCATAATTTGTAGCATTTGCCAATAAGCCTCCATGGCAAATTTCAAGCTACCAATGTGATATCACTCAACATGAAATTGGAAAGAAATGCCCACAATTGACTCTTGGAAGCCAGTGAGAACTGGCTCCACAATACCACTGAATCAAGGCCCTACCTCCATACCTGTTAGAGAACTATGCCAGATTGTGGAAGAATTAAAATATTAAACAAAGAAGGTTGGACTTTACCCTGTAGATAATAGAAAGATCACTACCGACCTTTGACCTGAGCAAATACAGCTCCTTTCCTGGGTCCTAAGCCTCAGGGCTTCCCTTCCCCACCCTCCGTGCTTTGGAGGGTCCTTCTCAAAATTTTCCAAGTCCCCATCCAGTGCCTGGGACCAGCCAAGGCTACAGTGTCCCCACACCCATTTCTTCCCTTCAGGACACTCTCCAAACCCTATCTGCTGTACTCTCCCTCTCTCCTCCTCCCCTAAGATGGGTTGCCCAGATACCAAAAGGAGTTCCAAACTCATGCCTATGGCTTGACACAGGGAGGCCCATGGCTATGCCCATAGCCAGCTCAGGTCTATAAAGGTGCCCGGAGAGAGCAATATTTTTTTGTGGGATTCTGCAAGATTGAGCTACCAGAATAAGGTAGACATGCTGATGTGGGGTAACTCAAACTGTTTATATGGACAAGGACTCTTGCATAAAAATGTTTTGCCTTTCACAATTAAGCCAGGTATAAAGCCATAAGCTTAGTACTAGAATACTGTGAAAGGAAAGAAGATGACTGAAATGAAATGTAGAGCTTAATGACTAACTAATATTGTAAATGAGTGGGATGGGAGGAGAGACACTGATTTAAATCACCTATCTAGAAGCAACATGAGAAGCCCTCACAGCACACAGCCACCAGCAGAGGACCATCTTAGAAATCCTCTCAGAATGAGGATCCTTTATGGTGAAGTTCAACTTCGTATTTCTTAAGATGACAGCTGGTGCATGGTTCCTCTGAGAGTCCAATTTAGCATTTTTAGTAGAGGGAGGTTCCTCAGTGCATTTCTGTAGTTCAAAATTAATTACATGTTTCCTTTACTCTTTCAAGGATTATGGAAAGAACTCTGAATTTTATAAACAATGCCAGCACTGTCCTTTAAAACAACGCTTGGTTCAAAATACTCACTGATTCAGGATTAAGTCATAACATACTGGCATTAGAAGAAAATTTAGATGTCATGGAATATTTGCTGGATTTTACCTGCCATTATCTGTTCCCCAGTTTCTTGATAGCAACATTTTAATGTCCTTTGGAGAAACACCTTCTTCCCTACTCTTGAGTTCCTGTAGTTCAAGTTGGGGCACTTCACCCCCATCCTGGGTCCAGGGGTGGGCATGTGACCCAGGATTGGACAGTCAGCATAGCCTTTTGCCCTGGCTCTCATGCTTGTCCCAAGGATATGCACGTATCCCATTCCAGGCCAGCAGACAACCACGGAATTTTTTACTAGAATTATCGAGAAAATGATACTATCTTCCCACTGAAGTTATTAAATCATAAGAGTTAAATCTATTAAATCTAGAGTTGTCAAAGGGCCAGCACATGAAGGCCTGCTTGAACATAAAACCAACAAAGAAGAAAATAAAGATAAGAATTAGACAGAGAATCCTCATGACCTCATTTGGCCATCAATCCAAATCCATGTACTATTAGCTATGAAAATAGTACTGTTATAGACGAATTGTGTATGACCGAAATTCATATGTTGAAGCCTTAACCCTGATGTGACTGTATTTGAGGATAGGGCATTTAAAAAGGTAATTAAGTTTAAATGAGGTCATGAGGGTGGGCCTTAATCCAATATAACTGGTGCTCTTTTACAAAGAGGAAGACACACACACACACACACACACACACACACACACACACACACAGAAAAGGCCACCAGAGGACACAGTGGGAAGATGACCATGTGTAAGCCTCTCTCCCTGAGGAGAAATCAAATCTGCTGACACCTTGATCATGGACTTCCAGCCTCCAAAACTGTGAGAAATAAATTTGTTTTTTAAGCTGCCCATTCTGTGGTATTTTTTTACGGTAGCCCTAGCAGACTAAGACAAATGCTATTCCTGAACTTTTCACTTACAGGAGTCAATATATTATCCTTTTTATGGAATACAATTTGAGTTGGAGTTTTGACTCTTTTTGTTTTTTTATGTTTTTTTGGCCACGCCGCCAGGCTTGTGAGATCTTAGGTCCCTGACCAGGGATTGAACCCAGAGCCATGGCAGTGAAAGTGCTGAGTCCTAACCACTGGACCACCAGGGAAGTCCTGGAGTTTTGACTCTTATAATGGAAACATAATTGCTTCAAATAGATCAGGAATACAGAATTTAAAAATAACGGACAGGGAATTCCCTGGCAGTCTAGTGGTTAAGGCTCTGTGCTCCCAGTGCAGGGGGCACAGGTTCGATCCCTGGTTGGGGAAGTAAGATCCCACATGCTGTGCACCAGGGCAAAAAAATAAAATAAAATAAAATATAAATAAAAATATTAAAAATAACAGACCCCCAAATATGGAATTGGCTAATTGAGGTGAGGTGCAGGGTAGTGAGGACTCTCCCATTCCCCAAGTAGGAATGATTATCAATTCTTGCTTTTTGATAGGAAAGTAACTGATTAAATTACTGCCTATTTTATCTTAGGATTCTCCATGTATCAAACAAACAAGGCTGGATGTTTAGAGACCTGACAGAAAATATGTTTGGAGAACCTGATAGAAAATTTATTATGTTGGAATGTTTACTTTTTAGTAAGGTCCAACAAGGAAGAGCCAAGCTTTATTTGAAGCTGGCTTGTCTAAAAACAGAAAAAATAGAAAATACAGATTTTTCCTATGGTTGATAATCCAAGATGACTGAGAGTAACAGTCTTGGGCTTCCAAGATTAGAATATCCAAATTCCATACTCCAAGCTGAAGTGGATGCTAAGGAAGCCAGGATACTGATACCCACAGATCACGCCCAGTCACTTCCTGTTATTCATTCCCTGCCTGACAAAAGAACAATTGTTCCATTTGCAAAAAGCCACTAGAATGTAGCCAGAAAAGAAGGAGATAATTAGTTCTGTCTCCCCACCTCTGATAGGCCATGATAGAGGTCAAGAAGCTATGAGCTAGTGGGTGGCCAAGCAGCAATGTTTGTTTCCAAGAGAGTAGGAAAAAAAGAATTTTGGTTTTGGTCACGATCCCAAGAAATGTGAATAGAAAAAAATGCACCAATATTATAAGGGAGTTGTATTGCCTTAGAAACCCCAGGCTTGGAAAACAAAGCCCTATAATTACTCAACCCCTAAGGCAATTAATACTCAAGTCCCCCAGACCTTCCCCAAAGGAATTTGACTGTTGGAAGAAAAAAAGGAATCTTCCCTAATGACTACCTCGGCTGTGGCCACATGGGATGATAAAGATGGGAAGGCTTTTCAGATAGCTGAGCCCACGACAAACAGACTGGCGAGCAAGGAACTTATGCCACTCTTAGGGCAAGAGTCTGCTATTCCTGTTCTTCAGGATGTGATGTATGACACAGAACAGCGGCCATTATATATCGTCTCCCTTTCTTCTCCTTTGAAAGTGTTAGCTTTAAATTATGGTAATCCGGGACTTCGCTGGTGGTGCAGCGGTTAAGAATCCACCTGCCAGTGCAGGGGACACGGGTTCGAGTCCTGGTCTGGGAGGATCCCACATGCCGCAGAGCAACTAAGCAAGTGCACCACAACTACTGAGCCTGCGCTCTAGAGCCCAAGAGCCACAACTACTGAGCCCACATGCCACAACGACTGAAGCCCGCATGCCTAGAGCTCGTGCTCCGCAACAAGAGAAGCCGCCGCAATGAGAAGCCCACGCACCACAACAAAGAGTAGCCCCCGCTCTCGGCAGCTAAAGAGAAAGCCCGCGTGCAGCAACGAAGACCCGATGCAGCCAAAATAAAATAAAATAAACAAACAAAAAGAATAAATAAATAAATAGATATTAAAAAAAGAAAGAAAACAACTTTAAAAAAAATGTACTTTACTATCCAGACATGAGGAAAGTGACATAATTATGCTCATTTCAAAATTTGGGCAACACTTTATGATAAGGAGATTTCTCAAGAACGTGAGAGGTCACTGTTAGCTGTTTCTCTATTTCCCCGGTCAAAGTAATCTGCTTCTAACTCAGAGCTTTTGGATCTAGTAAGAACAATGTTGTAGACTAAGGAAGAGGAAAACAATGGAGATGTGATTTATGGATCCAGTCTCATTAAAAATCTAAGTATAGAGATGAAGTTCGACATGTAAAGGGAAGTGAAGATGGAAAAAAGAAAGAGTTTCAATGGTCTTTATACCTTGTGTTCTTTCGCCCCTAAGGCCACCTCCAGTCCTGCGCTTCCTGTGGTTCAGTTATGTGAACCAACAAAAATCCATTTTTCTCTTCAGCTGCTTTGATTTGTATTTCTGTTTCTTGCAACCAGAGAATCTTAACTACTAAAAATTGTTTCACATTACTCCTGGGATCAATTCCAGAATCCTTGACTGACCACAAAGCTTTCTTCTCCAGTCCTGATTCAGGTCCCTCTCTCTCCTTACCAGACTCTAAGAGCTCAGGCAACTGCAGTTCCCTGAACACCTGGGCCTCTTCTACCTCAGGGCTAATACGTGCTATTCCTTTTCCCTAAAATGATCTTCTTAAGTCCTACTTATCCTTCGGATTTCAGCTTACATGCACATCATAGAAAATGCTTCCCTGATCTCCCAATCTAAACCAATATATCCCTTCTATGTTGACCTCAGTATCTTGTCACTGGGGGGGCAGGGAGGGGGTCGGTTTGATTTGATTTGGTTTTGTTGTTTTGCCTTCAGAGTATTCATACCATGTGTAATACATACCTGACTGTTTACTTTTTAATCATCTGTCTCCCTTTCTAGACTGTAGTCTCCCCTACAGAGGTAGACACACAAGTGGCCCAGGGGTCACAGAAGCCGAAGGAGGATCCAGGGGAAGTAGAGCAGCTGCAGGCCCGACTGCTGCCCCACACCAGTGAGGGGAGCCAGCCGCTAAGGGACAATTCACGTGAGCTACAAAAGGGCCTGCCCCCATCTTCTGAAATAGAAGCCAAAACGGCCATGGCTCACTCAGCCATCAAAGTCTTCCACGTTAATATCTCTTGTGGCCCACCCTTAAAGGGAAACATACTGGGAAGGAACGTTGGAGAAACGGAGTTCAGCCTAGCCAATCTGACAACGTTACAAAGCCACCACAGTTACTTAGTCCAAAGTGACTTCTCCCTGAAACAGTTCATTAACAACCTCCTAGTACTAATTCCAGTCATCTCTCCACAGTCCTCGTTGCCCTCAGCTTCTACCATATTGGACGCTTGGCACCAACCTTTCCTTTGTGAAATCACTTTTCCATTTTCTTTCATCAAACTATACTCTCCTGGCTTCTCTCTCTCTCCTTGTGTCAGATGGGATACGGCTTGTATTTCTCTTCCCATCCTTACATATAGACATTCACCATTAGTCTCTGCTGTTCCCCACTTCTTCCCCTACATTTTCATTCACTCTGTCATTTTTATAGTTTTAAGTAGTAGTCTCCTTGTCTCCAGGGACCTCCCCTTGTATATAATGAATAGGGCTTGGAGCATAGGTTCAAACAGCCCTGGATCCAAATCCCAGTGATGCCACTTATTGCTGCATGGCCTTGGACGAATTAAACTTTCTTTGTTTCAGGGAATTCCCTGGCAGTCCAGTGGTTAGGACTTGGCGCTTTCACTGCTGTGGGCCCGGGTTCAATCCCTGGTTGGTTGGGGAACTAAGATCCCGCAAGCCATGCAGTGCTGCCGGCGGGGGGGGGGGGGGAAACTTCCTGCGTTTCAGTAAAATAAGATAAATGACACCTAGCTATACTATCAGGAAGGCATGGAGCACCCTCTGGAACATAATGCTATCCGATAACTGTTAGGTCCCTTGCATTTCTTGCCTTTGCTTCCCCATTCCATCCTCCAAACTGCTAGAGAGTCAATTTCATGCTAGATGTTACATTCCTGCTTAAAACTAGAGTAAACGAATCATCCAGGTTTTAAAACTGAAAGTGCCTCATCCAGGGACTCCCCCTTAGTCCTGGGCAAACCTAGAATTCTCCACTGGCTCCACCGTGCCTGCTAAGTGGGGTTAGAACACTATGTTCATCAAACCTCTAGGGCACTGTGACATGATTTAGTGGCTTCTGCAAATGAGGGTATTGGAATTCTACAAAATGTCTGTTTTTTAGAAGGAGTGCTCTGCTGAAAGCCCCAGGCCTAGAGGAATGAGTTCAACGCCACTGCATGGCACCCAAGACCCTTGGTGACCTAGCCTGCAAGCTCCTCCAGCCTCCCTTCCCACTGTTTTCACCTTTTCACTCTACACTCCGCTCGCTTAGCTTCTTCTGTTCCCCAGGTGCAATGCTCTACTTCAGGTAGCTACTTCAGGTATCTGTATCTTTAATGTCCTAGCCCCGCTGACCGACATGCCCCTCCCCCCATCGTCACTGGCCCAAACTCCCGCCCCTCCCTCAACGCCCAGCTCCAGCAACACTTCTGTTAAATCTTCAAGGTTGCCTTTCGCCTTCCTCCTTCTCCGCTCCTCGTCTGAGATCATCCTTCCCTGCGTTGTGACACACTGTAGTGTGAATGTGTCTCTATGACAGTGCTTAGAAGACTATAAATTCCTAGAAAGGAATTGTGCCTTCTCTGTGAGCTCAGGCAAGTTGCCTAAGTCTCAGTCTCTATCAGGTTGTGTGTGATGATTACATTATACAGCATATGCAGAAAACAAAAACCTGGCACGTTGTAGAAACTCCATAAAATTTTTTTAAGTATTGTTAAAATCAAGAACTTCCACTATCTGAACCTAACCTGTATTTTCAAACTTATTTCTCACTGTGACTCATCGTGCATCAAACAGTCCAGCCAGAAGCTCCCTTTATTATACTCTTTACTTCTCCAAGGTCCAATTCAAAGAAAACTGCTAAGGAAAAGAAGAAGAAGAAGAACTAAAAAACCCCCTCAATTTCCTCTTCCGTGATAGTAAAAGAATACGTTTCCTTGGAAATTATATTCTCTGTGTTTACAGCATAACACTACATATTGTGGCCTTTTAGAATAGGACTGTTCAAAGACTATAAAGCCATGTTGCACTTTTGCAACTACAGACGTTTACGTGATACTTCTTAGAATTCTTATTTTAAGCCAAACAAAATAAAGCAAACATTGTGGTCTCTTGAGCTTTGTCACAGTACTTGTTCATGGCCAAGCCAAAATTCCCTGTGAGAAAACAGTAGGAAAGATAGTATTTCATAAAAAGATTTCGAGAAAAGTATGTCTAGCACAGGTTAACTAAATCATGCAAATGTATATATAGAGAGAGAGAGATAAAAGCACAATGAAGACAGGAATTCAGGGCTTTCTCTCCTGTTCTCAAGCGGGGCTGTGGGGGAGACTAGGCAGCTACTGACAGCCCAGCTTACTGCCCCTATCTCGGTTCAGGGTGGGATTTTTATTAGGGTGGACACCAGCGGTAGCTCGATACTCTTAATCCAGGGAAGGGAATAGAGAGCTGGAGCCAGAAACAAGTAGGGAAGGGATCAAGAGGGAAAAGAGTGAGGCAGAATGAAGGAGTGAGTGCTGGCTAATTTTCCTCCGTCCTGGTTTTGCCAGGGGCGAATGCTAGCTCACTCCCTTGTGTGCTCTGGCAGCAGAGCAGTGCATTCCATTCAGTTAAGTCTCTGCAAGTGCAGCTTGTGTTACTGAATTGCGGAAAACGAAGTGGGAGTAGGAGTGAAATTCATAAAAGGATCTTTCTTTTCAAAAATGGTAAGAGGAAGGAAATAGAACACATTAATACAGAGAACCATTATTTCTTCATAGATTAGTCAGGAGGGCTAAGTTCTAGTTCCATTCAGCCACAACAGTACAAATGGTTCAAGCTCTTTAGCCTTCCATCTCCTCATCTGAAAACGCAGGGGATTGTGTTGGTTCCGAATTTCTAGGGTTTTGTATTAAGATACCTTGAAGAGGACTTCCCTGGCGGTCCAGTGGTTAAGACTCCGGGCTTCCACCGCAGGGGCCACGGGTTCGATCCCCGGTCAGGGAACTAAGATACTGCACGCCCTGCGGCTCAGCAAAAAAAAAAAAAACCCAAAGACACCTGGAGGAAGTAGTGACTGTCTTCATGGAAATAAGGGAGGAGATAAGAAACTAACACTTAGCAACATTCACCTTGTGCCTGGTAAATTGGACTTGTGTTTGAAACACATAGACTCAGTACCCAAACAGCCTGGGTTTGTGTATGTGTTCTGCCACCTTCCAGCTGTGTTTCCTTGGGGAAGGTACCTAACCTCTCTGTGCTCCGTGTCCTCAGCAGTAAAATAGAGACAATGATACCTACTCCAAAGGGTGGCTGGGATTAAATGAATCTATCTATGTCTCTAATCATATATTTATGTAGTATTATGTATATAGAACAGTAACTGGCATAAAGTAATTGCTCTACAAATACTATTATAATGACTATTACAACTCTATAAAGTGGACATCCACTTTTTGCAGATGAAAACCAAAATGGGTAAGAAAACCAAGACTTCAGAGCTTCGAACTTTTCTGACTTCCAGTAGTTTAGTCTCTTAACCGCTACCCTATACCAGTTAAAAGGAGTGAAAGTCACAGCATTTTTTAGGCAGCTAGGGAAATTCTACCAGTTACACAACCATCAGTCAATCAAAACCATTCAATGAATACAGAGTAAAACCACAGGTCACAAAAGTCCTTCAACCCCTAGAGCAGCTTTCCAAAGAGTGTAATAATAGCTAATTAGCCTAGGTAAAGAAATGCCCCAAAGGGATTACTCTTGTGTTGGGCTGAAGTCCAAAGAAAAGACTGACATCTAGTCTAAAGGTTCTCAGAAATGCAAATTGCCTACTTGAAATTCCTGGGAATTTAAATCTCTGCATGGAGGAGTCTTTCTCTGGACTGGAGGGAGAAACTTTTTTGAAGAAGTAATTGGTAGACCCTTTCCACCCCCCCACCCACCCCCACCCCCCACCCCCGGCAGGGAAAGTTTTGTTGTGTGGGTGTGGGTGGAGCACCAAGTTAAGGACTCCAGATTCAGAAATCAAAGGGTTGGGGGCAGGGATGGCACATGGCCGGAGTGGTAGGAGGGGTGTTTCAGAGTCAAATCAGGTGCTACAGATGAGAAAACGCAGACTGTAAGAAATAAATGATTCGTCTGTTTCTCTTTTTTAGCGGGCTTAAAATGTGAGGACCTGTGACGATTGCATTACACTCAGTGGCTCTCCCTTTATGGTAAGAGGAGCCCTGAACCAAATCAGTAGTTACTGAGGGTTTACAAGAGAAAAAGGACACAGGCTAACTCTTGAAAAAGCTACAAGGTATAAAAGAAGAAAAGTAGTCCAGAAAGTACTGGGCTGGAGCTAGAGACATGGTATTTGAATTTAACTTATTCTGTTCAACAAATACCTATTCCTTGTTATTTTTTTGCCAGGTACTCTTCCAAAGGCTGGTTAAATAGTTCTGTTCAGACAGATATGGCCCTTAGGGGATTTAGAAAGCTAGTGAAGCAGGAAGAGAATACACACAAAAAACAAGTATATACACTGTAATTGTAAGTCACAGTGGTGCTGTAACAAAAAAAAAGGGGATGCCATATAAGAGATAACAGGGTATAAGGAATCTACTTTTGACCAAGCAGGAAGGCTTCTCTGAAGAGGTGACATATAAGGAAAGCCTTGACAGGTGAGGCTTGACCATGAATTGGAGGAACTGGAGGAAGGAGAAGCATTTTAAGCATGTGAAACAAGAGGTGGGAAGATCCTTAAGGAAGAGATGATGGAACAAGAAGGCCGATCTAGATTACTTGACCTCCAGTACAGCATACACTACTGTTTTTCTTCCCACAATAATTACTTAAGATGTGTAAATCTCATACAAACAAATTCAATTGATGGATTCACCTTTTTTATGTACGTTTTGAAGGCTACCTTAGCCCAAACCCAGTTTTTCTCAGGGTACTGAGTCACTACACAAAGCCAGATGCCCTCTCGTGCAGATAAAAATAGCTTTTCCAGATCTACTGTTATAATTGGCTTTTTTCCAGGGCTTTATGCTCTACTGAAACTAAACACTTAAATGAGCAATATAAATCTGGTTTTTAGCCTAGGAGAAATGACAACGTTTCTGGTTCTGCTGTGAGATGTAGGGGTGAATTTTAAACTGCTGAGTTATAATTAATCCTTTGTAACACTGCAGAAGCAAAACATCTGTGATCCTCGTGCAGTAAAAGAGCCCTGTACCAAGCACGTAAGTAAGTAAAACAAATAAAATGCACACGAAACAAGGCACTGAGGACGATTCTCAGTAAAGCAGCCCGGGATTTGTGCTTCGACATATAATTGAGACAGGCTCAAAAGGCCTTGCGACGTCGTGACACGTTGCTCACTTTGGCCAGCAGAGGGAGACCAGTGAGTCGTCAAGCACCAAATAGAGCCACACCCCGAAAATGGTTGCTTATTATCTGTCTCTGATTTTTCAAAAACCACAAGAAAATGAAAAATTCTTGTCCAGAAACGCTTCAATTTTCAAAACTGAGGTAAAAAGTCACGTAACATAAAATTAGCCATTTTAGAGCGTACATTTAATACCTTCACAGTATTGTACAATTATTCCCTGTCTAGTTCCAACACATAAGAAATGCTTAAGTTTCATACAGAGAGAACTTACAAAAGCCCAGCCCTGTCCTCTCCTCATTCCCTCGCATTCCCGGTTTTGCCTCCACCGGCATCGCGTTGGGAATGGTTCCCGCGCATTCTCCGAACAGCCTTCTTCACTGAACAATCCACAGAACCTGATCCAGGGTTAAAATTACATGTTCGAAAACCAAAACCATCTCAAGTTTTCAGTTCTTTCTCTGGGAATCGCGCAGTTGCAACAGCCAGTATGAGTAACTGTGTAAAAATTCTATACATATTATGTTTTGCCCTTTCTCAACAAAGAAATGAATACATTATTTTGATTTAAATATAGTTACAAAACAGAAATTAACAATGTAATGCACCAACACCTTCCAGCCTTTGATGTGAAATTTAAATTTACTTCCAACCAGAGTGAAAATTTAAGATGTTTCTAGGTTAGAACGAGAGCCAAGATTTTAAGGGCACCATGTCAACTGGTTAGATAACAAATTTGAGAAAAACAGAACTAAACAGTTAATGTAACACAAGCTGAAGGTTTACAACCTAAATCCACTATTTTATTAAAGAATTTAATCTACTTCATGGGGCCTTGGCCCAGGGAAGGGTAAAAAAATGCCAAACTGGAGAGGCAGGGGGGAGGGGAATTGCTGGTGGTGACTGGGAAAACAGGAGGGAGGGAAACTGAAGAGCAAATGAGGCCGGATCCGCCCTCACAAAGAGGCAGAAACTGTCTCAACAGCCACCAAATCCAGTTCAGGGCGGTTTGAGCCAGTTTCTGAGCTGGATTGAGAACAACAGCCTCGGCTGAGACTTGACGAGGGTGAAATGGAAAATACAAAATGGACTTTGCAGAAAGAAGTGGAGTTGGCCTGGGCCCGAAGGAGCCTAAAGCTGCTTCCTGGAGTGGCAAAGTCAGATAAAATATAAGGCCTGGAGCCGGAACAGCGGCCTATTGCAGAAGGAAAAACGACAGAGCAGTGCCTCTGTGCCGGGATCCAGTCCGCATTTTCCCTCTTACTGCCCCTAATTGTGGCTGGTAAGGGAAAAGGGCCTCAGGGTATCAGTTTTCAGAGAAAGCTGGCTGCGGTGTGGGGGAGGGGAGGATTATGTGTCCGGAGGTTTAATGAGGGTGCTGGGGGGGGAGGGGGTAGAATGTGTGTGAGGGTCTGAAGGAGAGGGAAGGACACTTCACACCCTGCAGTTCACACCGCCTTTTCGCACCTCTGCTGCATTATTGCACAACCTCTGTACACACGGCACAAAGGTGTCCTGGGAGCACCCTGCGTACACTTGGCCCTTGTACATATAATTACCAGGCTCCTGCGGCCCTGTGCGTTAACGACAGTGCCGTCCACATGCTCTTTTCATTCGTGCTCTAAAATACATACAAGCTGTACATACCTTCTCAACCGAGGGACATAGCAGTATTAGGTAAGCGTGGAATGACGCCCCTGACCGCGCTTCCCCTCCCCCAGGTGCCGGAACCTGGGACATCTCATTAGCCCCACCCTCAGGTGGCTCCTCTGAGAGCCCAGTCGTCTGAGCTGTGGTCCACATTTGTCGAGGGTGTGCACATCCTGCGGCCAGGTTGGGCTCGGAGCCTTCCCGGACCAGTTACATCCCCTGACCACCCGCCCCACGCCTTGCCAAACTCCAAAGGCTGGCTAGGAATTCTAGCCCAAGTCCCGACCTAGCTGGGGGGGCAGGGCAGGGCAGATTTCGGGGTGTGGGGTGCTGAACTCCCTTTCCCCTGAGTATCCCAAGGATGTTTAGAATCTTCCAGAGGCACAAGATAAGTGTCTCCAGACCCCAAGGCTTGTTTGAATTGGAAGGCAGCCCTGGTGCGGGGAGGGCTGTGAGGACCCCTGTGAGCGTACGGATCTCTCTCACACACACACACGAACACACACGAACATGCACACTCAATCAAAACCGGCTCTGTGGGGTTTCAAAATGCCCTGACAGATTGGGGGAGGGGAGAGGGAGAAGGTCAAACTAAAAGATGTCTCCGTGCTATTTTAATCTTTATACCATAGACGTATGGGTAGACAATTGGAACACATCCGCTGTGCATTATTTATGTGCAACAATCTTTCATAAACGAAGCTTGTCACTAGCATGTCCTAGTTGACGCTATTACACAAATAAATAACTTACGCAGCACTTTTACATTCATTTCATTAACTGTTAGACTGGGGCTGCTATAGACTCTGCTGGAGGTTTTTTTGTTGTTGAGGGTTTTTCAGTTTGTTTTTTAGTAGGGGACAGTGTTTCTCCCCACAAGAACATGCAGGAGGCTATAGAAGCGATGACGATAACAGTAATAATCAGAATCATAATACTGAGAGCTTACTATAAGCCAGACACAGTACCAAGTGTTTCATACATTAAATTATCTTATTCAGTACTCACCATATACCTCGGAGTTAGACGTTATCGCTCCCATTCTAGAGATGAGGAAAATGGAGCTTGGAGAGATTAGGTATTTCATCAAACTAAGTGGCAGACCAAGATTCTGGTTGAATCTTTGCTTTTAACCCCCTGCTAAACTGCCACCTCACTGGCAAATAGTTACAAACTTTTTTCCAGGCCCTACTGTGTGTCAGCCTCCCTTCGGCTGGGGGGTAAGATGGTTACGTGAGAGGCAAGGATTGGTTCAGCGATGAGGACGTGGTTCCTGCCTTCAACAAGCTTTCAATCTAACGGCGGTTTTTTCAAGGACAATTCAGGGCTGCCGTACAAGGGATTATTTTTTTTCTGCCTCTGGGTTCCAGAGGCCATCTGGGAATTATAGTTTGGAATTTCCCTGCCATTTCCATGCTGTGCGGGAGGAACATTTGAAGTCAGGACTGCCCTGGTACTAGCAGACAGCACCGGCAGGCAGGGTGGAAAGGGGCAGGGCGAGGCCTCTGGGGAGCCGTAGCCATGGCAACCCAGCCTGCTTTCCAGAACAAAGTATCTAACCAGGAAAACAGCTCCAGAGAGCTTTCTCTTCATAATCCCCGCGGCCCGTCGGGCCAGGGAACGCACAAAGGGGATCCTTTCTTTGTAGAGAAATGACTCTTTACAAGGCCCAGAACAAAGGAAAACATTTGTTGTTATAAGGTCCGTCTTTGTATTTGGCTGGAATAAAATCAACAAAGCGCAGTTACTTATTTCCTCTCCACTATTCACAGGAAATGAACACAGCTTTGTTGCGCAAGCTTCCTATTTTGGGGTAATATTTGTTTAACTTTTGTTTTATCCCCATTTTACAGATGGGAGATTAGTAATCATGAATGAACTGGCTGTCTGTAAAACTATAATTAAAACACTGTTGCGTCCTTTAAGAACGCCTTGTGAAGCTGGCCCTGCCTTTTTGCCTATTTTATAATAATTCTACAGATAATGTGAAACAGGGTTGATGTCCACGTGCTCAGGGGCCTGGGAGCTACCAGGTCTCCCTGGGCTCAAGTCCTCCCACTCTGGGCTTCCAGCCACTCGCCACCCTCCCCCAGCCAGCAACCAGCAACCGCAGCCTGGAGGGGGAGGTGAAGGAGGAGGCGGCGCAGGGGGAGGGGGAGGAAAGTGAGAGGGGACAGCAGAGGAGAGGAAGGGGGAGGGGAGGAGGAGAAGGAATGAGAAAGACATTCCAGCCCCACCCCTGCAAGTCTCCACTCCAGCAGTTCAGAAACTCCTGCTCAGAAGGCTGAAAGACAGTGTGCCGACCAGTGACTGTACTCCTCCGGGCTTTCAAGTGATCTACAGCCAGACTACACCCGTAGCATTGAAGACTGGCTGTAGCTTCGCTGAGCCAGGGCGTGACCTCCCTAAAGATGACATCAGGACCGTGGTGTCAATCCCTAGCCGCAAGACCAAGAACAAAAGTTACTGTAAACTCAATAACAAACGATCTTCCATAAAAGCCCACACCTATAAATAATGTAATTTGTAAACAGTTATGAACCAGAAAGAGTAAGAGCTCAGCTACCTCATGGTAATGAAGGCCCTGCTACCTGATTCTGGGTGCCCCAAGGGAGCCCAATCCATCATAAAATCTCCAAGACCAAAATCAGATTGGCCTGCCTCAACATTGCCTCTTTGTGCAGTGATGGGGGAGGAAGGAAAATGGGTCACGTTCTCCTCCAGGTGAATTTATAGGAATTGCCTGAGGGTCTTCTTCAAACTACACCTTCTGCCCCATCCCCAGAGATTCTGCTGCCAGAGGATGACTTCATGATAGGTGTCACCCCCCCACCCACCCAACTTGGAACAAAGTTGAGAACCACTGCCAGTGTCACCCTTGTACAGAGTTAATTGGATGAACTATTGATACTAAATTAAGGCCTAAATTTGTTGACCTTTCCCCTGTTAATAATATTTCAGCAGATACTGTTAGCTTACCCTGCTTTAGGAAGTGCAAACAATGGATCTTTACAATGAATTTCTAAAAACTCTGAGAGTGTTGGAAATTCCTAGAACTCAGGGACTTAAAATCCCTCTCCCCAAGTTTGATCCTTGTAGTATCAAATATTCGTTCAACATTCATTGAACACTTCTTAACGATCAGGCACTATGTTACTTTTCACTACACTAAACCTGTGAATTTAAAAAATCATGTAAAACATGAAACTTACTTTCAAAGAGCTTACAGGATGAGAAGGAAGATACCCAGGAAGTCAGCCATTGCAGAATGGTATGATACATGCTTTGTAAAGATGGGAACAAGAAGGTGTGTGTGGGAGGAGAAAAGGACATGAAAAACAGAGTAAGCCTGGGTGGAGCAGTGAGATAATTGGAGAGCTTCTTGTCAAGAGCTGAAAAATGAGATTGAGTTAGCTAGAGTGATACCAGAGCTCAGAGTCAGAAGTTAGTTTTAGCTCCAGATTATCAGTCAGTCAGCTATCAGGCAGACATAAAAAAACTCAAAAGAAAAAGGAATCCAA
The DNA here is from genome assembly GCF_003676395.1 of Aethalodelphis obliquidens. NCBI lineage: Eukaryota > Metazoa > Chordata > Mammalia > Artiodactyla > Delphinidae > Aethalodelphis > Aethalodelphis obliquidens. Next base: position 17,107,536 of record NW_020837980.1, on the reverse strand, counting down.
ATTGGAAAAGAAAGAGTAAAACTGTCACTGTTTGCAGATGACATGATACTACACATAGAAAATCCTAAAGATGCCACCAGAAAACTACTGTTGCTAATCAATGAATTTGGTAAAGTTGCAGGATACAAAATTAATGTACAGAAATCTCTTGCATTCCTATACACTAGCAATGAAAGATCAGAAAGAGAATTTAAGGAAACAATCCCATTTACCATTGCAACAAATAGGAATAAACCTCCCTAAGGAGGCTAAAGACCTGTACTCAGAAAGCTATAAGATAGTGATGAAAGAAATCAAAGATGACACAAACAGATGGAGAGATATACCATGTTCTTGGATTGGAAGAATAAATATTGTGAAAATGACTATACTATCCAAAGCAATCTACAGATTCAATGCAATCCCTATCAAATTACCAATGGCATTTTTCACAGAATTAGAACAAAAAATTTTACAACTTGTATGGAAACACAAAAGACCCTGAATAACAAAAGCAATCTTGAGAAAGAAAAACAGAGCTGGAGGAATCCAGCTCCCTGACTTCAGACTATGCTACAAAGCTACAGTAATCAAGACAGTATGGTACTGGCAGAAAAGCAGAAATATAGATCAATGGAGCAGGTTAGAAAGCCCAGAGATAAACCCATGCACCTATGGTCACCTAATCTATGACAAAGGAGAAAAGACAGTCTCTCCAATAAGTGGTGCTGGGAAAACTGGACAGGTGCACGTAAAAGAATGAAATTAGAACACTCCCTAACACCATACACAAAAATAAACTCAAAATGGATTAAAGAGCTAAATGTAAGGCTGAACACTCTAAAACTCTCAGAGGAAAACATAGGCAGAACACTCTTTGCCATTAAATCACAGCAAGATCTTTTTTGACCCACCTCCTAGAGTAATGAAAATAAAAACAAAAATAAACAAATGGGACCTAATTAAACTTAAAAGCTTTCGCACAGTAAAGGAGACCATAAACAAGATGAAAAGAGAACCCTCAGAATGATAGAAAATATTTGCAAATGAAGCAGCTGACAAGGGATTAATCTCCAAAATATACAAACAGCTCATGCAGCTCACAAACAACCCAATCAAAAAAGGGCAGAAGACCTAAATAGACTTTTCTTGAAAGAAGACATGCAGATGGCCAAGAGGCACATGAAAAATGCTCAGCATCACTAATTATTAGGGAAATGCAAATCAAAACTACAATGAGGTGCCACCTCATACCAATCAGAATGGTCATCATCAAAAAATCTACAAACAATAAATGCTGCCGAGGGTGTGGAGAAAAGGGAACCCTCTTACACTGTTGGTGGGAATGTAAATGGATACAGCCACTATGGAGAACAGTATGGAGGTTCCTTAAAAAACTAAAAATAGAACTACCATATGACCCAGCAATCCCACTCCTGGGCATATACCTGGAGAAAACCATAATTCCAAAAGATACATGCACCCCAATGTTCAGTGCAGCACTATTTACAATAGCCAGGACTTGGAAGCAACCTAAATATCCATCAACAGAGGAATGGATAAAGAAGATGTGGTACCTATATACAATGGAATATTACTCAGACATAAAAAGGAACAAAACTGTGCCATTTGTGGAGACGTGGTTAGAGACTGTCATACAGAGTGAAGTAAGTCAGAAAGAGAAAAACAAATACCATATGTTAATGCATATATGTGGAGTTTAGAAAAATGGTACAGATGAACCTACTTGCAAAGCAGAAATAGAGACACAGACATAGAGAACAAACATATGGACACCAAGGGGAGAGAGGGGCTGGGATGGATTGGGAGATTGGGATTGACATATGCACACTACTATGTATGAAGTAGACGGTGCGTGCCTACTATATAGCACAGGGGAAAAAAAGAAGGTACAATCTGTTTGCAGGACATATATTAAGTTAGCCTTAAAAATGCATTCCAAAAAAAATGCATTCCAATGTACATTAGGTGCAGACAAATATTGTTTAATTCCTCTTATATGAGGTACCTAGAATAGTAAAATTCATAGAGTCAGAAGTACACTGGTAGACGCCAGGGGGGTGGGGGAGTGGGGAGTGGGGAGTCAGTGTTTAAAGGGGACAGAGTTTCAGTTTAGGAAGGCGAAAAATTCGGGAGATGGATGATGGTGAGAGCTGCACAACAATGTGAATGTACTTAGTGCCACTGAACTGTACAGTTAAATATGGTTAAAATAGTATGTTTCATACTATGTGACTTTTACCACAATAAAAAAAAATAAGGGAAAAGAAATACTCAAAAGATAAAGGCAAAGAGGGGAAGCTGAAGTCCAGTAGGTCAGGACCTTTGCAGGACTGGAACTAGAGGACTAGCCTCGCAGGAGAGCTGATCTGTTTCCTTGCCCAGAAGGCTTCCCTGCATCTTGTTAGAATAAGAGCCACTTCACAAGCATGAAGAATCCTGCAAAAAGTGAGCTACTGACCTGCAGATCTCAACACTGCAGCACTTTAACATTTCAACATGTTATTTATAACTTTAGGTTTATTAGCACAATTACACATTATTGGACCTGATATCAGAGTGCAGTTAAATACCTGATGCTGAGTCAATACTGTTTTCACTGAAATTTTCAGTTAGTCTGCTAAGACCTGTTCACACATGCTACGCTAAGATCTAGCACCAGCACTTAAGTTAGGATCTCTCCTGTACCACGTACCTAACATCTGATCTATTCAACCACTTCAGCTCTTAAAGAACAGGAAAGGAGAGATTCCTTAAGAGGTTTGTGAATGTCGGAGGGTAGAGTGTGGAAAGTCTGTTTTCATACTACAACCCCAGTTTCTGGTCCCTCCAGCAAGCAGCTTTTTCAGACACTGCTTTTCTCCTGGTAACTCAACAGTGATGTTCACCAAATATCTCTGCGTTTCCAGTTTCTGGTCACAACATAAGATTGAATTATCTGATCACTGTGAAACTAGGTATACATACTTTGGTCAATAAGATAGGAGAGGAGGTGGTATGTGTCATTTCCAGGAAAAAGCTTTAGGATGCAGTAAACCATTCACCACTTTCCCATCCCGTCTCTGGGAGATCACAGGAGCAAGTGTTGAGCTGAAAACCTCTTTCAGCCGGAGTCTTCTAGCCAAACCACACTGGTAGGTAGGATGAGAGAGAAATGAACTTCTGGTGTGTTAGGCCATTAAGAATTGGTGGCTATTGGTTACACAGCGTGCTCTAGACTACCTTGATTGAGTCGCCTCAATATCCATTCCTCGACCCTACTTCCTTCCTAACAGAAGTCACTATCTCTATACAGTCTTCTGTTTGCAGAGACGCTGACTCCAGCTCCAGCTCAGGGTGATGGATCTTGTTCAACATAAGCCAATCATGGTAATATTCTCTTACCAGTCAGTGATTGAGAAATTGGAATGTGACCTAAGTCTGGCCAGTGAAATGTACAAAGAAGTCTGCTGGGAAGCTTCAGAAAAGTTTCTCAAAAGAATTTAAAAAAAGAGAAAGAGAAGAGCTGCTCCTTTCTTCCCCTAACTGTTGTCATATATAGATATGACACTAGTTATCTAGCACTATGTTGCAAGTTACATTTATTATCTCGAATATTTAGTATTCCACAGTGTAAGCAGGAATTCAGGAGCAGCTTAGCTGGGTGGCTCTGGTTCAGGGTCTCTCATGAAGTTATGGTTGAGATATTTGCTAGGGCTGCAGTCTTCTGAAGGCTTGACCAGAGCTAGGAGATTTACTTCTAAGATGGTGCCCTCACATGGCTGTTGGCAGAAGGTCTCAGTTCATTGCTGGTTCTTGGCAGGAGGCTTGTTACTTGCCTTGTGGACCTCTCCATAGGGTTAATTGAGTGTCCTCATGACATGGTAGCTGGCTTTCCCCAAAGTAAGTGATCCGAGAGAAAGTATAAGGAGGAAACCACAATGCCTTTATGTCCTAATTTCAGGAGCAACACACTGTCATTTCCATGACATTCTGTAAAAAGTGCATCACTAAATGAAGCCCACATTTAAGAGGAGGGGGATTATGCTCCACTTTTGCAGGGAGGAGTATTAAAAAATTTGTAGGTATGTTTTAATCCAACACAGATGTAACAGCAGGAAGGCTGTGCTGAGATTATGAGGGGCTCCACCCTAAGGGTCCTCTCATGCTGAGGAAAACAGAGCAGATATGGAAAGGCCCTTGATGGCATTACTAAGCCTGCAACCTACCCTGGACTACTAGTTATGTGAGAAAAAGTAAATTTCTTTACTGACTATTTTAGCATGTTTGAGGTGAGGTTGGCTGATATTTGCAACTGGAGCTGATATTCAGCATATTTGATCATCTATATGTATTGTAAATTAACATATATATCAATATATAAATGTAAAAAAATTAAATATAATTTCCATTTCTAAATTATAAAAGATATATGTATATATGCGTGTGTATATCTGTATAAAACTTTTTATTTATAAAAATATGTGTGTATATGTGTGTGTGTGTGTGTGTGTGTGTGTGTATCTGTATAAAACTTTTTATCCTTGTATGGATGTGGATGTGTCTGTGTAGAACTGTGCACCATAGGATAAAAGCTGGGTGCAGATTGTTCTTCAAATTATTCTAATTTCCAAGTAATTTGTTGATTTTTCAAAATATTTGGTGTTACTCTTTGATGCAGCTCTCACTAGCTAAAGGATGCTCCAGTATGAATCATGATTCCATGGACAGAACTGCCATAAAATTTTTCCAACATTTTAATTGAATTGATAGACCTCAAGTGGCTTGTAATATAAATAAGTTTCAGTTTTTCTTAGCACCAGCAGTGTTTTTCACGGTGCTGATTTCTCAGTTTCTGCTGAACTAAAAGCCATTCCATTCAAAATTTTTCTAGTAAAACATTTTTAATAATAATTAATTTTTATATGATCAATATACATATTATCAAAAGTCAGATAGGCAACACCATTTAAAAATAAGACAAAGCTAATCCTTTAGGCCAGATGAAAGGTGGCAATTAATGTGTGCTCATGTGCCAGGTTACGTTGCCTGGGTTCAAATGCTGGCTGGTCAAATAAATCTTAAATTATTTTCTATGCCTCAATTTTCTCATTTTAAAAATATGATAGGGGACTTCCCTGGTGGCACAATGGTTAAGAATCCGCCTGCCAATGCAGGGGACGTGGGTTCAATCCCTGGTCTGGGAAGATCCCACATGTCGTGAAGCAACTAAGCCCGTGCGCCACAACTACTGAGCCGGCTCTCTAGAGCCCGCGAGCCACACAACTACTGAGCCTGTGAGCCACAACTACTGAAGCCCGCACTCCTAGACCCCGTGCTCCACAACAGGAGAAGCCACCAAAATGAGACGCCTGTGGACCGCAATGAAGGGTAGCCCCTGCTAGAGAAAACCCACATGGAGCAATGAAGCCAAAAATAATAAGTAAAATTTAAAAAAAAAAAAGAACTATTAAAAAAAAATATGATTGATGATGATTTCTTAAATGAGTTAATATACTTTTAGACTAGAACCTGACACAGAGAAAACGTATTAGTTAACATTTTTATTGATAAAATTAATGTTCTTGATCAATGGGCAGTCCATGAGTTTTAATGAATTCATCACCTTTAAATGGATATGAAATTCAACATGAATATTAAAAAGTGGTTTCTATACCTCACATCACTCTTGGCTCCAAACTGACTCCAAGAGCCTTGTCTTTTCCTGCATCTTCCCCTCTGTTTTGAGAGTATCTGCAATGCCAGCAGAAAGTACAGACCTCTATCTTTCCATGGCTACATTTGCCCCTGCTATGACATGCCCACTGCATTTTCTCTCCTTTTTTCGCTCAAAGCTAAGATTCTACAGAGACTACAGCTCCCAAAAGCAGCTGTATGAGGGTCACTCGGGACCATCAACAGGGGATTCTTAGGTGTATCCTGGGTCTTGGATGCTGGAGTGCCAGAGCCACATCTGAGGCCCAGTCTTCCCCACTGGGTTTAGGATCCAGCTCTCACCAAGGCATGTGCCTTGTAGATGTGGACTAGACAAGTGGTGCCAGAGCCCAGCCCAGTAGTGACTGGCATGGACATCAACCAATCAGAAAGGACACCGGTCACAGTTCTGAAGCAGGGTCATTTACCCTTTAGCTGCTTGAATTTAGGAAGGTCTGGGAGGTTCCAAGGCGGGGGCCAGGATGGTCAGGGCTGCAAGGATGGGGAGAGACTCATGGGCTTAGGGCATTATTCTTATTGCCAAAGAAGTATTTAAAACAAAAAGAAAAAACAGTGCTTCCACACCAGCGCATAATGACTTCATACAGAGCGAAACTCGTGTTTGAGAATGACAGATGTTAATTTACCTTCACAACCCTTCACCATAACTCAGACTACTGATTGGGAAAAACCTGTGTTATGGGAGATATTCTGGAAGACCTCCACATGGGGCTCAGCCCTGGTAATGATTTTTTTTAATGTTTATTGTTTATATTTTTAAAATTTATCAACAAAGAGTACTAAGATGTCATGAATGTTATTCTTAAGCAAAGTAGGTCAAGGTCATGAGAGTCTTTTTATGAAATATGTTTATGTATCTGCACTAAGAAAGAATGAATAATCTATGCAAATCCACTGCCTGAGGTTCTTTCTCTAAGGCAAATATCTTCCCAAAGAGATAAGAGGGAAATTTGTCCCTTTATATCCCAAAGAGAACAAAAGAAAGATGCACAAAGACTTCACTTTGGGCAGAATTCTAACTGAATGTCTCCACTGACGACCTTTACCATTATTACGCAGTTAGGAAAACAAGAACCAATTTAGTTATCTCAACCAGAAGATATTTAAATAAAGGAATTGGTTAAACTTGTTGGGAAGTCTGGAGAGGGGAAGGTGACCTTTGAGTAATCAACACTACCATTCCCAGGCTAGGAGAGCAAAATCATTAAGCAGAGGCCAAGGGTGTGTGCAAGTGAGGTTTCTGTTATTGGAGCCCAGCTGCCTGAGCTGCAGCCCAGGAACCCGCAACCATCAGCCGCTGATTGAGTCACTGCAGCTTTCCCTGCCCCAGACATCACTGCTACTGTTGCCTCTGCCACCAGTACTATTGCCACCTCCATTCTTTTATCACTGGTGCAGTCTTTGTTGTTTCAACCACTGTTTGAAACTGGAAAAAGAGAGTTACATCTCCCTTCCTCTTGCTTTTAATCTCCCTCCATTGGCAGGATCTGACCAAAAATCATCAGCTATATGTAGGTTACAGAATATAAGCACCTTACAATGTCCAGCAGAGCACACAAGTGTGAGAATGAGGGCTGAGAACAAATAAGTAAATCACCAGTCTGAGAGGTTGTAAGGCAGTTACACCACGTGGACCTAACATGGTCGAGACACTCTCTCACCTCCCTTGGAAGCTTCTCTGAAGACACTCAATAGTAAAGCTGCAGGCAGCCACTCAAGCGTCTTCAGCCTTCAGACACTGATGGTGCAGAACTGTATTAGGAGACTAGGAAACTTCACACAATTGTAGATTCCCACCTTCAAGCAAAGGATAAGGGACAAAAGCAGTACTGGTAAAATCTAAATATTGTTTTTGTGAGTAAATCTGGCGGGAAAAGGACACGTGAAATCCCATGGCCTTTTTCTCTTGGTGTCCTAAAATTCTGTCTCGCTGAGATTAAAGTGCAATCTTATCCAGGGATGAAAAGCATCATTATATTTGGAAGTTTAAAACTGCAAGCCATTGATATTAGGGCGATATAGATGGAGAGGATAAGGAATAACTTCAAACACTAGCCCCACATAGAAAGTTACAAGGGTGGGCATTCTGTGGAAATAAAAACAAAGACCTATAGCAAGGGAGTCAGCCACTATCACTCGTGTTTTGGCAAAGACTCAAAGGCAGGCAGAGGAGTGGGAAAACTTCATAGTGAAAAAAAGGGAAGGCTTCAAATATGCCCCAAATAAAGGCCACTGGCATAGGGAAACTGTAGGCAAGCTAACTAGAAGTGGGGCATCCTCCATGATAGGTTAGGGTGCATATATGGCTTTTTCTGGTTGGTCCTAAGTTGGAAATGGAAACAAAAATTAGGGAAGCTATCAATTAGTAACCAAGTCTTGGCCATATGGGGCTAGTTGTCACAGGGGTTATTGTTTGGTTTCCTGGACTATCACTAGAGATAGCAATCTGACTTCTTCAAGTCTGACTTGTGAGCTGGCTTTCTGAGCTGGTTATTGTAAATAATGGATTGGTTTCTGGGACAGGTAGCTTCAGGTTATGGTTGTAGGGGAGAAAAGACTTTTCTCCTACCCTCTTAGGTTCAGTGCCTGTGCTCTGAGAATTAAGCTGACAAAAGACCAATCAAGAGGAGGCGGGCTTCCCTGGTAGTGCAGTGGTTGAGAGTCCGCCTGCCGATGCAGGGGACACGGGTTCGTGCCCCGGTCTGGGAGGATCCCACATGCCGCGGAGCGGCTGGGCCCGTGAGCCATGGCCACTGAGCCTGCGCGTCCGGAGCCTGTGCTCCGCCATGGGAGAGGCCACAACAGTGAGAGGCCCGCGTATTGCAAAAAAAAAAAAAAAAAAGAAAGAAAGATAACAAATAAAAAGTGTTGGTGAGGGTGTGGAGAAAAGGGAACCCATGTGCAGTGTTAGTGGAAATGTAAATTGGTGTAGCCAATATGGAAAACTGTACGGAGATTCCTCAAAAAATTAAAAATGGAAATACCATATGATCCAGCAATTCCACTTCTGGGTGTTTATCCAAGCAAACATTATGTTCATTATTTATAATAGCCAAGATATGGAAGCAACCTAAGTGCCCACCAATAGATGAATGAATAAAGAAGATGTGGTATATTACTCAGACTTAAAAAAGAATGAAATCTTGCCATTTGCAACCACATGGATGGACTCAGAAGTTATTATGTTCAGTGAAATAAGTCAGACAGAGAAAAACAAGTGCTGTACGTTATCACTTATATGTGGCATCTAAAAAACAAAACAAATGAACATAACTAAACAGAAACAGAGTCATATATACAGAGAAGAAATAGGTGGTTGCCAGAGGGGAGTGGATTCGGGGAGGAGAGAAAGTGGTGAGAGAAAATAGAGGTACAAACTTTAGCTCAGGTACTCCAAACAAAGCAGTATTGGAATAAGGATAGTACAGATCAATGGAATAGAACAAAGAGTACATCAATAGAACTGCACATATCTGCTCACGAAAAAGGAGTAAGCGTAACTCAATGGGGAAAGGATAGTGTTTTCTACAAATGATGTTGGAAAAAACAGACACAAGGAAAAGAACAAAACCATACAAAAACTAACCTGAAGCATAAACCTAAACAGAAGAGCTAAAATTAAAACGGTGCTATCCAATACAATTATAATTTGAGCCACATTTGTAATTTGACATTTTCTAGTAGCCATGTTTTAAAAAATAAAAAGTAATGGATGAAAATAATTTGAATATTTTATTTGATGAAAAGATTCAAAATATTATAATTTTGACATGTAACCAATAAAAATATTATTGGGGAGAAAAAAATATATAGCTTATTTCTGTCTCATCTAAAAACAGCCTATCAGTAGTCAGTCCACAGCAACAAGAATCTAGCTCTTCAGCTCTTTTTGCACTGCTATCCACAGCAGAAAACTTTATAGTGTAATATGGGTAATAAAACTCCAAAACTCATGTCCTCATTCCAGCCAGCAGGAAGGAGAAAAAAAGTAAAGTAGCGTTTGTTCATTCTTTTTAAAAACACTTCCAAGAAAAGTCACACAGCCACAAGGGATTCTGGGAAATGAAATCTTTATTTCAGGAAATCTTATATTCAGCTAAAACTTGAAGGAGTGAGAAAGCAGGTATCGGGGGCAAATAGCTATCCTTGCCACAGACCACTCATCCACACGCTCCTTCTTTCCACATAGAGACCTTGTCTCTTTGAGATATAAGTGCAAAGTACCATTGGTTACTGCATTAAGCTCAAAGTCTGGAAACTCTGGGTGATATCCAGTCATCCCTATCATGGCAGGTTGCAGCCACTCACAGTCCAGAAATCCATAAACTAAAAGTCATTTTCTCTCCCCCCTCACTCATACTCGATATATTGATATAATGGTAAAACAGGAATGGAATAACCTTAATTAAAATTCCAATTGGGGGCTTCCTTGGTGGCACAGTGGTTAAGAATCCGCCTGCCAATGCAGGGGACATGGGTTTGAGCCCTGTTCCGGGAAGATCCCACATGCTGCAGAGCAGCTAAGCCCGTGCGCCACAACTGCTGAGCCTGCGCTCTAGAGCCTGTGAGCCACAACTACTGAGCCCATGTGCTACAATTACTGAAGCCCATGCGCCTAGAGCCCGTGTTCCACAACAAGAGAAGCCACTGCAATGAGAAGCCCGCGCACTGCAACAAAGAGTAGTCCCTGCTCGCCGCAACTAGAGAAAACCCGCGCGCAGCAACGAAGACCCAATGCAGCCAAAAATAAATAAATAAAATAAATTTATTAAAAAAAAGAAAAATTCCAATTGGATAAGGAAAAATAGGAAACAGCACTCACTCGCACCAGTCCATAGAAATGATCAAACCCTGTTGGGCAGGAATTAGGAGATTCCCTGGCCTGGGAACGGAGTTCCTTGATTAGCCTACTGGTATTCCCTGGTTCTGCTCTTGGTGATGAACTACTTCACTTGCTATCCTTGTTATGCACTGAGCTGTGTTTTCCCCAAATTTGTATGTTGAAGTCCTAACCCCCAATGTGATTGTATTGGAAATAGGGCCTTTAAGGAGGTAATCAAGGTTCAAAGGGTGGTGCCTTAATCCAATATGACTGGTGTTCTTCAAAAAATAGAGACACCAGAGGCAAGGCCATGTGAGGACACAGCAAGAAGGTAGCTGTCTACACACCAAGGAGAGCTTCCTCAAAAGAAGCCAAACCTGTTAACACCTTGATCCTAGGCTTCTCGCCTCCAGAACTGTGAGAAAATACATTTCTGTTGTTTAAGCCCCCGTCAGTGGTATTTTGTTATGGCAGCCCTCGAAGACTAATACCGTCCTCATGGCCCCCAGCTTTGCTCTCTCAGAAGTTCCTCCTTGCAGGCAGTATAATTCTTTCAACTAGGAATTCCTTTTAATTTACTTTCAGTCATTCCCTGTCCTTGTAATCACAGCCAAGACCTTGTTTAGACATTGTTTTTTTAAGCCTGAATACTGGTCTTCTACTTATTGGTTGTATTATTCTGCCCATCCATTTCTCTCTAAATTTAATGGAGTTACTGCCTAGTCATTTCAAACAGATGAGTCAGAAGAAAGAACCCTTAATCTGCTGTTTGCTAGCAATTGATCTGCTAAAACTGCTGGATTTTAGCCACTGCTTAAAACTGGCTCAGTTTGGGGTGCAGAAGTAGTTTTATCCCTGCAAAGTCCCATATTATCAACTTAGATTGCAGGCCTCAGACAGAGAGCAGTTCTTTTAGCAAAGCTGTAGTCCCGTCAATCTCTGTTTCTATACTGCCCATCTCTAGCCTGTAAGGCTTTGCTCAAAGTGTCAAGAAGCAGTCAAGACACGCAGAAGTATTCATCTTTCCTATTATCTCCCTAAAGCTATAGCCTCAGTCAGTACATGGTCTCCTTTCCAGGCTAAAGCAGGGGAATGTTTGTCACCAAAGGTCAGCCTCTGCCATACTGAGTCTATACCACCTGCTGCTCACCTTCTAAGCCAGTACCATTTATGATATTTATTTTCTGTTCGATTCAGTACCCCACTTCTAAGTATTTAATCCTGTGTTTATTGTGAATCCATTTAGCATGAAACACAGAAACCTAAAAACAATAGATAGTTCAGTCAAATGGAAGTTTTTTCTCTTTCATGTATATTATGTTGGAAGTAAATGGGGCAGGGTCTGAAAGCAGTTCCAGTCCTCAAGGACCCATTCTTCTATCTTGTTGCTCTTCCATCCTCAAAACCTTCTCAAAATCTGGAGCTTCTAGGGCTTCCCTGGTGGAACAGTGGTTAAGAATCTGCCTGCCAGTTCAGGGGACACGGGTTCGAGCCCTGGTCCGGGAGGATACCACATGCTGCAGAGCAACTAACCCCATGCACCACAACTACTGAGCCTGCGCTCTAGAGCCCGCGAGCCACAACTACTGGAGCCTGTGATCCTAGAGCCCGTGCTCTGCAACACGAAAAGCCACCGCAATGAGAAGCCCACGCACTGCAGTAAAGAGTAGCCCCCGCTCGCCGCAACTAGAGAAAGCCTGCGCACAGCAACAAAGACCCTATGCAGCCAAAAATAAATAAAATAAATTTAAAAACTTGGAGCTTCTAGCGAGTAGAAAAAAGAAAGGTGTGAAGAAGATCATGCCTCCTCTTTTTAAAGACGATTTTCCAGAAGTGTACGTGAAACTACTTTTGATGTCAAAAACTTGGCCTCTGTGCACCTGTCCTAAATCGAATCTTGGAGACAGAGTTTTGGATGAAGTAGAAAAGAATAGCTTTATTGCTTTGTCAGGCAAAGGAGGACACAGCAGGCTCATGCCCTTAAGAACTGTGTGTCCCCACCTGGGGGGATCTGGTGAGGAGTTTTATAGCAATGGTTCAAGGGCAGGTTTGCTGATAAGGATCAAGGTGTGTGCAGGGCCTGCATTCCCTTAATCTGCCCTCAGGTGGCCTCCTGGTGAGCTTGTGTGGTTTTTGAGGTTATTAAACTGTGACCTTCTCTCTGGAATGAAGAATGGTTCATCAAGTAGTTAACATCTTCCATTTGTTGGGGGGTGTTTTTTTGTTGTTATTTATTTATTTATTTGGTTGCACCAGGTCTTAGTTGTGGCAGGTGGGCTCCTTAGTTGCAGCATGTGAACTCTTTTAGTTGCGGCATGCACGTAGGATCTAGTTCCCTGACTGGGAATCGAACCCCGGGCCCCCTGCATTGGGAGAACGGAGTCTTAATCACTGCATCAACAGGGAAGTCCCTGTTGGGGGTTTTAGTTCTGCAAAAGAGCTCAAAGATATTGTTATGTGTATCCCTTGAGGTGGAACCAGGACCCTGTCCCAAGACTGCACAATTGTTTCTTGACAGCTCCTCCCTTGTCTCTGCCTCCCCTCCCTTGCCTCTGCCTCCCCTCCCTTCCCTGATTAGCGACTGTTTGAATCTGCACTTTGGAACACAGGGAAGGTCATAGAGGCTGAAGCCGATTTCCTACAAAAAAGAAACAGGGGACACAGGAGGGCTTCCATGCCCAGGAGCCCCACAGGGTCCTGCTCAATTTCACTTTTGCTTATAACTATTGGTTAAAACTTAGTTCTGTGCAACACTATGAAAGCATTCCTTTCAGCTAGGTGTGGGAGTACGGCAGAATTGCAAAGCTATTAAGAGGAAGAGGCAAAAAGGTATGCTCTCTTCCTTTGAGTACACTGTCCAGAGAAAAAAGTACTCACCAATTCTAGTTGTGCCCTATGGGTAGGCATTTAGTTACTTGGCACACCTACCTGCAAGGGAAGCTAGAAGAAAATAAAGGCTTTATTCAAGGGAACCAAATACCCAGCTAAAAACTGAGAAGAACATATGTGGTGACCAGCTGCAGTCTTGGCTGTGGCATGTGAATCACACAGCACAGCATCTATCATATAGTTAAAAACTCAGTAAATGTTAACTATTGTTTGTGTCGAAATGTGGTCCAAGGAAGACCCTACAGGGTACCTTGTTTTACTCCTACTTGGATATATTTTTTTAACAGACTTTTTTTTTTTAAGAGAAGTTTTAGGTTTACAGAAAAATTGAGCAGTAAGTACGAGAGCTCCCATGTACCTCCTGCCACACACAGGCAGAGTCTCCCCACCGTCCATGAATAACCTTTAATGTTCACTCTACAGAAGTGAAACCCAACCTTCCACTTTTTTTAAATTTAATTTTATTTTTTTTATACAGCAGGTTCTTATTAGTTATCTATTTTATCCACATCAGTGTATACATGTCAATCCCAATCTCCCGATTCATCCCACCACCACCCCCTCCACTTTCCCCCCTTGGTGTCCATACGTTTGTTCTCTACATCTGTGTCTCTATTTCTGCCTTGCAAACCACTTCATCTGTACCATTTTTCTAGATTCCACATACATGTGTTAATATATGATATTTGTTTTTCTCTTTCTGACTTCACTCTGTATGACAGTTTCTAGGTCCATCCACGTCTCTACAAATGACCCAATTTTGTTCCTTTTTAGGGCTGAGTAATATTCCATTGTATATATGTACCACATCTTCTTTATCCATTTGTCTGTCGATGGGCATTTAGGTTGCTACCATGACCTGGCTGTTGTAAATAGTGCTGCAATGAACACTGGGGTGTATGTGTCTTTTTGATTTATGGTTTTCTCCAGGTATATGCTCAGTAGTGGGATTGCTGGGTCATATGGTAATTTTATTTTTAGTTTTTTAAGGAACCTCCATACTGTTCTGCACAATGGCTGTATCAATTTACATTCCCACCAACAGTGCAAGAGGGTTCCCTTTTCTCCACACCCTCTCCAGCATTTGTTGTTTGTAGATTTTCTTTTTTTTTTTTAACTAGTTTCATTCACTTTATTTTTCTCATAGAAAACTATGTGGTGGCTACAGCTGGAGCCTGGGTCCTCTGCATGGAAACTCTGTGTGGGTCTTTACAGGATGGTCAGTGAATTCCTGATGTGGAGACCATCTCTTTCCAGAGATCAGGAGTGAGATAACTGTAGGTTTTGGAAATGGCATTAGAAGTGGCCTTGGCAAAGTTGCCCAGCGTGGCAGTGCAGTCCCTGGCAGAGGTGTAGCAGTCGTCAATTCCAGCCATCATCAGTAGCTTCTGGGGCACAGGGGCTGAGACGATGCCAGTGCCCCTGGGGGCAGGGATGAGGCGCACCAGCACAGAGCCTCAGCGGCCAGTCACCTTGCAAGGGACAGTATGCGGCTTGCCCATCTTGTTCCCCCAGTAGCCTCGTTGCACTGGGACCATGGAGAGCTCAGCCAGAATGACGGTCGCACAGATGGCAGTGGCTACCTCCTTAGAGCACGTCACACCCAAACCAACACGTCCGTTGTAATCCCAGATGGCAACAAATGCCTTGAACCTGGTCCACTGGCCAGCATGGGTCTGCTTTTGCACAGGCATGATCTTCAAAACCTCCTCCACGAGGGATGACCCCAAGAAAATGTCAGTGATCTCAGATTCTTTGATGGGCAGAGAAAAGAGATAGATCTCCTCCAGGGATTGATCTTCATGTCCTTGACCAGGCGGCCCAGCTTGGTGACGCAGAGACACTCCTTGTCCTCGGCCTTGCCTCCGCGAGCTCCACGACCCCGGCCCCGGCCCTGGATGCCGTTGCTGAAGCCTCCACGGCCTCCCATTCCAGGGCCCCTGGGGCCTCCGGGCCCTCCGGGCCCTCTCACAGCACCGGTGTCATTCGCCATTTGGTGTTTTTACAGAAAAAAAAAAAAAAAGAAAGCTTTACGGAAAAAATTAAAAAGTTAGATTTTCTGATGATGCCCATTCTAACCGGTTTGAGGTGATACCTCATTGTAGTTTTTTTTTTAACCTCTTTATTGAAGTATAATTGCTTTACAATGGCGTGTTAGTTTCTGCTGTATAACAAAGTGAATCAGCTATACATATACATATATCCCCATATCTCCTCCCTCTTGCGTCTCCCTCCCACCCTCCCTATCCCACCCTTCTAGGTGGTCACAAAGCACTGGAGTTGATCTCCCAGTGCCATGCGGCTGCTTCCCACTAGCTATCTATTTTACATTTGGTAGTGTATATATGTCAGTGCCACTCTCACTTCGTCCCAGCTTACCCTTCCCCTCCCCGTGTTCTCAAGTCCATCTGCGTCTTTATTGCTGTCCTGCCCCTAGGTTCTTCAGAGCCATTTTTTTTTTAGATTCCATATATATGTGCTAGCATACGGTATTTGCATTTCTCTTTCTGACTTACTTCACGCTGTATGACAGACTCTAGGTCCATCCACCTCACTACAAATAATTCAATTTCGTTTCTTTTTATGGCTGGGTAATATTCCATTTTATATATATATGCCACATCTTCTTTATCCATTCATCTGTTGATGGACACTTAGGTTGCTTCCATGTCCTGGCTATTGTAAATAGAGCTGCAATGAACATTGTGGTATATGACTCTTTTTGACGCATTGTAGTTTTTGTTGTTGTTGTTGTTGTGGTATGCGGGCCTCTCACTGTTGTGGCCTCTCCCGTTGCGGAGCACAGGCTCCGATGTGCAGGCTCAGCGGCCACGGCTCATGGGCCCAGCCGCTCCGTGGCATGTGGGATCTTCCCGGACCGGGGCACGAACCTGTGTCCCCTGCATCGGCAGGCAGACTCTCAACCACTGTGCCGCCAGGGAAGCCCCTCATTGTAGTTTTGATTTGCATTTCTTTAATAATTAGTGATGTTGAACATCTTTTCATGTGCCTCTTGGCCATCTGTATGTCTTCTTTGGAAAAATGTATACTTAAGTCTTCTGCCCATTTTTTGATTGGGTTGTTTGTTTTTTTAATATTGAGCTGCATGAGCTGTTTATATATTTTGGAGATTAATCCTTTGTCCGTTGATTTGTTTGCAAATACTTTCTCCCATTCTGAGGGGTGTCTTTTGGTCTTGTTTATAGTTCCCTTTGTTGTGCAAAAGCTTTGAAGTTTCATTAGGTCCCATTTGTTTATTTTTGTTTTTATTTCCATTCCTCTAGGATATGGGTCAAAAAAGATCTTGCTGTGATTTATGTCATAGAGTGTTCTTTCTATGTTTTCCTCTAAGAGTTTTATAGTGTCCGGTCTTACATTTAGGTCTCGAATCCACTTTGAGTTTATTTTTGTGTATGGTGTTAGGGAGTGTTCTAATTTCATACTTTTCCATGTAGCTGTCCAGTTTTCCCAGCACCATGTATTGAAGAGGCTGTCTTTTCTCCATTGTATGTTCTTGCCTCCTTTGTCATAGATTAGTTGACCATAGGTGCATGGGTTTCTCTCTGGGCTTTCTATCCTGTTCCATTGATTTATATTTCTGTTTTTGTGCCCCAACTTTCCACTTCTTAATATTCTTCTATTGTCATCACCAGCACAAAAAAATTCAGCTGATATCTGCAGTGTGAAGCTACTTCACTACAACTAGAAAAAATCTTGGATTAAAACCACACACCCAGTTTAAGGAATAAAACCAATCTTCTCTATAAGTTTAACCAATCTTCTCTATAAGTTTAACCAATCTTCTCTATAAGTTTAACCAATCTTCTCTATAAGTTTAACCAATCTTCTCTATAAGTTTAACCAATCTTCTCTTTAAGTTTATATTGTTAGCATATTTCAGGAATGTTGAAGAATGAAAGCAAAGCACAGATCAATAGTACATTTATTGTACCTCTGAAAATATGTGCAGTGTGAATAAATATATTCCA
Organism: Aethalodelphis obliquidens; assembly: GCF_003676395.1. Lineage (NCBI taxonomy): Eukaryota > Metazoa > Chordata > Mammalia > Artiodactyla > Delphinidae > Aethalodelphis > Aethalodelphis obliquidens. The sequence goes on along the minus strand of NW_020837980.1, from coordinate 17,090,121 downwards.
CATTATAATTTTCTATTTGGAGAGCAAATAAAAATTAATATTGCTTTAATAACACAAAGAACAACATGTTAAACTTGACCAAATCTTTGTTAATGATAAAATGGAAGATTTAGTGATTCTCAACTGGGTACAATCACAGGATGGAGACAAGTAACATTTCAGGGGCCATGGGAGGGTTACCCTGCTCACTACTCCACTCCTCAAATACTCTTCTCCCTCTCCCTTGACACCTGAAATTCCTTTGAAAAGAGATAAAAGAAAAAATAAATATTATTAGAGACCAAAGATTGAGAGCTCAGTGAAAGAGTGTTACTAAATGGGATAATATTTGAAGTCAAAAGATCATAAACTATATCTGCCCATACTAGGAAAGGAAATACTCTGAGAGATATCATTGGCTACTGATTCCTAGCTCTATCAGCTGTATAAGCACTGAGCTGGTTGGAAATGATCCATTGTGCCTTTGGTACCCATCTCGAGATTACAGCATCCAGCTGCCTCTGCTGAGCCCTGCTCTCCTGAAACCCCACTGTGGGATTAGAGTGTGTAGCTTTCATTTGGCATGAATCAGGATTATTTTCCTCAGTCAAGTCTGTATCAGGGTCATGGGCTAGGTGTCCAGGTCTCTTAGATGAAGGTTTATCAAAAGTAAAAGGTAAATGCAATTAAATCTGGGCGAGGCAGACAATGTAAATAAGCTTCAGTTAAGGTATAAGTAATTGATGATAGATCCTGACATATTTTGCTTGAAAGAGAAGAAAGGAAAATAAGAATGTAACAAAATTTCAATACTTTAAATAGTGAGTCAGTAGCAATTGCAGTTGTGTGGTATTGAGTAAGTAAGCATACCTCAGTAGAAACAAGAGGCAGAAAGGAGGATCGCTCACGAATTAGAATATGTATTCAGATAGAGCTATCTCTCCTGCAGGCTGCCATGTTGCCAGAATTCCACCATTTGTCTTTCCTTTACCTCTCTAAATTCCTAGCCAACACCAACTGCAGAACTCTTCATTTGATTCAGTTATTAGAAAACAATTTTAAGTATGTTAGGAACTTGAGTATATGAATTTATTTTTTCAACTATAAATTTTATGAAATCTAAATACAGATCAAGTCTTTCTCATGAAAGGTTAATGTTCATACTGAGACTCTAAAACACTGGATTTTGAAGACAACACCAAAAAAAAAAAGTAAAATATCTTATTGTTAAAAATATTTACTGGTTGAAATAGTATTTTGTATATAATGGATTAAATAAGACATTAAAGTGAAAAAAATCCACTTTTAAATTACTAATAACTTAAAAAGGAATAACACAAATAGAAATTAGCTAACTGAGAAGGACATGGAACATAAAAGATGTTGGATAGTAAAGAAACTTGAAAGAGGTGAAAGCATTAGAAAGGGAAAGATGGCCAGACATAAGCTTCACCCACTTCATGACCCAATCTACAGCATTCCTAGTAGTTAAGTTACAGTCTTGAATTACTAAGTTTTCCTTTGCTACAAAATCACACAAAATACAGTTTTCCTGTTATTCAAGTATCAGGTAGTACCAGAGTAATTTCTTTAGTCACAAAAAATAAGGTCTTTTCTGGACTCCAAACTGAGTCCCCTTTGTCCCAAAGGAAAGTGCTCTTCTGATTAGGTACTCAGAGCCCAACTTCACCTCAGTTTGTGAGGAATCTCTCATATAACTTAAATGAAATTCTCATATTACCGGGCAAAATTTCCCAAAGTTAGCGTTCTTTTTTTTTTTTCGGTACGTGGGCCTCTCACTGTTGTGGCCTCTCCCATTGCGGAGCACAGGCTCCGGCCCGTGCAGGTTCAGCGGCCATGGCTCACGGGTCCAGCCGCTCCGCGGCATGTGGGATCCTCCCGGACCGGGGCGCGAACCCGCATCCCCTGCATCGGCAGGCGGACTCTCAAACCACTGCGCCACCAGGGAAGCCCCACTTCAATATTCTTGATCAACAAATGTGTCTGTTGTGTGGATTCTCCTTTGAATCTGTTGTAACACCTTGCTGGTTTCCCCATTTAACTATAGAGTTAGTAAAATCTTCAATACATGTTATTTTTATATTTGTAATGAGAATCATGATTTTATCATTAGAAAATTACCCTTAAACACTAGACACAAAATCTACTCAAACTAACTTGGGCAAATGGGAAAATGTAAAGGGAATACACAGGTGCATTTCAAGGAAAACCAAAGCAGGATGTATAAGGGCCTCACTAGGTCTGGAATAGGAAAATCTTTAGGAGTCCAAAGTGGTTATCTCACCATCCTTCCCAATCCATGCGATCATTTTGCCTCTGCTTCTCACTTTTTTCTGTTTTCCATGTATATGGGGAAATGGCTCTCTCAAGCCCTAAAGTTACAGAAACCTCTTTCATGTAGTCATTCAACAAAAATCTGTTGGGTACTTACTATGCCAGATACCTCCTGTGGTGTGCTCCAAGGACAAAGAACGAGACAAACTCAAAGGGCCAATATTGCCGGAACAAAGGGTTACAGGACTCCTATCACTCTGTCACAATGAGACCATTGCTATGTCCCAGAGCATGCCCTGTCCCTTTCCCATCCCATATAAGGAAAGACATTTGCCCCGTTTTTCTCCCACTCAGCACACTGAAAGTATACATACTCTGCCCAGTCAGCAGATGACTTGCAGGTTCCCTGGCTATAAAAACAGACAAGCAACCCATGCTCATTGTCGACCTTCCCTGGCTACCGGGAAGTTGGCCCGCTGTTCTTGCAGTGACCCTTCTCTTCAATAAACTCTGTCTTCCTTACATTCTGCCTTGTGTCTGGAAATTCTTCTCCAACCCATGCTTGGACCCGACACCTCCTGCTCCAGCACCACCACCACCAGATTAACATTTCAGTGTTTCTAGACACATTCCATGCACATGTCAATAAGACAGACTCTTATTGGTTCATATAGTTCATACACCCACTCTGATCAGATCAGCTGTACTCAAAAGGCAAAAATCACATAGTCCACTGCCATGGGAGAGAATTCCTGAGAAGACGGCTGGATAAAGCAGACAAATGGATTAACAGGCTTTCTCCATACATGAAATGTCAACTATTAACATACAGTGTTAGATATACACTCCAATCCCAGCTGGGGTATACGGCAATACAGTTCTGACACTAAGCACCACCACTGTCAGTGCAGATTCCAAAGGTTAAGAGTTCAGTCCTCCACAGACTGCTCTTACTAGAGCCGCCAGCCACAACTTCCACTTCTGACTGCCTTGGCTATAAATTCCGGGGTCCCCATAGCCTCCTCAGATTTGATAATTCACTAGAACAACTCAGAAAGTACTCTATTTACAATTAGTTTTATTATAAAGGATACAACTCAGGAACAGTAAAATGAAGATACGTATAGGGTGAGGTCTGGGAGGGAATGCAGAACTTCTGTGCCTTCTCCTCATGGAATCCAGGCAAGTCATCTGCCCAGCACATCAATATGTTCACCAACCAGCAAACTCCACTGGGCTTTGGTGTCTAGAATTTTTACTGGGGATTCACTATGTAAGCATGATTTATTAAGTCATTGACCACGTGATTAAACTCAATCTCTAGCCCCCTGCTGCCTCTCTGGAGGTCAGGCTGGCTCAAAATCTTTTTTTTTTTTTTTTTTTTTTTCGTGGGCCTCCCCCCGTTGTGGCCTCTCCCGTTGCGGAGCACTGGCTCCGGACGCGCAGGCCCAGCGGCCATGGCCCACGGGCGCAGCCGCTCCGCGGCACGTGGGATCCTCCCGGACCGGGGCTCGAACCCGCATCCCCTGCATCGGCAGGCGGACTCTCAACCACTGCGCCACCAGGGAAGCCCTGGCTCAAAATCTTAAGCATCTTATCCTCTAATCACATGGTCGGTCTTCTTGGTGACCAGTCCCCACCCTGAGGCTATCTAGGGGCCCATGATGAGTCACCCATTGGTATAACAAAGATACTCCTCTCCAAGAGTTTTTGAAGCTCTGTGGCAGGAACCAGGAACAAAGACCAGATATATCTTTATTACATCACAGTATATCTTTATTTATGTTGTGTTAAACACTGTAAGAATTCAGGCATTCACTTTCCATGGGGAGTTAATGGCTGACATAAAATGAGCTGGCTTGCTGAAATAGAAATTACAGAGGGGAGGAGGACAGATAAGGCAATTCAGATGAGATTTTTTAATCTCACTGTTTTAATATGACATATTGGTTTTTAAAAAAGTACTATATTTTTGTTTGACTGGAATGAGAGTTTGTGTGGAAGATAAGGTGCTAAAGGCAACTGGAACTCAACAGTGAGGGATTGTGAATAGCAGGCTGATGACTTTTGGAAACTTATCCTGTTGGTAGGGTGTTTCATCAAGGAGGGGAGTAAGTATCATAAATGGTATTTTAGGAAGAGCAGACTGACAGCAGAATGTAGTTTGAATAAGAATAGGAAAATCAGAGAAGCTATTAGGGAGTGTCAAAGTATTATTTTATTTTAGTTTTTTAATTGTCATTCTCATTTAATATTGTTCTTGAGGTATTAGTCCAAGGAAGCATTCAAAAGGAAATTAACAGGGCTTCCCTGGTGGTGCAGTGGTTGAGAGTCTGCCTGCCGATGCAGGGGACATGGGTTCATGCCCCGGTCTGGGAAGATCCCATATGCCGCGGAGCGGCTAGGCCCGTGAGCCATGGCCGCTGAGCCTGCGCGTCCGGAGCCTGTGCTCCGCAACGGGAGTGGCCGCAACAGTGAGAGGCCCGCGTACCGCGAAAAAAAAAAAAAAAAAAGGAAATTAACAGATACAAAATAGGAAAGAAGGTAAAGTTATCATTATATTCAAACAATATGATTACACATCTGGAGCACCCAAATAAACTGTATTACAAAAAATAAGAGAATTTCATACAATATCTGGGTACAAAATAAATATACAGAATCAAAAATCTTCATGTATACAAACAACAAGCAGTTAACAGATATGGAGATGGGGAAGTCCCATTTACATTAGAAACAAAAAAGGAAAAAGAAAAAACCTAGTTACCAACATAGCAAGAATGTGAAATATTTATTGAAGAAAACTTTAAAATATTACTGGAAGATACAAAAATAAACTTTAATAAATATAAAGGCATACCATGAACTTGGATAGGAAGACTTAACATCATAAAATATAAAGGTCCTAAAATATATATATATATATACATATATATATATGTGTATATATATATATATATATATATATAAAGGCTCTTAAACTAATCTATAAATTTAACATGATGAATAAAATCACCAATGAGATTTGGTGGAAGAGGATATGGAATTAGATAAGCTGGTTTTAAAGTTCACATGAAATATGAACAAACTTGGACAGCCAGGAAACTTCTGAAGAAGAAGGCAATGAGGTGGGACTAACTCTACTAGATATTAAAAGCTAATATAAAGCTACAATAATTCAAACAGTGTGGTACATTAAATGGACAGACAAATTTATGGATCAGGCTAGGGAGTCCAGAGATAGAACTAAATATTTGTGAGAATTTAGTATATGCTAAGAGATGTGGGGAAAAAGAAAGTAGATGATATACCAGATCTGTCTCTCCATGGGAGCACAGAGGAAAAGGCCATGTGAAGACACAGCCAGAAGGTAGCCATCTGCAAGCCAAGGAGAGAGGCCTCAGTAGAAACCAACCTTGTTGCCTCCTCAATCTTGGATTTCTAGCCTCCAGAAAATAAATTTCCATTGTTTAAGCCACCCAGTCTGTGGTATTTTGTTATGGCAGCCTGAGCTGACTAATCCACCAGTGTTCAATGCAGTTCAATAAGTGGTATATACTGAGTACCCACTGTGTGCTTGGCACTGCCATGCATGTTGTGAATTCAAAAATGACTGAGACATGGTCCTTGCCCTTGGGACCTGCCCTGTCTTTGAAGAGCTCATGGTCAGGTTAGGGACACATATCTAGTAATAATTTGAATGTCATATGGTAAGGTTAGAGGTCAACGCAGGATGTAATGAGAGCTTGAATGAACCAGTAACCTCTAAGGAGAGGATCTATGAGTGATGAAGGAAGGCATCAGTTGTGTCTGAACTGATTTTTGAAATGGTTAGGTCAGCAAAGAGGGAAGGAAGCGTTTTCCCAGGAGAGGAAATAGAATGCTCAAAAGCCTGGAGAGGAGACACAGGATGGTGTGGGTGGAGAACTATGATGCCACAGCTCCTTCCATGTGGAATGTGGAAAGCAGAGCACGTCCCTCTCTCCCATTTTGGAATCTTTGGTCAGGATGAATATTGGGGGAATTTCTTCTCTTAGTTTTTGAAGTTGGCAGGATAATCTTTCTAAAACAGGACCAGGACTAGTGTGCACAAGCAGGAAATTCATCCTAAGTCTGCTCCTTCCTGACTTTTGCCCTGGAGCAGGAGTGTGGAGGATGGGGCAACTGCAGGTTGGCAGTTATGGATTAGAGCAGGACACTGCAAACTTTTTCTGTAAAGGGCCAGATAATATATTTTTTTCACTTAGTTATCATTTTTTGTAATAGTTTTGCCTGGCCAGATAATATTTCAGACTTTGAGAGCCATATGGTCTCTTTTTTTTTTTTTTTTTTTTGCGGTACGCGGGCCTCTCACTGTTGTGGCCTCTCCCATTGCGGAGCACAGGCTCCGGACGCGCAGGCTCAGCGGCCATGGCTCACGGGCCCAGCTGCTCCGCGGCATGTGGGATCTTCCCGGACCGGGGCACGAACCCGCATCCCCTGCATTGGCAGGCGGACTCTCAACCACTGTGCCACGAGGGAAGCCCCATATGGTCTCTTTTTGCAACTGCTCGACTCTGCCAATATAGCAGAATGCCAATCTACTGACGCTGGGTTGTGGTGAAGGAAAGTACAGCGTTATTGCAGGGTGACAAGGAGAATGGGCAGCTAGTGTTCAAAACACTCATTCCCTAATGGCTTTCAGTGCAACATTAGGGTGAGGGTCCCAGGGTGTGTGATCAGCTCCTGGACATTCTTCTGATTGGTTAGTGGTGAGGTAACAGGGTGAAGTTTCAGGAATCTCAGTCATCAAATCTCTGGCTCCAGCCAGTCTATGTTTTAGCGTTTACGGTCAGCAGTTTCCATCTGGTAGGGGTCCTGGTTTCAGTCTTTGCTGAAGTTATGGTCACTGAAGCTCAGCCAGTTCTGGGCCTGCATTGGGTGCGTAGGCGGTGGGAGGGTGGTGAGACCAAGTTGAGAAGGGTGGGTCACACAGGGCAGAGCGCACAGCCTCCCCATGTAGGGTCAAAGGCAGCGCTGTCACTCTGGTGACGGTTTCCCAGCTCCGTGCCACCAGGAGCTAAGCCTTCTTCAGGAGAAATACAGGGCCAAGAAGCTTAGGCCATGTTGGTCACCATGTCGTTCTCTAGGGGTGTGCCCTTCTCTGTGGTCGAAGGGTTGTCTGAGACTGAGGAGAACGCTGGGGAGTCTGAGAATACCTATATTCTGTGGCCCATTTTCCAGCAAAGGCGGGAAGCAGACAGGTTGTGGCTGGTCCCACCTGTGAGACTGCTGCTTCCCGCAGGCAGAGCTTGCCTGATAGCATGCGCATCCAAAGTATAATTTTAAAAGAGCATAATTTCTTAAGATATGACTTTTATACAAATATAGAATGAACACGTGTCAATGATTATTATTTAACTCATTAATGAGTTATTTAACTCATTAATGAGTTAAATGGTAAGTTAGTTAAAAGAAGAATTAGAATAATGGAGGATATATAACAGTCCATCTGAAAAGTCATACAGAAATGCATTTGTTAGGTGTGGGAATAAATTTTGGAGTGTTTTGGGGTTTTTTTGTTTTGTTTTTTTGTTTGTTTTCGTATGGGAAAGAAATAATTTGCATCTTTCCCTGAAAAAAATTTACAACTTAATGAGCAACTTCACAAAGTCTGGGGTCTAATCAAGTATTAAGTCACACAAAAGCATATTCCCTAGAAAATTAAATAATCCTGGATGGGGGTGCTGGGGAAGTTTGTTAGACATTAAAGGGACATGCAGTCATTTTTTAATCTTGTTTCTGAGTTTTGGATAATTTTTTTCAATAGTCCTCCTTATGATCATAAAAAATTCTGAAAATTAGACTTGATAACACATATTTTTAAAAGCTGGACTCGTATTGCAACCTGATTCATTTATGTGTATGGTTTCCACAGATTAAGAACCCTACCAGTTTCTTCATGGTAGGCTTTTCATACCTAATGAAATGAGATTCATTCTGTAAAATATACTCCAGTATAGACCTGATAGGACAATTGATGTAACTGTATCTTCATAGAAAGTAGGACAGATTCTTATTGAATGTATGCAAATTATTATGTTGGCAAGAAAAATAAAGTGACTCAGCAGAAGTATTTATTCTTGAATGCCAAGGCATCAGGGAGAACAAAACACCATTTAAAGAATGTTTAATTTCAGTTTGCAAAAGCATAGTCTGCAGGGGGTGGGGGTGGGGGGGTGGGATGAACTGGGAAATTGGGATTGACATATATACACTAATATGTATAAAATAGATAACAAAATAAAAAGCATAGCCTACTATATTTAGGGTTGGAGATAGAATTTGAAGAAATAGAAAAAGGGCTTCCTGATATAGCTATCAGAAAATAGAACACTATGAGTAATACAACAATATACTCCCCACCCCAAATAAATGTCCATTATTATTATCAGTTTTTTCTCATCAGTTCACTCAGTTCTATGTAGATCTTGGGTTACTAGGTTTTCACAAAGTCATGATTTTTGATCTGAAAATCACAGTTCAGTCCTCCAGCACCGTATGACAAGGTATAAATAACGCTGCCTCAGAAGCCAATACTGATGAGTCTATTCATTGTTGACAGAGTACCTGGTACAGTCCTGTTCATGAGGCTCTAAAGCTGTCCTTTGCTGAAGATTCAATTTGTACTAGGAGTTTATGGCAAGGCTCTTAGACAATCATGAGAGGAAAGCAGAAGCCACATGTTGATAATGCTGAATGGCTCTGATTAATAACACTAGCCAATAAAATGGAGAAAAAAATTCTTTATAGGATAAAATACATAACAATTTTATTAAATATTTATCAGTGTTTTCCTGAAGATAACATATTAGGGGCAGTAAGAACACTGACAAATCTTCCTCCAGATAAAGTATACACAGTATCTGAAACATATTTATATTAATAATATTTTACCTGTTCAAAATTAATCAAGTGAAAGGCACTCAACAGCACTACTCAGGAAAATGCAAATCAAAACCACAATGAGATATCACCTCACACCTGTTAGGATGGCTATTACCAAAGACAAAAGATAATAAGTGTTGGCAAGGATGTGGAGAGAAGAAACCCCTGTACACTGTTGGTAGGAATGTAAATTGGTGCAGCCACTATGGAAAACAGTATGGAAGTTCCTCAGAAAATTAAAAATAGACCTACCATATGATTCAGAAATCATTTTTCTTGAGATATATATATATATATATATATATATATATATATATATATATGTAGAATGAAATCAGCATCTCAAAGAGATATCTGTGATCTCATGCTCATTACAGCATTATTCACAATAAGCAATATACGGAAACAATTTGTGTCTATCAACAGATAACTGAATAAAGAAACTGGCATATGCACACACACATACACACAGAAAATAGACTATTATTCAGCCTTAAAAAATTAAGAAATCTTGCCATTTCAACAGTACTATACAACATGGATGAATCTGGAGGACATTATGCTAAGACAAAGAAAGAAGCTAGACACAGAAAGAAAAATACCGCATGATTGCACTGATAAGTGGAATCTAAAAAAGTCAAAATTTCAGAAGCAGAGAGTAGAATGGTGGTTACCAGGGGCAGGGAGGTAGGGGGCAGCGGGGAGATGTAGTCAATGGATAACAAGTTTTTGTTGTACAGATGAATTAGTTCTAGAGATATAATGTATTACGTGGTGACTATAGTTAATAATACTGTATTGCATACTTGAAATTTGCTAAGAAAGTAGATATCAGGTATTTATAATACACACACATACACACATAAAAGTAACTGTGTGAGGAGGTGGATATCTTAATTAGCTTGCTGTTGTAATAATTTTATTATGTATTGTATATCAAAACATCATGTTGTACACCTTAAATATATACAATTTTAATTTTAAAAATGTTTAACTACAATTAAACAAGGAAAGTTATGTTTCTATATTGACTGGGAAGTTCTTTCTATGCACCTCTTAAAATAGTGTTGAAATAATTAAAAAATATAGAGCATACCAAACAAACTTCATTTTCAGCTTTTTATTTTTTTTTTAATAAGGTAACAGAACAAATCATTTTGATCACCAAGGGGATCTCTGGAAAACCCCTAAGTGTAAAAGATATCTTAAGTTTTATCCCTAAATTTAAGTTCTAATTTTGGATGGAAAAAAATAAAAAAACTATAAGAGGAGATATGGTCATGATTAAGATAGGATCATACATGCCTTAGAACAATAAATTGTTAGAGCTTAGCTGTCTATTAATCAAAATGTCAATAAGGTAATTTAAAAAACATACCAGACAGTAACACAATTACAAGGAACCTTAGCTTTTTCAGAAGTGAAACCCTGAAAAATAAAGTACAGTAGAAGGCACAGAACATTATTTTAGTGAGAAAACAAATCTTTTCTATATGAGCAGAAAGTAAAATATAATGTTCTATTTTTGCAGAAATAGAAAAAATTCCATCCTAAAATTTACATGGAATCTCAAGGGACTTCGAATAGCCAAAACAATCTGAAAAAGAACATAATTGGAGGTCTCACACACTTCCAGATTTCAAAACTTATTACAAAGCTACAATAATCAAAACAGTGTGGTCTTGGCATAAAGACAGATATATGAAACAATAGAATAGACAACTCAGAAATAAACCCTCACATATTTGCTCAAATGATTTTTGACAAGGATGCTAAGCCATTCAATAGAGAAAGGACAGTCTTTTCATCAAAGAGTGTTGAGGAAACTGGATATGCAAAAGAATGAAGTTACACCATACACAAAAATTGACTCAAAAAGAATCAAAGATCTGAGAGCTAAAACTGTAAAACTCTTAGAAGAATATATGGGGAAAAAGCTCATGACGTTGGATTTGGCCATAATTTCATGGATATATACCAAAACATAGACAACAAAAATAAATTGGACTACATCAGAATTTTAAACATCTGTGCACCAAAGGAAACAACAGAATGAAAAGGCAACCAATGTAATAAGAGAAAATATTTGCAAATCATATATCTGATTAGTAAATACCCTGGATATATAAAGAACTCCTACAACACAAAACCAGCCATAACAAAGCAACTAACTCAAAAAATAGGCAAAGGACTTGAATAGACATTTCTCCAAATAAGATACACAAATGGCCAACAAGCATATGAAAAGACACTCAACATCACTAATCATTAGAGAAATGTAAATGAAAAAATAAAAGCCACTGAGATATCACCTTACACCTATTAGGATGGTTACTATCAGAAATAAACAAAAAACTGAAAATAACCAATCTTAGCAAGGATGTGGAGAAATTCGAATTTTTGTGTTGGTTGGAATGTAAAAAGGTACAGCTGCTATGGAAAACAGTATGGTGGTTCCTCAAAAACAGTTATCATATAATCCAGCAATACCACTTCTGGGTATATATCCCAAAGAATTGAAAGCAGGATCTTGAAGAGAAATTTGTCCACTCATGTTCACAGCAACATTATTCACAATAGCCAAAATGTGGAAGCAACCTAAATATTCACTGATGGTGGAATTGATAAACTAATGTGGTATATACATACAATGAAATATTATTTAGCCTGGAAAAGGAAGGGAATTCCTACATATGCAACAACATGAATTATGCTAAGTGAAATAAGTCAGTGACAAAAAGACAAATACTGTATGATTTCACTTATATGATGTATCTAGAGTAGTCAAATTCATAGAAACAATAATTAGAATGGTGATTGCCAGGAGGTGGGGAAAAGGCAGAAGGAGGGACTTTTAATGGGTTTTGGTTTTGCATAATGAAAAAGTTCTGAAGATTGGTTACACAAAAATAGGTTATATTTAACACTACTAAATTACACACTTAAACATGGCTGATGAGGGACTTCCCTGGTGGTGCAGTGGTTAAGAATCTACTTGCCAATGCAGGGGACACGGGTTTGAGCCCTGGTCGGGGAAGATTCCATGTGCCACAGAGCAACTAAGCCCATGCACCACAACTACTGAGCCTGAGCTCTAGAGCCCATGAGCCACAACTACTGAGCCCGTGTGCCACAACTACTGAAGCCTACATGCCTAGAGCTCGTGCTCCACAACAAAGACAAGCCGCCACAACTACTGAGCCCGTGTGCCACCACTACGAAGAGTAGTCCCCGCTCACCACAACCAGAGAAAGCTTGCACACAGCAAGGAAGACCCAAGGCCGCCAAGAAATAAATAAACAAATAAATAAATTTATTTAAAAAAATGGCTGATGGTAAATTTTATGTTATGTGTATTTATCACAATTAAAATTTTAAAACATTAAATAACATTTTACTACCTCTCTATCTGCCAAGACTAAACTTTGCCATTTTAATAGAAAGAAAACCAATTCTACGTTCATTAATATTTGGCAGGAAATGAGTAATAAGCTCTTTTAAAAATTTTGTTTATGGATAGGTACATCAAAAGTGAGGAAACGGGCTTCCCTGGTGGCGCAGTGGTTGAGAGTCTGCCTGCCGATGCAGGGGACGCGGGTTTGTGCCCCGGGCCGGAAAGATCCCACATGCCGCGGAGGGGCTTGGCCCGTGAGCCACGGCCGCTGAGCCTGCACATCCGGAGCCTGTGCTCCACAACAGGAGAGGCCACAACAGTGAGAGGCCCGCGTACTGCAAAAAGAAAAACAAAACTGAGCAAACTTTGCAGAACTTTAAAAAATTTTTTCATTTTATTTTTTTATACAGCAGGTTCTTATTAGTCATCAATTTTGTACACATCAGTGTATACATGTCAATCCCAATAGCCCAATTCATCCCACCACCACCACCACCCCCCGCCTCTTCTCCTCTCTTGGTGTCCATACATTTGTTCTCTACATCTGTGTCTCAATTTCTGCCCTGCAAACTGGTTCATCTGTACCACTTTTCTAGGTTCCACATACATGCATTAATATACGATATTTATTTCTCTCTTTCTGACTTACTTCACTCTGTACGACAGTCTCTAGTTCCATCCACGTCTCAACAAATGACCAAATTTCGTTCCTTTTTATGGGTGAGTAATATTCCATTGTATATATGTGCCACATCTTCTTTATCCATTCATCTGATGATGGGCACTTAAGTTGTTTCCATCTCCGGGCTATTGTAAATAGAGCTGCAATGAACATTTTGGTACATGACTCTTTTTGAATTTTGGTTTTCTCAGGGTATATGCCCAGTAGTGGGATTGCTGAGTCATATGGTAGTTCTATTTTTAGTTTTTTAAGGAACCTCCATACTGTTCCCCATAGTGGCTGTACCAATTTACATTCCCACCAACAGTGCAAGAGGGTTCCCTTTTCTCCACACCCTCTCCAGCATCTGTTGTTTGTAGATTTTCTGATGATGCCCATTCTTACTGGTGTGAGGTGATACCTCATTGTAGTTTTGATTTGCATTTCTCTAATAATCAGTGATGTTGAGCAGCTTTTCGTGTACTTCTTGCCATCTATATGTATTCTTTGGAGAAATGTCTATTTAGGTCTTCTGCCCATTTTTGGATTGGGTTGTTTGCTTTTTTAATATTGAGCTGCATGAGCTGTTTATATATTTTGGAGATTAATCCTTTGTCCATTGATTCGTTTGGAAATATTTTCTCCCATTCTGAGGGTTGTCTTTTCGTCTTGTTTATGGTTTCCTTTGTTGTGCAAAAGCTTTGAAGTTTCATTAGGTCCCATTTGTTTATTTTTGGTTTTGTTTCCATTACTCTAGGAGGTGGATCAAAAAAGATCTTGCTGTGATTTATGTCAAAGAGTGTTCTTCCTATGTTTTCCTCTAAGAGTTTTATAGTGTCCGGTCTTACATTTAGGTCTCTAATCCATTTTGAGTTTATTTTTGTGTATGGTGTTAGGGAGTGTTCTAATTTCATTCTTTTACATGTAGCTGTCCAGTTTTCCCAGCACCACTTATTGAAGAGACTGTCTTTTCTCCATTGTATATCCTTGCCTCCTTTGTCATACATTAGTTGACCATAGGTGCATGGTTTTATCTCTGGGCTTTCTATCCTGTTGCATTGGTCTATGTTTCTGTTTTTGTGCCAGTACCATATTGTCTTGATTACCGTAGCTTTATAGTATAGTCTGAAGTCAGGGAGTCTGATTCCTCCAGCTCCGTTTTTTTCCCTCAAGACTGCTTTCCTATTCAGGGTCTTTTGTGTCTGCATACAAATTTTAAGATTTTTTTTCTAGTTCCATAAAAAATGCCATTGGTAATTTGATAGGGATTGCATTGAATCTGTAGATTGCTTTGGATAGTACAGTCATTTTCACAATATTGATTCTTCCAATCCAAGAACATGGTATATCTCTCTGTCTACTGGTATCTTCTTTCATCAGTGTCTTATAGTTTTCTGCATACAGGTCTTTTGTCTCCCTAGGTAGGTTTAGCCCTAGGTATTTTATTCTTTTTGTTGCAATGGTAAATGGGAGTGTTTCTTTAATTTATGTTTCAGATTTTTCATCATTAGTGTATAGGAATGCAAGAGATTTCTATGCATTAATTTTGTATCCTGCAACTTTACAAAATTCATTGATTAGCTCTAGTAGTTTTCTGGTGGCATCTTCAGGATTCTCTATGTATTGTATCATGTCATCTGCAAACAGTGACAGTTTTACTTTTCCAATTTGTATTCCTTTTATTTCTTTTTCTTCTCTGATTGCCATGGCTAGGACTTCCAAAACTATGTTGAATAACAGTGGCCAGAGTGGACAACCTTGTCTTGTTCCTGATCTTACAGGAAATGCTTTCCATTTTTCACCATTGAGAATGATGTTTGCTGTGGGTTTGTTGTATATGGCCTTTATTATGTTGAGGTAGGTTCCCTCTGTGCCCACTTTCTGGAGAGCTTTTATCATAAATGAGTGTTGAATTTTGTCAAAAGCTTTTTCTATATCTATTGAGATGATCATATGGTTTTTATTCTTCAGTTTGTTAATATGGTGTATCACATTGATTGATTTGTGTATATTGAAGAATCCTTGCATCCCTGGGATAAATCCCACTTGATCATGGTGTATGATCCTGTTAATGTGTTGTTGGATTCTGTTTGCTAGTATTTTGTTGAGGATTTTTGCATCTATATTCATCAGTGATATCGGTCTGTAATTTTCTTTTTTTGTAGTATTGTTGTCTGGTTTTGGTATCAGGGTGATGGTGGCCTCATAGAATGAGTTTGGGAGTGTTCCTTCCTCCGCAATTTTTTAGAGGAGTTTCAGAAGGATGGGTGTTAGCTATTCTCTAAATGTTTGATAGAATTCACCTTTGAAGCCATCTGGTCCTGGACTTTTGTTTGTTGGAACATTTTTAATCACAGTTTCAATTTCATTACTTGTGATTGGTCTTTTCATATTTTCTATTTCTTCCTGGTTCGGTCTTGGAAGGTTATACCTTTCTGAGAATTTGTCCATTTCTTCCAGGTTGTCCATTTTATTGGCATAGAGTTGCTTGTAGTATTCTTTTATGATGCTTTTTATTTCTGTGGTGTTTGTTGTAACTTCTCCTTTTTCATTTCTAATTTTATTGATTTGAGTCCTCTCCCTCTTTTTTTTTTGATGATCTGGCTAATGGTTTATCAATTTTGTTTATCTTCTCAAAGAAGCAGCTTTTAGTTTTATTGATCTTTGCTATTGTTTTCTTTGTTTCTATTTCATTTACTTCTGCTCTGATCTTTATGATTTCTTTCCTTCTGCTAACTTTGGGCTTTGTTTGTTCTTTCTCTAGTTCCTTTAGGTGTAAGGTTAGATTGTTTATTTGAGATTTTTCTTGTTTCTTGAGGTAGGCTTGTATAGCTATAAACTTCCCTCTTAGAACTGCTTTTGTTGCATCCCATAGGTTTTGGATCATCGTGTTTTCATTGTCATTTGTCTCTAGGTATTTTTTGATTTCCTTTTTGATTTCTTCAGTGATCTCTTGGTTATTTTGTAACATATCGTTTAGCCTCCATGTGTTTGTTTTTTTTTACGTTTTTTTCCCCTGTATTTTAAAAAACATATTCATTACTGGTTTTTCAGACTCATTCCTTCTTTTCAGATATTGCAGGCATTAGAAGTCACAGCAAATAAAGTCCACATTCTGCATATCATTTACAATTTTCTATAATCATTTAAGTTTCATCATTAGCTCTCTTTTTATAGTCTCAATCAACAAGGGACCTTAGCCCACAACTATTCACAATTTCCCTTGATAAATAAAATACAACCCATTACCTTGCATACCTGGTTATATTTCTCTGCCACTATTGCCTCTAGAATCGTGCACCAGTTATTAAGTTACTGTCTTCTAGCTCCAAACCCACCATTCCATATTTTGCACTGTGATAGTAAAGCTAAGATTCTTCATACAACATATCTGCTTTGCCAGATGGCTCCATTTTATGCTCTCTCCATAAGGGATGTTAGAGGGAGACTGCAAGGCTAGAGGACTGCATCCTGTCTGCGTCCTGTCTCCTTGTGGTTCCTATAAGCATCGCCCTGGCAGTGCTTCTTCACCATGGCAGCAGCAGTTCCTTCTTGTAGCAGCAGTTGAATATAGTTTGCAGTTTTTCCACCAGTGGCCGGATGAACTTTAGTGTGCCTTCAATACCCTTAGAGACACCAGCAGTGACTGATGCCCCCTCAGGACCTATTTGATTCCTCAGAAGTCTAGATTTTAGTGTCACGGGAACTTTCCTCTATATTTCTAAGTTTTAATCATTCCAACTGCTTCCCTTTGTTGCTATAGTACAAAGGAAGCGTGTTAGCTGCTTATTGCAAATTGCTACTTCCATGATATGCACAGTGGTCAGTCACCGACAGACCTTGAAAGAAGTGACATCAGTCGCTGACCATATTTACATAGTGATTTTTGTGTTAAAAGATGAACTGAATCATATTAAAAATTTTAAGAGTTTTTTGAGCAAAAACTGATTTGAAGCAGGCAGCGTGCAATTTAGCAGGTAAAAAGGAGATCCGAGGACCTGTATTTGATGAAAGACTTTATAAGCAGAAGAGAGCAGAAGCAAGGAATTTATACTTGGCAAAAAAGCAAGTTGGTTATGGCAAAGTTGCTTTCCTTTAGAGGATCACAGGGGTCTATCAGGCAGATTAGTAACTAGTGCTGATGAGGTAATTCCTAATTGACTAGTTTAAGATTCCATTTCTGGGAGAGCAGAAACTGTAACCCGAGGTTTATTAGCATAAGCAACTCCATTTGGGGTCTGTTGTCTTGTTTTTTAATAAGACCTATAGCAAAGTTTTTACTTTATGCAATTACTTACAATTAATATACCATGATAATTGAAATTTGAAACATGTTATTGGGGGATTGGTGTTATTTAACTAAATGATGGTGTTATAAGTTGAATGATGATCCTAAAAAATAATTTGAAGTCATAACCCCTTGTATTTTAGAATGTGACCTTATTTGGAAATAGGAGTTTTTGCAGATGTAATTGATTAAGATGAGGTCATACTGAAATTAGTCCAGTATGACTGGTGTCCTTATAAGAAGATGACGTGAAGATAGGAGGGAAGAAAATCATATGAAGATGGAGGCAGAGGTTGGAGTTATGCAGCTGTAAACCAAGGGACACCTGGGGCTACCAGAAGTGGAAGAGGCAAGGAATGACGGAGCTGCAACATCAGACTTCTGGCTTCCAGAATAAATTTCTGTTGTTTTAAGCCACCCAGTTTATAGTACTTTGTTACAGCAGCCCTAGGAAACTAATACACATTGTAACTATATTGAAAACTACATTTCTCCTCCTGGGTCTTTCTCCTTTACTTTCACACAGAACATATCATTTCTGACACTTCTGGTCACCAAATGTTTGGGGTTTTTTTGTTTGTTTGTTTGTTTGTTTGTTTTTTCTTTTTTCCCCACACCAAGCAATTCTGCAACACCAGCTGGGTGTTGTCCTGCAGTTTAGCTTAATTCTGACACTATGGCCCTGGAGATAGTATCACATCCCATAGGTTCATCACATAGGCATGATCGATCATTGACTCCGTTTTCAGCCTTTCTCTGTTCTCAAGAGAATGAGGTGGGGTGGGACAGAGCCGACAATTCCAAGCTTCAAATCATGGCTTGGTCTTTCCAGTGACCAGCCCTCACCTGGGAGTCACCACATTAGAACAAAAGACACTTATCACCCAGGAACTTACAAGGGTTTCGGGAGCCCTGTGCCAGGAACTGGGGGACAGAGACCAATACATATTTTCTACTCTCTCACAGTAACTAAAATTATAAAATGATACACATGGTAAAATAAAATGTGGTAACTAAAATTCATGCATGTCAGAACTGTACAAAGTGGGGACTACCTGTAGTCTTAATTACCCATATTGCATATACATTTTAAACAAATTAACTAACTGCTATTTCACAAAGAGATCCAGGAGATAGGATGTTGATACTTGTCATATGTAAGCATTTTAGCACGTCATTGGAGCGTATCTATGATGACCCTCATAGCCACATACATACACACATCACTTAAACACTTTCTTAAGATTGCAAAAATGAACTCTTACAGCTGTTTAATAATGTATAAACATAAGAAGGAAAAGTATATATGAAAATACATGTATACTTTATATATACATGCATACTTAATATTATATATATATTTTTTATATAACGACCAATTTTCAGTATTCTATCATATTTAGAAATTTTCCATGTAATCAAAGATGAACCTTTAATTAGCCAATATTAGCATCTTAAAATTAACTAGGGATCTTGGAGATTTTGTTTAAGTTGACATGCTATGGAACATAATTACTATTGATATGAAGAACTTTATTAGAACTATAATTCAATTTAATTGAATATATAATTTTACATATTTCATAATCTTAAATTCTTATATTATACTCTCTATTGATTAAATCAAGAAGACAGTTTTTTTTTAAAACCAAAACTATCAAACTAGTCCCGTATGTCCAAGGACTCACCATAGTCCTGTGAACTTGGATTTTTATATATAAATGCATCTGAGTTAGAAGTTTTCAATGAGAAGATTTGTTTCTTCTTGAAAGGCCAACACATTTAGAGTCTTAGAAATTCAGGGGTTTTCCCCTGGAATTCTTATGCTCTTTATAGGTTGTAAGATTTTTTTAGTCTCTATAAACCAACAAAATTGGAGCTCCTTTAACTTTAGAGGCTTTATAATCTAATTTGTGAACAGATTCCAAAAGTAATATATTACCTTGTACTCATGCAATGGGATGTGTATGCTATTTTTAATAACAGTCATAAAGACACACTGAGAGCCCGAAGATTCTCTTCTACAACCTTACCCATGGGCAAAAAGTAAACCCAGAACACAAAAACGCACCAGTCCAGATAGCCAAAGACACGTCTTCTTTCCAGTGGGCACAAAACATTTGCTTAATTCATTTGGATTCACAAAACGTCAAATAAGTGAGCAAAATGACGAATAAGCCAAAATTCTCTGCCATGTCCCATTAAACAAAGAATAGATTCCCACCAAATCAATAGAGATCACCAAAGACTCATATCATAAAATCAGATTTCTAATTCTTGTTGCTACCAATGGGAAACAATTTATCAGCTATGTGCACACCAAAACTGGAACCAAACCTGGCCAAGAACCAAACATAAAAACAAAACAGGGCTTCCCGGGTGGCGCAGTGGTTGGGAGCCTGCCTGCCGATGCAGGGGACACGGGTTCGAGCCCTGGTCTGGGAGGATCCCACATGCCGCGGAGCAACTGGGCCCATGACCCACAACTACTGAGCCTGTGCATCTGGAGCCTGTGCTCTGCAACAGGAGAGGCCGCGACAGTGAGAGGCCCGCACACCGCGATGAAGAGTGGCCCCTGCTCGCCGCAAACAGAGAAAGCCCTCGCACAGAAACGAAGACCCAACGCAGCCAAATAAATAAATAAAAAACGAATTAAAACAAACAAACAAAACAAAACAGAGTCGCACAAAAAAGGAGATACAGGAGAATCAATGAAAGTAAAATTATATTGCTGCCTAGAATTCACTCCAAAGGCCAAAAAGAGAAATGCCTTGAGTATTCCATGTGGTATACTTCCTCAATTTCACTGGCTGTAGTTGGGTGAGTCCAGGTTGGCATCTAGGTAGAATAGCTTCCATAACTGTGAAAGTATAATTTTATTTCTAAAACGTTTAAAATGACTCAACCACACATAGAATGACACCATCAACAATTTTCATTAATGAGGGGACTAGCAGGATTGTAAAGTTGATTTAAAGGAGAATTAGAGAAATTAAGGACTATTAAAACCTTCAGGAAAGACATACAGAAAAAAATGTTACATTTGGTACAAAAGTGATTCAAATCCGACTGGTCCATGATGCTATAACCTATGATGATATCTTTTTATACAACATTTATTACTTATATATCTGCCAGAAAAAAAAAATCTGCATGGTGATATGTACCTCTACAGTCCTAAACCATAGTACTTAATCTTAGAACTAGAGACAACCTGTTAACAGGATGAAGTATAACATTGAAAGGACATACATTAACCTTTTGCTTTAGTTCCAAGTGTTGGATAAATTTTCTTAACAAGAATGAGAGTAAAGTGTGAAAAAAATTAGTTCAAATTTACTTCTTCTCTAGACTTTCATTTATTTCTGTTACTTCTGCCACATTTTTGCATTTTGCTGCGATCCCAAGCCAGGGGGCCCTGCAGGTCACCTAAAACTGCTTTCACTAATTTTTCCCTAATTTATTAGCAAAAGCAAGAATTGTAATACCTTTACTTTCCTTTTAAGCAAATAAATGCTAATATTTCTTTAATAGGCACACTTTTAGCCGAATTTCTAAAAATGGAGAAATGGAGTTTGAAGCAGATCAAGTTCTAATATAACTTCCACATTTCAGGCCGCCTCACAAATAATTATGAATAATTTTTTTACATTTATTTATGCCTGTATAATATGCAAAACTTACTTTTGGCTCTTCCACTCAATTACAACTTAGTTATATGTTTTGAGGTATTTATTCTGTGGTCTGCTCCAAGACCTTATGTCTGTCGCATAGAACAGGGGTTTAAGAAAGCAGCATAACTCCTTCTAGCTTGTGATCTTAGATAAATACATTAACTCTTTTTGCCTCACTTTCTTTATCTGGTTTTATGTTGAAAGGAAATATAAATTCTTTCCCAAGAAGGAATATTTTACTGGTTCTTCACTGTCCCAACCAATTCATCAATCAAGATTCAATTATCCACCCCTCTCTCTATCCATTAGGATTCAATTGATAACAGAAGGCCAACCAGGCAATGGTTCTTATTGTAGACTTACCTAAGAAGCTTGTTAAAATGAAGATTCCTGGCCTTGTACTCAGATATTCTGATTCTATAGAACTGAGATCAGCTCAGGAGTCTGAATTTTTACTCAAGACCTCCCAGGGAATTCTTAAGCACAAGGTCCTTAGAACACATTTTGAAAATAGGCTTTGAAAGCTAATTTTCCATACCAACTGATATGGAGGCAAAACCCAAAATACAATTGGTAACTACAGTGTTAGGAGAAATTGGGGTTGACCTAGACCAAGTGGCAACTATTAAGAAAATAAAACGGGTGTAGTGGTCCAGGCACAGCAATCGCAGAAGTTAAAAGAAAAGCAGTGGGTAATTAGACACTGTAATATGAGTCCTGCCAAAAGATGCCTCACTCCAGATATCAATGGTTTTAACTTTAGAGCAGTGGGATTTGCAAGAAAAATCTGACAACCAGCTTACTAAGAGGTTGCTTAATGTGTACTTCAGAAAAACACTAGACATAACAAAGAATGGTTTAAACCACAGTAATAGAATTACAGGCAGTTGGGCAGTTCTCTGACAAGTTTAAAAGTGAAATATCTGAATATATGTGAGATGAGAAACCCCACAGAAAGGATGATATAACATCACACAGCGGGAGAGGGCAAATAGCAAAACTTTTTGATATTGGCTGTGACCTAACATACCAAGTTCTTAGGACCCAGGACATCACTAATTCCACTTGTCAGAATATGGGCTTAGAGATATGAGAGTTGGCAATGAATTTGTTGCCCAGTTGGCTCAGTCTGATTCTGAACTCATTCTTGCTTAAAACATGATGGCTAATTATTTAGCTGGATGATACGA
Source organism: Aethalodelphis obliquidens (assembly GCF_003676395.1). Lineage (NCBI taxonomy): Eukaryota > Metazoa > Chordata > Mammalia > Artiodactyla > Delphinidae > Aethalodelphis > Aethalodelphis obliquidens. Next base: position 17,067,713 of record NW_020837980.1, on the reverse strand, counting down.
CCCATATTGTGATTGTCAATCATCCTTGGCCTTGTTCTTGCTCAATGGGCCCATGAGCAAAGCAGCAATGGTGGCAGTGAAGGAGGCCATCATGCGTTTATCACCTGGACTTCACTTCACCAAGGCTAATTCATCTGCTAGCACTGCTAAGGATTTAATCAGCAAGCCACAGTGATCAGTGAACAATTAAGAGGAAAATAGAGAGAGAGCCCATCCATGCTTTAAGGGGAAGCAGTCTACCTGATTATAAGTCAACTTCATCAAGCTCTCCTGACAAGTAGAGGACAATGTCTTGTCCTCACCTAGACTCACTCTGGTTGTGTATTCAGTTCCATAGTTATAGTGACATCATATATAAAGTTATTGGATGCATTATGCATCATTATGACACTCCATCCACATTGTCTCACATAGCTCTTCACAGCAAAACAAATGAGGCTGAAGCCCAGAGTATTGTTATCATACTTTGTTGTGCCCACAAGTTGGCTTTAGAAGAAAGAAGAATATTTTATTGAAAATCCAACCAGGGTGTCAAATTGGGAACCCCATTTTGAAAAGTTAGAGTCCTGTCTTGTAGAATGTGATAAATGTACTGAACCAGTGACCAACAAAGATACTTTCTCTCCTATAAGGAAGAATGAATCTAGGAAACAAGCAGTGTACTTGAGAGTGGCACTGCTCATCATGGCACCTAATAATTGTTTCAGAATTTTTGTTTCCTGAGCTTGAAACAATGGACTTCTCAGCTCTCAAGCCTTAGTAACCAAGAAGATGGGATGTAGTAATAGTGGAAATAAGTTTGAAGAAGAAGCTACCATCTGGCTAATTCAGGCTCCTATGACATCAAAGCAAGAGGCAGAAAAGGAAGTAATGACTTTAGCTGGATGATGGATCATGATTATAAAGGAGAAATGAAGAGTACAGCAAGAATCCTAGGGAACTCCTGGGGGCATCTCCTCTTACTGTTATCTAGTGGTACCAGAGTACCAGAGACATGCACAGGCAGGATCACAAATGATTCATTGCTCTCAGAATTAAAGCTTTGAATCACTCAACTGTGGGTTGGGTGAGTAGGCGAGGGAGGAGAGGGAAAGGAGGAGTAGACTCCTACAAGCTGAGGTGCCGCCAGAAGGCAAAGCACACACAGTCTAGGTAAAGGGAGGGGTCAGTTACTAAGCGTCAACACTAGCTAGTGCCTCATGACCAGTTGCAGACGTGACAGCTTTAGCCATAGTCTCTACATCATATTTATTATTATTGCTACTTTGTCTTTTTACTAATTGTAATAGAAATTACAAATTTTCCTTCACTATTCCTTTCTTCCTTTCTTCCTTTGTAACAGAACATTCAGTTTTTATCTAGGTACATGACTACTCAAAATAAAGACTGCTTTTCCTCATCTCTCTTTAAGCTAGGTATGTGCACGTGACTCCATTCTCACCAGTGGAATATAAGGAGAAATGCTGTTTGTGAAAGTCCTTAAGTGGGGGTAGTAGGGACATACCATTTTCACTTCCTTCTTTTTCCTGCTGACTGAAAGAATGTATGTGTGTCATCTTATTTGAGAATATTCAATTCTTACATTCAGGATAAGACAAACAAATGAGATATTTGAAACTCCTAAGAAGTACTAAGCCTAAACACCAGGTAAGCTAGTAGCCTATGAAATACAGGTGAAACTTGTGGAGGGTGTTAACTACAGATAATGTGTAAGCACGTAGCTTGTGAGACATGGGCAGAATTTATAAAATGTGTTAAATATAGATTTTAGGTAAGTTAGTAACTTGTAAAACATGTTGAAGTTACATATAATAAATGGAGTATAGGGACTTCCCTGGTGGTCCAGTGCTTAAGACTCCGTGCTTCCACTGCAGGGGGAGCGGGTTCCATCCCTGGTGGGGGAACTAAAATCCCACATGCCGCATGGTGTGGCCAAAAAAAAAAAAAAAAAAAAAGGAGTGTATGACAGGACAAACAAGAATGCTAGTCACAGGTAGAAAGGGGTAAAAAGGTCAAGTCACGAGGTGTAGATACATCTCTAGGCTAACAGCGAGGCCATCCTTCAGGCGGCTGCTGTGGTAGGCGGAATTGTAAAATGGCCCCCCAAATTTCTGGCCCCTGGTTATCTACACATCTTCACTTAGTTATTCATCAAACGTTGATTTAGGTGTTGCTGTGAAGGGATTTTGCTGATGTATTTGAGATCCTCAATCAGTTGACCTTGAGATAGGGGGACTATTCAGGTGGGCCTGACCTATAACTACTAGAGCCCTTTACACACAGGCCTAGAGATCAGAGACGGAAAGCCAGAGATTCAAAGCAAGAGGAATTGATGCACCATTCCTGCCTTGAAGATGGAAGGGGGACACGTTGCCAAGAATGTCAGCAGCCTGCTGGAGCCAAGAGCAGCCCCTAGCTCACAGTCGCTGAGGAAAGGGGACCCCAGTCCTGCAACTTCAGGAACTGAATTGTGTCAACAAGAAGAATGAGCTTGGAAGTGGTTTTGTCCACAGAGCCTCAGACAAGAACTCAGCCCAGCTGAACCTTGACTTCAGCCTTGTGATGCCTTGAGCAGAGAACCTAGTCATGCGGTGCCAGACCTCTAACCTACAGAGCTGTGACTACTAAATGGGTATTGTTTTAAGCTGCCAAATTGGTGGTAATTTGAGACACAACAATGGGAAAGGAATACAGCTACTCATTAGTGATATTCATTATGGTATCATTCTGGCCTCACATGTGCTCTACCCTACAAACATAGATAGCACGCATAATTGTTCAGCAGGCTAATTAGGGAGCTACACTGGTAGCCAGGCATACTCACCCATTTCTTGCTGATAGAACACATGAGTGTGTTGGTTCCAGACACCTCCTGTCTGCCAAGCTCCCTTGCTCAAATCCTAGCTCTGCTCGTCAAAATCACACCATCAAAGGGGAAGATATGTGTGGTAGAGAGAAAAAGAGAATATATGAACATTATGTAACCCAGGGTTCAGATAATGTGGTCCTTCCATCCCACTTGCATCCTATCTTAAGTGTGCAAAATTGTTATCCCATTTCATTTTCCTTGTTTTTCATTCTGTTTTAAATTGATTTAATAAACCATATAATTTGAGCATCTTTACTTGGTCTGCAGACCTTTTTGTTTCATGACTTCTGTGATAGCTTGCATGGTAGTGTACTTAAAGTCTACTGTTGCATCAAGGTAATTTCCCATAGGACAAATGTGGACATAATGGCTGGCACTCAAGCAGCCATTTTTGTCCCATGAGGCAAAAGGTCCATGCTGAGGATGATATTGCTGTCAGATACAAGGAGAAACAATTTAGAAGAAGACTGAATTTCTTATATAATGGAGGGCTGTGACAGCCCTGGATTGCCTACCTCTGACTATTTTTTATGTGTGAGAGAAATAAACTTCTATCTTTTAAAAGTCAGTATTATTGATTTTCCATCACTCACAGCTGAGCCTGACTTTATGTAGTAATGTTTCATGTTTCCTCCACTATTTCAAATAATTGTTTTTTTAAATGTGGTCTGGGCTTTCCTGGTGGTCCAGTGGTTAAGACTCGACACTTCCATTGCAGGGGGCATGGATCTGATCCCTGGTCAGGGAAGTTCCACGTGCCGCGAGGTGTGGCAAAAATAAAAATAAAATGTGGTCCAAGGCCTATCAAAATGATCTGTGCTACTTGTCAAAAAATTTAGTTTCTTAGATGCTTAGGTTCTTAGATTCTAAAGACTACGGTAGAGTCCAAGAATCTTTATTAGTGATGAGTGAAGATTGGGTATTCCTATGCCACCAGTATTTGTAAACCACTGATCAACAGGGAATGTTTGTGGTATTTACATTTAGAATTTAGTCCAAAGACTAAAGAAGAGCAAGGAGTAAAACTTGGAGAGGTCCCCAAAGGAATCAGAGGGCTAATATAAAATGCCTGGAGATTTTGAACTGAAGGGGAAAAACCAACTTTGAAAATTACCCCTTGTATTAGTTTAGTGTGGCTGGTGGCTTAAAACAAACACACCTTTATTCTCTCATAGTTCTGGGGTTCGGAAGTGCAAAATCAAAGTGTTAGCAGGGCCACACTCCCTCCAAAGGCTCCGGGGGAGATGTGATTCCTTGCCTCCTTTCGCTACTCGTGGTTGCCTGACATTCCTTGGCATTCCTTGGCTCTTGGCCACATCACTCTGAACTCTGCCTCTGTTTTCACATTGCCTTCTCCTCTGTGTGTCTTTCTAATATCCCTCTACCTCTCTCTTATAAGGATACATTTGATTGTATTTCAGGCCCACCCAGATAATACAGGATAAACTCTTCCTTTGAAGATCCTTAATTTAATCACATCTTTTGCCATACATGGTAATATTCATTCTTTGGTCATATAAGTTAGTATTAACAGGTTCTGAGGGTTAGGAAGTAAATACACCTTTTAGGGGAGGGGACATTTTTTCTCCTACTACACGTCTTAATATCACTTTAAAAAAATTAATTAATTAATTTATTTTTGGCTGTGTTGGGTCTTTGCTGCTTCATGTGGGTTTTCTCTAGTTTCTCTAGTGGCCAGTGGGGGCTGCTCTTCATTGTGGTGCGCGGGCTTCTCTTTGCGGTGGCTTCTCTTGTTGCGGAGCGCTGGCTCTAGTTGTGCGGGCTTCAGTAGTTATGGCACGCTGGCTCAGTAGTTGTGGCTCACAGGCTCTAGAGCGCAGGCTCAGTAGTTGTGGCACATGGGCTTAGTTGCTCCACGGCATGTGGGATCTTCCCAGACCAGGGCTCTAACCCATGTCCCCTGCATTGGCAGGCAGATTCTTAACCACTGTGCCACCAGGGAAGTCCAATATCACTTTTTGATAGAGTAGTTAAACCGTGTATTAACAACAATTTGAATACATTTATAGTTTTTCACATGATAGATCATAAGGAGACGTTTCATGCATTACACCCAAAAAGTGAAATATACAGGACATAAAGTCATACTAGCTACCACCCCCACTATCCTCTTTCAACTCTAGCCCTACTCAGGGAAGCCACCTTGAATTGCATTTCAGGATTAATGATTAGATCAGGGTAGGTACATGATTGGAGGGAAGCTAGTTTATAACCTATGAGATTACCTGTTAAACATGTGATCGTAAACATCTAAGACAAACACCCTAGCTTCCTCTGTAATTTTGACTAAGGAGTTTGAAATGTGGCGAAGATTACCAGTGAGCAGAGAGATTTGGATTTAATAGTCTGGGGGCGGGCCTGAGATTTTTTTCTCTCTCTTTTTTTAATCAGCTTTCTACTAGTTCCTATGTACTTCATAATTGGAGACCTCAGTTGTATTGAAAAGATTATGGTATATTGAGTCAAGTATTTAAATCTTGTCCCTACCACTTACTAGCTTTGTGGTTGTCTCTTAATCTCTCTGATTCCTAATTTCCTCCACTATGAAGGTTATGTCTACCTATAATGGTTGTAAAGACTACATGACACAAAATATTTAAAATACCTGGCACAGTACTAGGCACACTGGAAACCCTCAGTAAATGGAATGTACTAAGGGCTTTAAGGCAGTAAAGAAACAGATAAGGTGACTAAAACTACAAACATGGTCAAGTCACAAATTTTAAGGAATTTGACAAAGTTCTCACGGTCTTTTGCATCTCTCTATATGAAATGTTATCAGGAGCCCACTGGATACCTGTACACCAGATTCAGTCTAGCTTAACATATGTAATTTTGTTAAAATTTCTCTTCCTACCATATGTGATTATATAATGATAATAAGGGATAATTAACTTTTGTTCAGAAATCTCTTTATCTCTGGTTAGAAATTTGCATTTCTGACCATCTGTAGATTGCAGGCCCCATGAGACTGTATCCTGGTCCTACTGGGGCATTTCTTGTTTATATATGGTAATGATGTTATATTTCAACACTAATTGACATTAACAAGACTATTTTCATATAGTGGGAAGGTATATTCACATGAGTCTGGCAAAATGGAAGTCTTCAAAGATAGGCAGAGTTCAACATCACTAATTATCAGAGAAATGCAAATCAAAACTACAATGAGTTATAGCCTCATATCTGCTAGAACAGCAGTGCACTGTTGCTGGGAATGTGAGTTGGTACAGCCAATATGGAAAACAATATGGAGATTCCTCAAAAAATTAAAAATAGAACTACCATATGATCCAGCAATTCCACTTCTGGGTGTTTATCTGAAGAAAACAAAAACACTTGAAAAGACATATGCACCCCATGTTCACTGTAGAATTATTTACAATAGCCAAGATATGCAAACAACCTAAGTGTCCATCCACAGATGAACGATAAAGAAAATTTGGTATGTACAAACAATAGAAAATTATTCGGCCATAACAAAGAATGAAATCTAGCTATTTATGACAACATGAATGGACCTCAAGGGCGTTATGCTAAGTGAAATAAGTCAGACAGAGAAAGACAAATACCATATGATCTCTCCTATATGTGGAAGCTAAAAAACATAAAGAAAATGAAACTTATAGATATAGGGAACAGATTGCTGGGTGCCAGAGACAGGGGGGTGGAGAGGGTGGGCTAAATGAGTGAAGGGAGTCAAAAAGTACAAACTTCCAGTTTAAAAAAAAAAATCGATAATCCCTGCCTCCCTTTTCCTCCTTTTGCCATTTGTTTGCTTAAAAAGCTGGTTTATTTGTATGTAGAATTTCCCATTTTATAGATTTTGCTAATTGCAAACATGTTCTTCTATTCCTTGTATTTCCTGTAAACTTGTTAAATCTAGAAATTTTATTAGATTAGGGTTCAATATTCTTTGGCAAGCATGTGTCAGAGATGATGCTGTATACTTCATATTGTATTGCATCATCAGTCAAATAATGCCCTTTTTTGTGTGGACAAGATTGGCTTTGAGTTCAGATATTGTTAGCCTAATTCATTCATCATCAAGTTTCCTAACAATATTTCAGCTAATGCCATAGTTTTCAAATTGTAGTCCATAAACTCTGGGGATCTCTGAAATTCTTCCAGGGAGTCTGCAAGGTCAAAAAATATTTCAAAATAATAATAGACATTATTTGCTTTTCCTCTTTATATTCTCACAAGTGTACAGCAGAGTTTTTCAGATGCTACATGACATTCTTGTGTTTTAAATTTTTCTCAGTTTTAATGTCTAGTGTAATTAATATTGAGATATATAACTTTCAAAAAGAAAACCTCCTTGTGGTGTCCAATAATTTTTAAAAGTGTGAGGCATCCCTGAGAAAAAGTTGGAGAACAACTGAGCCTATGAATTTAGTAGCCATTGATGATTATTCCCTGAATTTATTATTTCATTAGAGGTTGTAAAATATTAATATTAAAATGTAAATCTGATCTTCTCCCTCTTCTGCTTAAATCAGTTCTGCTTGTTCTTCAGTTAAAGTGAAACATCTGAGGGACATGATAGAGTATCCTATTATAGATTGATGATGTCTATTGGTGTTTTTGCACTGAGGAAGTTTCTATTTCTGGACACAAAGCAAGAGATTGATATTCCAGGATTTACCCAGAGAGCCAATACTGGAGATCAGAGAAATTAACAGAGCTTTGTCACAGTTTTTGCTAGAGAAACACAATTGAAGGCATGAGGAGCTAAGATGCCAGTAAGAAGAGAGGAATGGAGAATTGAGGTTGACATGCAGAGAGTTTCCCCTTGTCGTTTGCTAAATTCTTAAGTTGTAAAATTCTTCAGCTAAGAAACAAAGTAGGGTGCTTCCAAAAATTAGAGTGGAGAGTTTTGCAATCTCAAGGTACTAAGGAGGTAAAGATTAGAATTCAGAACTTTCTGGTGAAGGGCTCAGGGTAACATATCAGGCATTTCGTTGAAAGCCCTGGAGAAGTATACCATAAGCATAGGGGAAAAAACAAGGGCAGACAAAAATCCTTACCCAAATGATGGCCCCTTGATTAAAGGAGCACCTATTGTCTTCAAAGAAAAAGGGAGGGTAAATCTTCTCTGAAGGAAACAATATCATCTGGAGATTTTACAACTTCTATACATGATATCTAGCATCCAGTCAAAAATTACTAGGTATGCCAAGAGACAAGAACATAAAATAGATAAGTGAAGACAAAATAGAGGACAGAAATAGATCCACAGCTGATCCAGATATTGAAAACAGCAGACAAGAACTTTAATGTGTTCAAGAAAATTACAGTAGAGATGGACAAAACTGATGAAAGAATGGAGAATTTAATCAGAAGACTGGAATCTATATAAGGGAATCAAATGGAATTTCTAATTCTAAACTGTAAAATCTCACCTCAGTGGTAACTGAACTTAACAACTTAATGGAAGGGTCCCACAGTAGATTAGCACAAAAGAGATCATTAGTGAACTGAAAACAGAAAAATTTTCTGAAGCACAGAAAGAAAAAAAGAATGAAAAATACAGAAAAGAGCATAAGAGAAATGTTAGTATAATGAAAAAGTCTAATATGAATCTAAATGATGTTTCAGAAGGAGAGGAGAAGTAAGTGTCTGAAGAAATATTTGAAGAGATAACAGCAGAGAATTTTCCAAAATTCTTCCAATTGTTCTCTTCTCCTTTACTTCTTCCCACTCTCCCATCTTTTTTTTTTTTTTGCGGTACATGGGCCTCTCACTGTTGTGGCCTCTCCTGCTGCGGAGTACAGGCTCCGGACGCATAGGCCCAGCAGCCATGGCTCACGGGCCCAGCCGCTCCGCGGCATGTGGGATCTTCCTGGACCAGGGCACGAACCCGTGTCCCCTGCATTGGCAGGCAGACTCCCAACCACTGCGCCACCAGGGAAGCCCTCTCATCTCTTTTTTCTTCTTCTTTTCCCTGTGTTTTAGCTTGGATAATATATATTGATTTTCTTCAAGTTCACTGATCCTTTATCCTACATCCAGTATGCTGCTAAGCCTATACAATGAATTCTTAATTTCAATTATTGTATCTTTCAGTTCTAGAATATATACTTGCTTGTTTTTTAGAAATTTATTTTTATTAAGTTCTCTATATTTTAACTGTTTTTTTTTTTCTTGCGGTACGTGGGCCCCTCACTATTGTGGCCTCTCCCGTTGCGGAGCACAGGCTCCGGATGCACAGGCTCAGTGGCCATGGCTCACGGGCCCAGCCACTCCGCGGCATGTGGGATCTTCCCGGACTGGGGCACAAACCCATGTCCCCTGCATCGGCAGGCAGACTCTCAACCACTGTGCCACCAGGGAAGCCCTATTTTAACCGTTTTATATGTCTTTTCCCTGTTTTCCTTAACACATTCCTAATAGTAATTTAAAAGTTCTTGTTTGCCAGTTCCAACATCTGGGTAATCTATGGTTCTGCTTTTAATGGCTATGTTTTCCCTGTTGACAAGTCACACTTTCCTTCATATTTGCATGTCTCATTTCTTTTTTTTATTGTATGCTGAACATTATATATCTAAAAATTTATGGGAACTGAAATATTATTTTGTCCCAGAGAGTGCGTGTCTTTTCTACTGTCAGGAAGCTAGACTGAGAAACATTACTTTGATCCAATCAGGATTATGCTCTGTTGGGTTTAGATTACAAGTTTATTTTGTTTGAGTTCACCTCAGGTTTCAAACATCTTGAGGGTGAAATCTGGAGTTCTCTCCTGTGTGTATAACATACCCATTCCTCTGGCAGGACTTTTAGACTAGCATTGTGAGACTGGCTACATCTTACCTGGAAGCATAACTCCTGCAATTAACAAATTTATTATTGCTTATGAAAGATAATTTGGAAAATAATTCCAAATAGAAAGACAAAACTCAATCAAAATGCCATCACTTCAATAAAGCTACATCATTATTTTGATGTATTTTCTTACAGAAATTATCCTAGGGCTAGATAGTTTATAATTATTTCATTATCTAATTGAAATTCTAAAAGTAAGTATATACTTTGATTGAGGTGAGGTTACCTAAAAAATATTTTTTTTTGTCAAATCCTAAAGGAAAATAATATTTATAATGAGACTGCTTGCTTTTAAATTTTGTCCAATTTTCTTTGAGAAGGAGGCATCCACACTTTTGCATTCTTGCAAGATCATTAGGATGGTAAAGTCAATTCATTATGGCTTCTTAAATTATTATTCTCAGAATTTTTGTTGGGAGTTGTGTGCTGTGCCTATAAATAGTTCTTTTAAACAAATCTTTTTAACTAATATGCAAACCTTCTAATTATGGAGGTATTAATTTTGGTGACTCTCTTAGATAAATAGGTCTATAACTGTCAGTAGCTCTTCTAAAAGGGTAGATAGGTCATATATTTTCTGAACCTTTGCGTATCAAAGAATAAAATTTGTTACTTTTCTACATGAAAGACAATTTAAACATAATTTCTAATGGCCCATCCTTTCCCTCCTAAAACTCTTACGATATTGCTCAATTAAGTATTTGGTATTTAATATAACAGAGGAGAAGTCTGATGTTAATTTGATTTTTGTTCTTTGAAATATAGCATATTGTGTCTCCATTTTTCACCCACCCACCAAATACCCACCACGGCATATATACCCTCTTAAGCCCATACCAAGCTGAAGTGAAGCACTGGCCATTGCTCTCTGAAGGTTATCTTAGTCAAATGTGGTGATGAACAGACAAAGAGGTCATATATTGACCTTGACAAGTTCCAGATGGTCCTCACTCTCCTTCACTTCACCTCCAACTTGTCTTCCTATCTGCCAAACCTGTTGATGAGCAACAGACACTTGGTTTAAACACAGAGGCAATAACTAACTATGCAGAGGCAATAGCTTTCCCTTTGCAGTCCCACTTAGGCAGCTATATATGCTTTACTTTTCTGATTAGTTAGTTGGTGACTCCTTCTCTGTTCCTTCAACTAGCCTTCTCTGGCTGTTACTTCCCCAGCTCCTACTACAGGTGTAGAAGGTTTAAATCCTATAGTAAATCTCTTATTCCATAAGACTTATTAAGATCTCTGCTTCTCTCACTAAACTCAGCTGATATTGTTATTGGTACTGAAAATTGTTCCAGGGGAACAGAAACATGATGATGGGACTTTAGAATTGATTCTCTGATCTACCTAAATTTGGGGTTAATGACCCTGTTGCCAGTAATAAAATGGTAGCCTATTGCATGAAGTGGCAAAATAGTTACTTAAATTATAACACATGGTCATGAGAAATCAACTGCCTATAGAAATAGCTGATACCATAGATTATCTTAGGGGAAAAACAATCGTGTTGGTTGATTGCTTCCAGATGCACTATAGAACTTGAAGAAAGAAAATGATTAGTTCAGAACTTTAAATTCCCAGTTTTAGATCCAGGTAAGGAACAAGATGGCTTCTATGACTGCCCTAAAATAAACCTTTATTTCTTTTAGCTGCAGAGTGTCAAGGTTTCTGACCAAGCCCAAAGTCTAGTCATGTGGATGGCTAGGTTACAATGCAAATTAAAATTATAACATCAAATGGTCTCTTATATTAATGTTAGAACATTGATTGGAAGGAGTGAGAGAATTGGGGTGGGAACATAGAGGAGACTCCATTTAGGCTAAGAACCCAAATTTTGTCAAGTATCTTTTGCATCAGAAATAGCCTTTTGTACTCTGTCTCTGTAAATTAGTCTCCCCTTGTCTGAAGAACCAGTAATGACCTTTCCTGAACTGGTTGATTTATAGGGTCCAGTGATCCAGGGTATGGACTTGGAAGGTACCCATTCCAAGATAAAGTACAAGTTGTTTCATCTGATTCTTCCTACCAGTAAGGATGCCTCCTGGGCCTCTTTGGATTTTAGAGACAACATACTCTGATCCACTTACTGGATAACCCAAAAGCCTGCTGGTTTGGTGTGGATCCTGGAAGAATCTCAGCATCAGATTGAGGCTTCTGCACAACCTGCTCTGTCATTTGGGCCATATAACTCAGCAGATATGATTGTGCTTGTGCTTTCTTTGGTATGGATAGGGATACTGTATGAAGCCTTTGGCAGGCTCCTATAGGATTTTGAAACAGAGCTATGCCATCTTCTGCAGATGACTACTGTCCTTTGAGAAATAGCTCTGTCCTGCTATTGGCCCTAATACAGACTGATAACTTGACCACAAGCCACTAAGTTACCATGTGACCTCAGCTGCCCATCATGAACTGAGTATTGTATGACACATAAAACCCTAAAATTAAGTATGCACAGCAGCACTCTATCATCAATCTAGATTGGTCTTGAGAAACTCCTACAGAAAGTAGTAAGTTTTATGAGTCTGGTTCCATCTCCTGCTACATTGCCTCTTCTCCCTCTTGCACCTGTGAATGCACTGAAAATTCCTATAACTAAGAAAAATTTGGGCCTGGGTTACAGATGGTTCTGAATTATATGCTGGCACCACCTGAAATTGGATGGCTGCAGTCCCACAGCCACACCCTGGGGTGGACCTGAAGAGTACCAGTGAAGGAAAAACCTCATTGGGCAGGATTTCAAGTGGTACATTTAGCTGTCTACTGTATCTGGACCAAAGAGTTGGCCAGAAGTATGGATCTACATTCATGGGCATTTGCTGACATCTGGCTGGATGGTCAGGGATGATACAGAATTGGAAGACACACAGCGTCTGGGGTAGAGGTATGTGAATGGACCTCTCCAAATGAGCACAGGGTATGGAGATATTTGCATCCCATGTGAATATCACCAAAGGGCAACCTCAACAAAAGAGGATATTTATAATAAGGTAGAAAAGATGACCCATTCTGCAGATGTCAGGCATCATTTTTCCTCAGACATCCCTGTCCTTGTTAAATGGGCTTTTGCACAAAGTGGTCATGTGGTCAGGGATGGAGGTTATGCATAGACTTAGCAACATGAATTTCCACTGACCAAAACCATTGCAGTGAGCCCAAGCTACAACAGTAGAGATCAACAATGACCCTCCTGCTTTCGAACCATTCCTGGAGGATAAGCCAACCTTGGCAGGAGGATGATTACATTAGATTAATTCCATCATTCAAAGGGTACACACTGTTCTCACTGAAACAGACTATTTCAGACTAATATAATTTGGAAGCATATTTACCTTCCCTGCCTACAGTACTTCTGCCAAAATCACTACAACCTGTGGATTTACAGAATGCCTTCATCATAATATTCCAAAGAATAGCATTTCCAACCAAGGAACTCATTTTACAGCAAATGACGTATGGTGATATGCTCATCTCATAGAATTCACTAGTCTTACCATGTCCCCATCACCTAAAACAACTGTCCTAATAGAATGGTAGAATGGCCTTTTGCTTTAAAGACTAAGTTGTCTTTTAGAGTAATTGAAAATTTTTCTTTTACCTTCATTTATTGATTTCTGATACTCTTTATTGCTTTATGTTGATCCATGTTTCTCATCTAATATTCTTTCTCCCTGAGAACTTCTTCAACATTTCTTTTAGAGTAGTTCTATCGACAGTGAATTCCCTCAGTTCTGATTTGTCTGAGAACATTTTTATTTCCTCTTCATTTTTAAGGATACTTTTGCCAGGTATAGAATTATGGGTTGATTTTTTTTTTCTTTCAGCACTTGAAAGATGTCACTTTATTGTCTTCTTGCTTGCATAGTTTTTTTTTGTTTTTTTTTTTGTTGTTTTTTGCGGTACGTGGGCCTCTCACTGCTGTGGCCTCTCCTGCTGCGGAGCACAGGCTCCGGATGTGCAGGCTCAGTGGCCATGGATCCTGGGCCCAGCCGTTCCCCGGCACGCAGGATCCTCCCGGACCGGGCCACGAACCTGCGTCCCCTGCATTGGCAGGTGGACTCCCAACCACTGTGCCACCAGGGAAGCCCGCTTCCATAGTTTTTGATGAGGCATATGTTATAATTCTAAGCCTTGCCCCTCTGTAAGTAATGTATCTTTTTCTCTGGATGACTTCAAGATTTTTGTTTGTCTGGTTTGCAGCTCTTTCAATATGATATGTCTAACTTGTGGGGTTTTGGTATTTATCCTACTTGGTTCTCTGAGGTTTTTGGATATATGACTTATTGTCTGTCATTAATTTTGGAAAAATTTTGCCCATTATTTAGTCAAATATTCTGCCTTGTTCTTTCTTCTCCTTCTGGGATTATAATTATGTATATATCACACCATTTGATACTATCCCACATCTCTTGGTTATTCTGTTCTGTTTGTTCATTCATTCTTGTTTTTCTTTTTGCATTTTACTTTGGGTAATTTCTGTTGGCTTATCTTCAAGTTTATTGGTTCTTTGCTTACCTATGTTGAGTCTACTGATAAACTCATTTACAGCATTCTTCACCTCCATTACTGTGTTTTTTTTTAGCTCTCCCAGCCATATTGTAATGTTATTTTAAAAGTCAAATCATTTTAGCATGAGGTGGTGGGGAAGGGTGGGGGATATAATGTGGAGATTAAGTCATAGCTTTAAGCAGGCACTGTAAACTTGGGTCTTGGGGTATGGATTTCATAAGTGTTCTGTGTCTCTTGCAAATATATACTAGGCCTAGCATGTCTTCCTGTTCCTCCTATAGGGGTAGAGCATTCTTTTTGTCCTACAGTTAGTTTTTGTTGCTTTTTTCACTGCAAATTAAGTTTTTTGTTCCACAGAGGAGATAGGAGAGACAGGTTTCAGCAGTGGCTGTGTTCCCCTCTCCCAGCCGCAACTGTGAAGCAATCTTTCTCAGGATTCCCCCACTCTTCCTCATGGGAGTGGTTGGATTCCTGGAGGAAAAGCCTGAAAGAGTGTGCAATCCCCTGCATGTCTATGTCCCTCAGGAGCCTCACACTCATTTTAGCCCATACCTGGACTTTAACCATTTGGTAAAAAATTGCTAGCTGTATCTTCTTACTGGCTTAAATGATATCTGGAAGCATCTGCCAAGGTAAAAAAGTGCTCAGACCTTGTTTTTCTCTGTCTCTCTCCAGATTTCAGGTTAGTTGTTTGCCCTATAGCTGCAGTTCTCAAATGGGTTCAAGAAAAGTCATTAATTTGCACAGATAATTTATTTTGCTGTAAGGGTGACACTCTTTTCAGCTTTCTGAGCTAAATCTGGAAGCCAAGAATGGCCTTTTGAAGGCTTAGTTATGATGTCAACTGGGTGGCAACACTTTGTGGGGCTGAGATAATGTTCTTCAGTTTGTGACATATACTCTGATTCAGTGACAAAAGTAGGATTCATGAGTCTCAAAATCAAAGGCTGGATATGCGAGTGCCGCCTTTTGCAATTACACTTAATGTTCCACTAGTGAATTCTTTGCTTCCTATCCCACAACTTTAGGCTCTGCTGATCTGGAGGTATTTGTTCCCAAGTGAAGACTGTTCCACCAGCGAATACATTGATTTTATTAAACGAGAAATTACCTGGTTTTTAGGCAACTCATGCCAGTGAATGATACTGTACTGGTTGGGGGTAATTAATACTATTAAGGAGAAATTATGTTGTTGCTACATAATGGACATAAAGAGAAGTATGTCTGGAACACAGGAGTTACTCTGGGGGTGTCTCTTAGTACACCCATATCCTGTGATAAAATTAATGGGAACACTACAACAAACCAGTAAAATCAGGACCATTAATGGAACAAACCCTTCAGAAACAAAAGTTTGGATCATCACAGGTAGGGAAACAGAACCATTTGAGGGGAATAGCAACATGTAATGAGTAGTAGAAGAATTCAGTTATAAATATCACTTACAACCGTGTGATCAGCTGTTATCACTTGAAAGCATGTGACCAATTGTTATCCTATTCTAACACTTATTAGTGATTATTCTCCCTTCACTGAACCCAGAATGATGTACTTCTCTAACCAGAAGGAGGAGAAATGTCTGTGGACAGACAAAAACAACTATTGTGGGGCTTCCCTGGTGGTGCAGTGGTTGAGAGTCCGCCTGCCGATGCAGGGGACACAGGTTTGTGCCCCGGTCCGGGAAGATCCCACACGCCGTGGAGCGGCTGGGCCTGTGAGCCATGGCCGCTGAGCCCGCGCGTCCGGAGCCTGTGCTCCGCAAAGGGAGAGGCCACAACAGTGAGAGGCCCGCGTACTGCAAAAAAAACACAAAAAAACAAAAAAAACAACTATTGTGAACTTTAGGAACTTTCATTAGAAGGGATATGGACTGGCTGGCTTTGTGCTTAATATCTCTAATTCAACCTTATAGTCATACAGATTCAAATTACCACATTAATGCTTATGTTATTTTACCTTGGAAACTAAATGTTTATTATTTAAAATTAGGATAATATCTATTATGTATAATTTGTTATAATTTTTAAAAGCACCCTATATAGGGCCCAGCATATAGTATATTATTTTCTTCATTGCTTCCCCTTTCTAAAAATACTTCCTTGGGCTTCCATGGTGGCACAGTGGTTAAGAATCTGCCTGCCAATGCGGGGTACACGGGTTCGAGCCCTGGTCTGGGAAGATCCCACATGCCATGGAGCAACTAAGCCCGTGCGCCACAACTACTGAGACTGTGTGCCACAACTACTGAAGCCTGCGTGCCTAGAGCCCATGTTCCACAACAAGAGAAGCCATGGCAATGAGAAGCCCGCACACCGCAACAAAGAGTAGCCCTTGCTCCCCACAGCTAGAGAAAGCCCGTGCACAGCAACAAAGATCCAACGCAGACAAAAATAAAATAAAAATTAAAAAAGAAATAAATTAAAAATACTTCCTTGATGAATATATGTATTACCGTCTTTAACATCCCCAAAAACCTTCTTTTTCCCCCTCTAGTTTCCTTTCTTCTCCAACAAACTTTAAATACAGGTCTTCTTCTTCTTAGAAAAAAATATTAATTTGGGTCTTGTAGACTAGAGCTTCCTAACTGATGTACCAAGGTACAATGATATGCTAAGGTTCATTGATGTGCCATGTGTGGGTTACAGATGTATAGATACACTGATCCCCTCAGCTATCAGTACAGTTGGCTTGGGTCTGGGGCAGCTGGAACCCCAGTTATCTTTGTTCTTCACAGACCATAAGCAGCTTCTTTCATTTATCACAGTGTTCCTTCCATACAAAAGCAGTACTGTCATTTTTAAATTTATACTGTGACTGAAAACACTATAATTCTACAAAGGGGGATTAGAGAGATTGATTTCAGGAATTAATTTTCTAAAAGTGATTTTATCAGTACAGATTGAATGAGACCTGGCATATGAAAATTAGCGACAAGATAATTTGATAATTATTCTATATTCTTTTTTTTTTGCGGTACGCGGGCCTCTCACTGTGGCGGCCTCTCCCGTTGCGGAGCACAGGCTCCGGACGCGCAGGCTCAGCGGCCATGGCTCACGGACCCAGCCGCTCCGCGGCATGTGGGATCTTCCCAGACCGGGGCACGAACCCGTGTCCCCTGCATCGGCAGGCGGACTCTCAACCACTGTGCCACCAGGGAAGCCCTATTCTATATTCTTCAACTCAATATAATTAATCAAGAATACTGCTTAGCATGTATAAAAGGAAAGAACTAGAAAGATTCTGCTTTAAGAAATTCTTCCCACCAAAGGGTAACTGCTGCATACATAATTTACTGCAGTGCTGTCATTTTACTAGTGATTGTAGAAGCTCTATATTTGTTGATAGCTGAACATTTAATAGTTTTATTCTTTTTTATTCTATCCTATTTATTCTTTTTATCCTATCCTATCCTATCCTATCCTTTTTATCCTATCCTATCCTATCTTTTTATCATATTACCATATTTATCCTTTTATTTGCTGAAGTTATTTATTAACATATTCATTTTAATTTTTACCAAATACAGGTCTATAGTTTAAAAAATCAAATAGTGTTAAAAGTCTTATAGTAAAAAAAGCACTCTTCTATTCCTCCTTTCCCTACTCTAACCCTTTCTCCAAAAACAACCACTTAAAATTTTGATGCTCTATTCTTCTGTTTTTTGGCCACATGTTTCTAAGTGACATTCATATATCACTATCTCTTTGTTCACCCATTGACTTATAACCTACTGGTATGGTAGATCAGAATTTACCTCACTTATACTCCATTCCTCCAAACTACCCTTCCCTTTATTCTCTCAATATAGCTAAAGCATTATGAATTGAACATCCAGTATTTACATTATTAAGACCAGGTAAATATTATTTGTTGTTGAACCAAATAGTACCCTATGATTATATATGCTTGTCTAAGTTAATTTTTCTTATGAATAGTAATTGCCCTGCTTTTCATTTGTTGGTGAGCAGTTTTTTATCGAGGATTATCTTACCCCATCTTTTTTTTTTTTCTTACCCCATCTTTAAACATCCTCTAAAGATAATTTTTCACATGGTTCAATGTATCAGATTATCTAATATTTCCAGTATTTCTCTCTCAAGACCTCTCTCAAGCAGTCTCCTATCCTGCTCCTATCATGACTTCTTTTCCTTTTTAATTCATCCTCTGAATTTTCTTTGTCTCTCCACTATATTGGGATCTCTTTCCTGGAACCTACTCACTTCTTTTTGGTTAATGTCCTCTTTTTGGTAGATGGCATCCTTGATTAAGATTCCTGTGTAATTGCATATGAGAGGTAAAGTTTTGACATTTTGCATTTCTGAAAATGTCTCTATCCTAGCTTCATATTTGATTGATAGCTTAGTTATAAAATTAAATGTTGAGAAGCAGTTTACTCAGAAATTTTAAGATAATACTTCAAAATTTTCTCTGGCTTCCAATATAGAAGAAGACTAATATCACTTTTATTTATTTTAATATGTGGCCTATTATCCCCCTACACCCACCCTGACATAAGCTTTTACGATCTTTCCTCTCTTCCCAAGATCTTGACATTTCAAAGTGAAGGGCCTAGGTACATGTTCTATGTTTTGTACTGAATTGCAATGAACACTATGAATTAGGACTCTTGTATCGTTTAGTTCTGGGAAATTCTTTCTTCATATATCTTGAAAATTTCCTCCCCTCTCTTGGATCTTTTCTCTCTTTTTTGAACTATTAGTTAGATGCTGGACCTTCTGGAGCAGTCCTTTTTTAAAGAATTCTTCTCCTATTTTCCACTGTTTTTCTTTCTTGAACTTGACAACTTATTCCAAAAATACTTTAATTTTAAAAGTTTGGTGATGATATTTATAATATCCAAGATCGTGTTTTGTCCTCTGTTCTTTTATTTTTTCTATCATGGGAAAATATACATAACATAAAATTTACAATTTTAACCATTTTTAAGTATACAATTCAGTGGCACTAAATACATCCACAATTTTGTGCAACCATCACCACTATCTATTCCCAGAACATTTATCATCATCCCCAAAGAGAAACTCTGAACTCATTAAATAGTAACTCTCCATTCCCCACTTCCCCAAGTCCCTGGTAACCCTTTATTCTACTTTCTATCTCCATGAATTTGCCAAGTTTAGGTACTTCATATAGGTGGAATTATACAGTATTTGTCCTTTTGTGTCTGGCTTATTTGACTTAGCGTAAAGTTTTCAAGGCTTACCTATATTGTAGCATGTATCAGAGTTTCCTTCCTTTTTTATAGGTGAATACTATTCCACTGTATGTATATACCATGTCTTGTTTATCTGTTAACCTGTTGATGGACACTTTTTTTTCCCCCACCATTCATCTATTGTGACAAATGCTACTATGAACATGGGTGTACAAACATCTCTTTGATTCCCTCTGTCCATTCTTTTGGGTTTATATCCCAGGAATGGAATTGCTGGATCCTATGGTAATTCTACGTTTAACTTTTTGAGGAAATGTCAACCTGTTTTCCACAGAGGATATACAATTTTACATTCCCACCAGCAATGCATGAGAGTTCCAATTTCTTCACATTCTTGTCAACGCTTGTTATTATTATTTGTTTGTTTTTGGTGATAGCCCTCCTAATTGCTATAATGTGGTATGTCATTGTGATTTTAATTTGCATTTTCCTAATGATTAATGGTGTTGAGCATCTTTTCACGTGCTTATTGGCTATTTGTATATCTTTTTTGGAGATGTGTCTATTCAAGTCCCTTGCCCATTTTTGAATTGGGTATGGTTGTTGTCATTGTTGTGAGTTATAGGAATTCTTTATAAATTCTAGATTTTCATTCAGATTTTCAAAGATTTTGTCCCATTAGGTGGGTTGTCTTCCTATTCTCTTGATATTGTCCTTTGATGCAAAAAAGTTTTAATTTAAAAACATTGAGAAATAATTGACATATAATATTTCATTAGTTTCAGATATACAACATAATTCAATATTTGTATATCTTGCAAAATGAACACCACAATAAGTCTAGTTAACATCCATCACCACACATAGTTACAAATATCTTCTTATGGTGAGAACTTTTAAGATTTCTCTATTATCAACTTTCAAATACATAATACAGTGTTTTAAACCATAGTCACAAAGCCATACACTATATACACATGACTTATTTATAACTGGAAGTTTGTACCTTTTGACCCCTTTCAGTCACCTCCTTACCCCATACCTTTGGCAACTACTTTTTTTTTTTTTTTTGTGGTACGCGGGCCTCTCACTGTTGTGGCCTCTCCCATTGTGGAGCACAGGCTCCGGACGTGCAGGCTCGGCAGCCATGGTTCACGGGCCCAGCCGCTCCACGGCATGTGGGATCTTCCCAGACCGGGGCACAAATCTGTGTCCCCTGCATTGGCAGGTGGACTCTCAACCACTGCGCCACCAGGGAAGTCCTACTTTGCTTTTTTGTTGTTTTTTAGATTCCACATGTAAGCGAGATCATATGGTATTTGTCTTTCTCTGACTTATTTCACTTAGCCAAATGCTCTCAGGATCCATCCATGTTGTTGCAAATGGCAGGATTTCATTCGTTTTTTTTTTTTATGGCTGAATAATATTTTGTTCTCTCTATATATACCACATCTTCTTTATTCATTCAGCCATTGATGGGCACTTAGGGTTGCTTCCATATCTTGGCTATTGTAAATAATGCTATAAGGAACATGGGGGTGCATATATCTTCTTGAGTTAGTATTTGAATTTCCTTTGGATAAATACCTAAAAGTGTAATTGCTGGATCATATGGTAGTTCTATTTTTAATTTTTTGAGAAATCTCCATACTGTTTTTCATGGTGGCTGCACCAATTTACATTCCCAGCAATAGTGCACAAGGGTTCCCTTTTTCTCCACAACCTCGTCAACACTTGTTATCTCTTGTCCTTTTGGTACTAGTCATTCTAATAACAGTGAGGTGATATCTCATTGTGGTCTTGATTTGCATTTCCCTGATCATTAGTGATTTGATCACCTTTTCATGTACCATTGGCCATTTGTATGTCCTCATGGAAAAATGTCTATTTAGATATTGTGCCCATTTTTCAATTGGATTTTTTTTTTTTTGGCTATCGAGTGTATGAGTTCTTTATATATTTTGAATATTAGCTCATTATCAATTATGAAATTGCAAATATTTTCTCCCATTCTGTAGGTTGCCTTTTCATTTGGTTGATGGTTTCCTTTGCTGTGTAGAAGCTTTTTAGTTTGATATACTCCCACTTATTTATTTTTGCTTTTGTTGCCTTTGCTTTTGGTGTCAAGTCCAAAAAAATCATCACTAAGACTAATGTCAATGAGTTTAAAACCTATGTTTTTTTCTAGGAGTTTTATAATTTCAGTTCTTACACTTAAGTTTTTAATCTATTTTGAGTTAATTTTTATATATGGTGTAAGACAGTGATCCAGCTTCATTCCTTTGCATGTGGCTAACCAGATTTCCCAACACCATGTATTGAAGAGACTTTCCTTTCCCCATTGTATATTCCTGGCTCCTTTGTTGTAAATTAATTTACTCTATATTTATGGATTTATTTCTGGGATCTCTATTCTGTTCCACTGACCTATATGTCTGTTTTTATGCCAGTACCATACTATTTTGATTACTATAGCTTTGTAATATAGTTTGAAATCAGGGACGATGATGCTTCCAGATTTGTTCTTTCTCAAGGTTGCTTTGGCTATTCAGGTGTGTGAGTGTGTGTGTATGTGTGTGATTCTTTGTGACTCTAGGGTTTTCTGTATATCATATCATGTCATCTACATAAAACTGTCATAATGACAGTTTTACTGTTTTCTTTCTGATCTGTACGACTTTTATTTCTTTTTCTTGTCTAATTGCTCTGGTTAGGGCTTCCAATACAGTGTTAATAAAAAAGGCCAGAGTGGGCATTCTTGTATTGTTCTTGATCTTAGAGGAAAAGCTTTTAGCTTTTTACCCTTGAGGGTGATAGTAATTGTGGGCTTGTCGTATATGGCCTTTATTATGTTGAGGTATGTTCTCTCTACACCCACTTTGTTGAGAGTTTTTATCATAAATAGATGTTGAATTTTGTCAAACATTTTTTCTGCATCTGTTGAGCCAACCATATGATTTTTATCCTTAATTTTTTTAATGTGGTGTATCACATTGATTGATTTGCAGATGTTGAACCATCTTTGCATACCTGAAATAAGTTCCACTTTATCATGGTCTATGATTTTAATGTTGTTTGCTAATCAAATTCAGTTTGTTAATATTTTTTTGAAGATTTTGCATCTATGTTCATCAGGGATGTTAGTCTGTTATTTTCTTTGCTGGTGGCATCCTTTTCTGGTTTTGGTATCAGGGTAATGCTGTCCTCCTAAAATGAATTTAAAAGTGTTCCTTCCTCTTCTATTTTTTTGGAAGATTTTGAAGAGAATTGGAATTAGCTTGCCTTTATATGTTTGGTAGAATTCACCAGTGAAACTATCTGGTCCTGGACTTTTGTTGTTGGAAAATTTTTGATTACTAATTCAACCTCCTTACTAGTTAATTGGTGTGTTCAGATTTTCTATTTCTTCATGCTTCAGTCTTGGTAGGTTGTAATTTCTCCTCTTTCATTTCTGATTTTACTTGTTTGAGACTTTTCTCTTGGTGAGTCTAGCTAAAGGTTTGTCAATTTTTTTATCTTTTCAAAAAACTACCTCTTAGTTTCAGTGATCTTTTAAATATTTCTTTTTTAGCCTCTATTTTAATTATTTTTGCTCTGATCTCTGTTATTCCCTCCCTTCTACAAACTTTGGGCTTCATTTGTTCTTGTTTTTCTAGTTCCTTGTGGTATAAAGTTAGGTTGTATGAAATTTTTCTTGTTTCTTTTAATTAATTAATTTATTTTTAACATCTTTATTGAAGTATAATTGCTTTACAATGTTGTGTTAGTTTCTTGTTTCTTGATGTAGGCATTTATAACTATGAATTTCCCTCTTAGAAAATCCTTTTGTTGCATTCCGTAAGTTTTGGTATGTTTTGTTTCCTTTTTCATTTGTCTCAATGTATTTTTTGATTTCTCTTTGATTTCTTTTTTGACCCATTGCTCAGGAATGAAGTATTTTTATGAAAATAGAATTACTTATAATTCTAGAACTTAGTGTAATTTAGTTGCTAATTTAAAAACTGAATATCATGTTTCATATATGTTCCATCAACATCTACATGTATGGTATACAAATATAAGAATAACATGGA
This sequence comes from Aethalodelphis obliquidens, assembly GCF_003676395.1. Classification (NCBI taxonomy): domain Eukaryota; kingdom Metazoa; phylum Chordata; class Mammalia; order Artiodactyla; family Delphinidae; genus Aethalodelphis; species Aethalodelphis obliquidens. The sequence continues at coordinate 17,044,237 of NW_020837980.1, read as the reverse complement.
TTATTTAATATTAAATTTTTTCCCCAAATGTTAGGAATACTGCAATAAATTCTGAGTATCTACAGAACCACAAGCTGGAACATTCAAAAAAGCAAGAAAATGGAGGTTTGACACTATTGGCAAGTGAATTCACTGTGCAAAAATCTATTAAGTCTGCACTAATAGCAGAGAAGCATCTGAGAAGTTAAAGTTTTTTTCTTACCTATCTTGCTGCTCAAATATTTGCATACTCTAAAGCTGTGTGTGTATCTCTACTCCCTAACCTTCACAACATTCTGATAGTTTCCTTTTGTTTTTGAGGACACAGAGCAAGAAATATGGGGAATCATTCCCCTGAGGCCTTGAAAAGTATTAGGAGAGCAGATATTTAAGATCACAGTTCCCCATGTGGTACTGCTGATTGTCATATTCTGAGTGACAAAGGCATTCATGTGTTCTTTTAAATGTGTGTGTGTATGTTTATTATATGTAGGGGCCTTCTAAAATATGAGGACCCAAACACAGGTCCCTCTTGCCCAGCTATAATTACAGTACTAGTTCTAGCCTTTTTACGAATGCCAGGCAATATCTTTTACTTAGGACCCATTTTATACATTTAGGTCACCTATCTACCTTTGAAGATTTTAAGGTATCCCTTCCCTTCTTTGATGACTTCCTGTATTCGTTTTCTATTGCCAAGTAACAAATTACCACAAATTCAGTAACTTAAAATAATGGCATTTATTATCTCAGTTTGTGTGGGTCAGGAGTTTGAGTCTGACTTAGATGGATCCTCTGCTCAGAGTCTCATAAGGCTATAATCAAGGTGTTATTTGGGCTGAATTTTCATCTGAGAGCTTGACTGGTAAAGAATCTACTTCCAAATTCATTTGGTTTGTTGGTAGAATCCATTTCCTTATGGCTATATGATTGAGAGTCTTGGCTTTTTTGCTCACTGTTGGCTAATGCCCACCCTCAGGTTCTAGAGGCTATCCAAAGATTCTACAGGCCACTTGTAGTAACTTTCCATGTGGGCTTCTTCAACATGGCTGCTTACTTCATCAAACCATTAAAGAGAACCTCTCTCCTCAGGGAAGGCCCAGTTCCTTTTTAAAGGGCTTTTTCCAGTTTAAGTCAGGCCCATCCAAGATAATCTCTCTTTTATTTATTCATAATCAATTTTTATGAGACCTTAATTACATCTGGAAAATTCATTCACCTTTGCCATATTCTATTGGTTAGAAGTAAGTCATGGGTTCTGTCCACAGTCAAGGGGAGAGGATTATACAGGGTGTGAATGCAAAGGGGTGGAGATCATCTTAGAATTCTATTTATCACACTTCCTATTCCAGAAAGTTATTTCTTAAGTTTTCCCAGGTTTGCCTACTTAACACCTCAGTAAACTTCTCTGAGAAATGTAGGATAATAATAAGAATTATCAGGTTATGGTTAATTCATCTTCTTTCTTAATGGTAGTATAGGATGTACAGATAGAAACTGCTCAAGCTGGTCTATGCCTGTACCGTTACTACTCTGACAAGTACTACTAGTACTAGTACTACTATTACTACTATGATTACTATTAACTAACACTTATCAAAGTATTACTATATACCCAGTATTCCTTGAAGTGTTTTACCAGAATTTAATCTTTGTAAAAACCTTACCAGATAAGGGCTATTTTTTTCATGTGCATTTGATATTTCTGGAACCATTTGGTTAGAGAAGTTTAGAACAGGCAGTAAGTAAGAAGTAGAGAAAAACTTTTAATTCAGGTAGTAAATCTTCAGAGCCCATTTTTGTAATCACTAAATTAGACTGTCTCATATTATAGTACTTAGAAACTTCAGTTTTCCTCTTCAGTTGTTCCTTTTTCAAGTTTTACTGTTTTTCAAAAGTTCAGTTTTCCTTGCTCAATTGCTACAACTGAAATTCATTTAAAACTGTTTATTATTTTAGGTTTTTTTGCTTTTTGTTTTTGGATTTTTTTTTTTTTTGTGATACTGCTTTACTCCAGCACTTTTTTTCTGGAAGTCTATTCAGCCTGTATATATAAATAAGCCCACAATGGTGGGTAAAATATGGAAATCCTTCAGTACTGATTGGTAAGTAGCCGCCCTACCGTGAATACCCCTCCTACCAGCCAGTCTGTCTTGGTGCCCAGCTGAAGAACCCCTGGGTTCTCCACAATCCTACAACTAGAGGATTAACATTTGATAAAATAGGGGGTCTTCAAACCTTCTTGTATTCTAATGGACCAGTGTCTGGTACCACAAGGATTGATAAACATTCTGAATATCATCCCACCTATAAATTGAAGCCATGTCTTTTTCTTTTTTCAGTGTCTTTGCATTTCTATTTTACCTAATTTGAATTCTCCTTCTTTTGTACCTATTCTGACAGCCACTTTAAGTTCTACATTATAAGTCAGATCAAGCATCACCTGTTCTGTGAAATTTTCCTATATTCCATGAGGAAGTTTTAGGTTCTTTTGTTTTACATTTCTTTTATACTTAGTATATACTTAGTATATACCTCCATGATAGTAATGATCTCATAATGTATATCTGTATATATGACTCTTTCCCTACCAGAGGCAGTGTCATTTCCTCTGGGCATCCCCAATGTTTAGAACAGTGTGTGAATAAATAATAAAGGCTGTACTTGTTGAATGAAACAATGAATGATTGGTTAGATTAACCAGCAGGTAGACAGCTAAAGAGGCTGTAAACACATGGTTGAGGATATTTGAGGAGATTCAAACACAATAAAACTGTCTAACTGGAGTTTTAGGGAGGCAAGTCTAGAATATGAGCAAGAAAGAAAATTGATCAGTTGGAGTTCATGTTCAATTACTTTCCCTTTGCCATTAGCCAAGACAATTGAGAGTGAACTATTATAAAAATGATTCCTTTCTATTTGCTTATAGAAGACAAAGAGAAACCTAATGAACTCTGTTATTCCTATCCCATTTCTCTTTTTATAGAATGGAATTTTAAATATTGATATTATTTATAATTTGCTGAGCATCTATTTTATAATTGAGCACTATGTACTAAATAAATTACAATACATAATTTGTTATAACTGAGCCTCTATTTGTAATTTATTGAGCACCCATGTACTATGTTCTGTGCTAAGGACTTTACAAAGCTTAGCAATTAAGCAATCCAAATCTAATTGTGTTATTTCCTAACTTAAAACCTTTTAAGTGATTCCTCATTGCTTTCACAATGAAGTCCAGCTTTTAGGCAAGAAATCTATTAAATCAGTTCTCATGTTAGAGATTACTTCTTCTAGGAAGGCATTACTGATTCTCCAAGTCTAAATTAGGTGATCCTCCTAAAAGCCACGCAGTATTTCAACTAAGTTGAAAGCCCCAAATTATAGAAATAAGTATTAACCACCCTGCACTAATTTCTTATTACTTACAAAAATTTCCTGTTTACTTTTCTGTCTCCTTCACTGTAGTAGAGATTTCTTGAGGACAGGCACCTAATATAGGTCTGGAACACCAGCATTGCTAAATAAATATTGAACGAATAGATTAATTTAAGGGAGAAATGATGTTAAAAAACGACAACCAAACCTCACCATATATTTGCCAGGCTGCTTTTGCTCTGCAAAACACACTAATATTTATCCTATCATTTAGCCCTCTCAACTGATTTGAATTATAGCCATTATCACCATTTTAGAGAAGAGAAAACTGAGTAACACACTTATTTCAAGGAACAGGCACGTAAGCAGGAGTCCTTGGACGTAAGCCCAGATATCCCAACAAATACAGAGGCACCTTTTTCATTACACTCTGTGGCCTTCATGAAGGGTTGGCTCCCTAAATAAAACTGAATAACAGGGATACAACAGGTGGAAGGGTATGACTGGAAGCGCTTGCTCTGCCACAGGACGGAAAGAAAAGATGTGTTTGTGCCACTCCCTCGTGACTTACACAGTTTGAGGTATATTTTCTGACTTTTTAATATAAACGATAAACAACCTAACATACTCCAGCCTTTTTCGAAAACCTTTACCTCAGCTCTTTAACTTTCACCTACCTATTTCCTTCCTTCCTTCCTTCCTTCCTCTCTTCCTCCCTTCCTCCCTTCCTTCCTTCCTGAGGCTCATAGAGGGCGCTCACAAAGCGCTACTCACTGGTTGGGCAAGGCTCCACTCAAAAAACACACCTCACTGCAACTGAAAGGCGCAGCGCCACCACCTCAGACTTCCTTCTCTTTTCCACGGCAGGAGGCGGGGCCAATTTTTCTCATTCAAATAAAAAACCAGAAGATTTGCATGGGGAACGGCCAGTCCGTGAGCCCATTGGCTAAAAGCATGGTGGGCGTGACCAATATTACGACCGCCGAGCCCCGCCTACGATAATTTGCATAACGGCCCCGGCGCGTGCAAGGGAGAAGCGGGTTTGTTTTTGAATCTGCGGAGGCGGCGGCGGCGGCGGCAGCGGCGGCGGCGGCGCGGCGACTGGAGCGCGCGAGACTGAGGCTGCAGCGGAGGGGACGGAGGCGCGGGACGGCTCTGTAGGAAGGAATTTGGTTCCCCCTCCCTCCTCTCCCACCTCGAAAGGTATATGTGAGTCCCAGGGTCTATTATAACCACATTTTGTTAAATTATTATTGTATTTCTTTAGAGTCGAGACCGCATTATGGCGGCTGCGGGAGCTGTGTTTGCGCCTGCGCGGTTGCGGAGCTGCGGGCGGGCGCTGCATGGGAGCACGTGATCTTGCGGGGTCGGGCTCTAGCTGCAGTTGTGCAGCTGGCGGGGCGGTGGCTGCGCAAGCGCAATATTCATTTTCAAGATAGAATGTTCCTGTTGGACGCCATTCGGGTTCTAGATTTAATTTTCCTCATTCTTGAGGGGTTTCGTTTTGTCACGCTCGAATTCCTATATTTTAAATGGAAAACATTTCTCTTATGTTGTATTCCCGTACCGACCTCAAACTCCTTTCTTGTATTTCTCCGATTCTCTAAGAAGCTGTGGACTTAATTTTGTGTAAAAATGATTCTCCCCTTGTGGTTCTCGAGTTTTACTTCACTTTAAGGGTATTGCTGGATTCAAGTTTATATTTAGGGAGCGGAAGATCAGCACCTAGTGGTGTTCTCACGGGAAGTGCAATTATTTGAACTGCATATTTGCAAATACATTTTTAACCCTATCTTTACCAGTTCTGTTGGAATGTTTTCAAACTAGAAACAATTTGAGTTTTGGAAAAATGAAGGGGAGGGGGCATTGGAAGAATCTGTATAATGTCATTTAAAAAGAAATCTCAATCTCCTTGGGTATTTATTTTTTTTAAAAAAATTTGATCCTCAGTCGGTGAAGTTTTAATTTAATCAGTGTGTGCCTCTGATCTTGCTTGCATTTGAGTTTTACATTTTTTCTGTTTCTGATCACTTGTCCACTACTGCTTCAGTTAGATTATTTTTGGTACCTTGACTTTTAAAATTAATCATTTCCTTACCATTTTGTTTGTAATGATATATAAAGTATAGTACTTAAACTTGGTAAATTTTTCTGATAAATAATTCTACAAAGAACTCCCAACTACACTGAGGCCTTTATGAGGAAATTGTGAATCATTGATAAATCAGTTGATTAAAAAAAAAAACTGCCATATATACATGTGTGTAAGATACAATTGTGTTAGATTTTAAAAAATTGTATGTTCCTGGTTTTAGTTTCTTAAAGTAGTTATAAGTATGTTACTGATTATTTTACTTTAAAATGGTAGTGTCACTATATTTAAATCTTATACAAACCCCTGGGAGAAGTTTTATACATTTGATATAATTCTACCATTGTGTAAATTATTTCTTACTGAGCTGAAAACTTGTAAATGGTTGTCATAAATTTCATCTGTGGTTTGTATATACAACAATTGTTTTCTTGGTTGGTTATGTAACTCTGAGTTTAAGTCAGTCACTTGTCAGATGAAGAAGTGGCTGTTGCTTTATAATCTTGATTGGTTTAGGGACTTTATTGCCTACAAGAACGGTTAAGTATCAAATAGATGTAATTGAAGGGAGTACTTTTGGTTGGTGGAGTTTTAAAAAATGACATCACAAAGGAGATAGAATGAAGTGAAGGGAATAATTCTTTTTTTCTCAACAGAAAATATGTTGATATAATTTTTGAACCCCTGAAGTCTTCTACAGAGAAATATATTTAGAGGGCAATTGTGTAATCTTTTCCCTTTTATGCTTCCAGGGTAATTACCCAGCACACCGCCTCCACCCTCCAGACATTATTTCAGGTGTTGTAGAGTTGGAAATACATTGTATTTTCTGTATCTACGTCTATGTCTGTGTGTATGTGTTAGGTTAAGAAAAGAACTTTGATCATAGGGCATGGTTCATTCTGCACTTCCAAAAAAGTGAAATATTTTGGTTTATATATTTAAGCTTATGTTTTCATTTGCATATACAAATGATTGCCTCTTAGGTTAATGTGGAAGATCATAAGAGGCACTTGAAACACTGAAGAACATAATGTACTATGTAAATATGTATTGGTAGGACAGTTTTGCTGTTACATTTGTTAGAAAGGCAAATATAGTTCTATAAATTTAAAACTAAGGTTAATGAATTGTCTGAACATCTACTGTTTGTTCATTGGTACTCTATCAATAACAAGCATGTTGTGGAATTTCAGTTAATATTAAGACTAGGTTACCAAATGAATACCAAGTTACTGGGAGTCATTTAAAATCTTTTTCACTATAGCACATTTGGAAAGTATTGAAAATTAATTAGAAATAAACACTTTTTTGGTGATTTTTGTGACATTTCCATTTATTGATTGATCAATTAGTTTATCATTTGGATCATAATTTCATTCCTGCCCTTTTAACTTAGTATTTTATTGTGGATATTTATCCATTTCGTTATTCTTTTGAAATTTTTTTTAATGATTACATAATAGTTATTTTGTGAAAATATCCCAAATGATCAAATGTTCTTGAAATATATTTTTAAATGGCTATGTAATATTGGTGTCTTTAATAAGAATGTACTGTGACTTACTAAATCTTTCTTTCCATTTTGTTGCCCATTTCTCTATTATAAATAAAGCTGCAGTGAACATCCTTGTACATGAGTCATGATCTACATCTCATAATATTTTTTTGAAATTACTGTTACAAAGGACTTTTAAAGTAATTTACAAAACTGATAAAACCTTAGTTTTATTGAAAAGCATTTCCTATACCACCATCAATTTGGTGGTTAGCATTTTTTCTGATAACTAGTGAAATTGAACTTTTAAATATTTAATATATATGCAACTTTCTCATTTTTTGTGACTTTGCTGTTTGAGGTTATTTTGTGTATCTTTTTCTGTGGTAAATGTTAATGTCTTCCTTATGTGTAAGTTATTTATGGATATTAGCCCTTTGCTTTTCATATTTTTTGAAGTTTTTTTTTGTTTGTTTTTGTTTTTCGGTACGTGGGCCTCTCACTGTTGTGGCCTCTCCCGTTGCGGAGCACAGGCTCCAGACGCTCAGGCTCAATGGCCATGGCTCACGGGCCCAGCCGCTCTGTGGCATGTGGGATCTTCCCGGACCGGGGCACAAACTCGTGTCCCCTGCATCTGCAGGCGGACTCTCAACCACTGTGCCACCAGGGAAGCCCTGAAGTTTTTTTTTAGTTAAGATTTTTTTTTTTAATTGCTATGGTTTTACATATTTAGAATTGTTACATTTTTATGAAGTCAAATGCACTGCTTTTTCATGTGTTATTTCTTCCAGGACTTCTCTGCATAAAAAATATTGTAAGATGAACTAAATGTTCGTCTGTTCTGTTTATTTTTTTTAGATGTTTTAATTATCTTAAAAAATACCTTTTGGCCTATATGGAGTTTATTTTGACATTGCATAAAGATGGGTTGCTAGTTTCCATCTTTTCCTAATTTTCTTAGAATTTTATGTTGATGATACATTTCTTCTTTTGATCATAACTTACTAAGTTTGAGCTATCAATTCTGCTTCATTTACTAGGGATATTTAACTTGAGGTCCATTGACCTTTGGGGGTTCTAGAGATACTTAAAAAACTTCCGTGGATTCCATGATATACGCAATTTTGTGTGAGTGTACATATGTGCTTTTTTTTTCCTGGGGAAAGAGTTACAGTTTTATCAGCTTCTCACAAGAATATGTAATGTAAAATCTAAAAGCAGGTTAACAACCCTGGAACTGGGCCTTGTTTATATAGCAGTACTGCATTGTCTTATTTGCTGTAGTGCTATAGACTATATAAATATATGAAGGGGCAGTAGATATCATTCCTTTTCACAATTTTCTAAGCTAATTTTCCCTCCTTTTGTACATACATTTGGCAAAATTTAAAAACCAACTATTTGAAGTTTTGTTTAGAATTGCATAAAACCTAAATTAGGGTATGTTTACATCTTTATACTGTTTTTTTTTTAATTCACGAATATGATGCATTTTCTGTAGATCCCACAAAAATGTATTGTTTTTAGGAACTCTGAGAAAAATTGTGGTACTGTTACTTTCTATTAAGGTGTTATCTTACTGGTTTCCTATAATGGTATAATGTTAATAGGGATGACATGATAGAGGATATAGGACAACATTTCCAGTTTTAATCTGCTTTAGAATATAGCATCATGAAAATAGTGCAAGTATGAAGTTAGAAATGAGAAAAATAGGTTACCAAGATAGTGTTCTGCAGTATTTGAAAACAGAATTTTTCTTGTGTATTTAACGTAGACCTTTTTTTTTTTTTTCCAAATTTATTTATTTAATTTATTTTTGGCTGTGTTGGGTCTTCGTTGCTGTGTGTGGGCTTTCTCTAGTTGCGGCGATTGGGGGCTACTCTTCATTGTGGTGCACACGCTTCTCATTGTGGTGGCTTCTCTTTTTGCGGAGCATGGGCTCGGCGCATGGGCTTCAGTAGCTGTAGCATGCAGGCTCAGTAGTTGTGGCTCGCTGGCTCTAGAGTGCAGGCTCAGTAGTTGTGGTGCATGGGCTTAGTTGCTTCGTGGAATGTGGGATCTTCCTGGACCAGGGCTCGAACCCGTGTCCCTTGCATTGGCAGGTGGATTCTTTTTTTTTAACATCTTGATTGGAGTATAATTGCTTTACAATGCTGTGTTGGTTTTTGCTTTATAACAAATTGAATCAGCTACACATATATATATATCCCCATATCTCCTCCCTCTTGCGTTTCCCTCCCACCCTCCCTATCCCACCCCTCTAGGTGGTCACAAAGCACTGAGTTGATCTCTGTGTGCTATGTGGCTGCTTCCCACTAGCTATCTATTTTACATTTGGTAGTATACATAAGTCCATGCCACTCTCTTACTTTGTCCCAGCTTACCCTTCCCCCTCCCCATGTCCTCAAGTCCATTCTCTATGTCTGTGTCTTTATTCCTGTCCTGCCCCTAGGTTCTTCAGAACCATTTTTTTTTGGACTCCATATATATGTGTTAGCATATGGTATTTGCTTTTCTCTTTCTGACTTACTTCACTCTGTATGACAGTCTCTGGGTCCATCCACCTCACTACAGATAAGTCAACTGCATTTATTTTGATGGCTGAGTAATATTCCATTGTATATCTGTGCCACATTTTCTTTATCCATGCATCTGTTGATGGACACTTAGGTTGATTCTATGTCCTGACAATTGTAAATAGAGCTGCTGAACATTGTGGTACAACTCTTTTTGAATTATGGTTTTCTCAGGGTATATGCCCAGTAGTGGGATTGCTGGGTCGTATGGTAGTTCTATTTTTAGTTTTTTAAGGAACCTCCATACTGTTCTCCATAGTGGCTGTATCAATTTACATTCCCACCAACAGTGCAAGAGGGTTCCCTTTTCTCCACACCCTCTCCAGTGTTTATTGTTTGTAGATTTTTTGATGATGGCCATTCTGACTGGTGTGAGGTGATACCTCATTGTAGGTTTGATTTGCATTTCTCTAATGATTAGTGATGTTGAGCATTCTTTCATGTGTTTGTTGGAAATCTGTATATCTTCTTTGGAGAAATGTGTATTTAGGTCTTCTGGCAGGTGGATTCTTAACCACTGTGCCACTAGGGAAGCCTGACCTTTTTTTTTTTTAAACAGAGAAAATTTGAAAAGTTATCTGATTCATTTTTTGGCCAGTGTGGAGCCTAATAAATAATATATAATTAAGGTAAAAAATTTTCATTTTAGTCTCTTTTGGTAACATTAAATATTCCTCTCATAAGGATGTTTCCCTAAGTATTAGTATACATTCATTCTCTATTAAATCTATTCTTTGTGCTGATTGCAGTGAAAAGTATAATCTTGATTGATAGTGTATTTTAGTTGTAATCCTACTTTTTAAAAATTATTTTTATATTAGGTACAGGAAAGAATGTCAGATTATTGTAAAAATATTTTTGTTGAATATAGTTAAACTTGAAAAATTGGTGGTTGTATGTAAAGAAGAAATCAAGGAAGTTAAAGATAGAAATCAAATGGTAAAATATTATTGGCTTTATAAAAATAACTCTAGGAAATAGGTAGAAATTGTGTTAAGATATTATTGGCTTTTCTTCAGCATTTTTTTCTAATGAAAAAATTTTGTCTTTGGATATTTTTCAAGCAAATCCACTTATAGCAGTTTGCATATTTTTATTTTTTTGTGTATGACCTTTGCCCTTACCTGAGAACTTTTCATAGTTCTGATGTATTGTGGTATCTGTGTTTTCAGACTATAATAGTTAATTAGGGACAGGAGAAGTGCTACTAGAAAAATGCATATGGATAGGGGCAAGAAGAGATGGCTGGCATCTTGATAGAGAAGAGCTGTCAGATTCCAAGTGTTAGAACAAGAATTAAAAAACTTAGTTTTGAGGTTACTTAATTTGGGAATTGTTATTCTAAAAGACACATTATTTATAGCATGTTCATTATGGTAATAGATGATCTTATTATGATTCTGAATTATAGGAATATTTAATTATGCTAAATTTGTTCAAGAAGACAAAGAGATGTATGATTTGGTTTAGAAAGATTTCTATTATACTTTTTGTTTTTAAGTTTTGAGGTATATGGAAAATTCATACATTATCATACCAAGTTTTTCAAAGGAGTCACATGTAGAAAGAAGTTTGAGAGTAAAGTTCTTGCTTTTGAGTTCCTAACAGCTGTAGGGCATTATAAATAAAAATAAGGTGATATTTTAACAGTAGATTATAAAAAATATCAAGTAGCTCTGGGGAGCATTGTCCTTGTTAGTTTCCTAGAGTATCTAGAAACTACCTATCCATTAGTGGAGCTTCTTTTTTTAAAATCCTTGCCCATTTGATCTTGTTATGTTCTTTAGAGAGTCCAAGACTAAAAATTACTTCTCAGAGTTCTTAGATTGTCATGCAATCTGCAGAGGAAATCAGTGTTTTTTTTCTGTTATTTTACTTTTTTCAAAACAGAGAAGTGAATTCCACAAAATTAAACCGTTTATATATGCTTCAGGTTGTACGGTGGAATCCATCTTGTATCGGAGACACTATGATTGCTGGGCAGCATTTCCAGTTTTTTAAGTGCTGCAAAGTGAGAAAACCAGGGCGCTAGTGTTTATTTATACAATGTGAACGTTTTCAGTTTTGAATTTTGATCTTTGGGTTTTTGAGTCTTTAAGAGAATGACCCGGGCATCTCCTTGGTCACCTTCCAAAAAATGTGGCAGGCCTAAGGGTACAGTTGATATTATCTTCCTGAGAGTCTTTATAATTGGGCCTATGTAAACATGAATGTCTGGGAAATGAAGATGACCTTTACCATCAGAAATATTAACTTTACCATCAGAAATATTCACTTATTCATGTCTGCAATTTTTCATTGTTTAGAATATTATTAAGAATTTTGTGTTATTTTTTGTTATACAAAAAACAATTATCAGTTATAGTTCTAGTAACTAGGAATAACTAGATATATTCCCTTTAGTTTGGGAGAGAGACCCCTTTTTATGATGATGATGTGAGGTAGTAGTGTTATTATGTCAAACCGTATACTCCTTTCTCCCTTTCTTTGTTGTTTGTGTAGCCCTGTGTTACTTTGGGAACTGTTGTCTTGGTAGGTACCCAGGAATTATGTGTATGGCACTTTTACATTCTAATAAGGAACTTGAATTTTATGTTGGAATAGTGGTTCTGAGAACTGACAGGGCTGTAAAAGGATCTCTCCTTGAGCCAGTAATTGTCCAAGATGATGTCTTCCATTTTGTGGAAAGGTAAACTTAGAAGGTAGGAAGAGTTTCTGCTGTTTTGAGGACCAGGAGCAAAAGAAAAAGAGATTTTGGTGAATCAATAACGAACGACTTGACTGCTTCAGCTCATTTTCAACTAAGACTTGCCAGCTTAGGAGTGTACCTGCCCTGTTACCATTATTAGATTAAATGTCTCAAGAGAAGGAAGAAATGGGGAAGAGTATGGAAAAGAGACTGTTTTTGAACTTCTGTTATTTCCTTTTAGGTAGTCAATGTCAGGAGCTGATTGGATTACAGTAAAGGCTAAACTGCTCTGAGACACTCTGTCACTGTTAAGGATGATGTTTATTTCTCTTGTGTAATAATACAGAGAAAAACTCTTCAGGTTTGTAAGTGGCTTTGGCTTAATGTATGGTTTCCATATGTTGAACATGGTTTCTGGGTTGAACATGGCTGCTTTCACCAGCCAGGGGCAAGGGAGAAAGAACAATGGGAGTGCACGCTCATTGTTTTGAGAGCCTCATCTGGAAGTAGTACTATCATTTAGATTCATGTGTTATGGGTGAGAATTTAATCACTGGAACATACTTAGCTGGGAAATGTAGTATCTGGCTGGACAACCATGTGTTCAGCTAAAATTAGAAAATTTTATAAAAGAAGGAGAGAAATGGGTATTAGAGAACAGTTAGCCTTTTCTGCTACTAAAGGCAGCTGGAGAAGTGGTCTCTAATTAATTCATAATTTGATATTGAAAACTGGTTTTCTGTTTTAAGAATTAGATCCAGTTGTAACTATATATCTTCCTTTGAAATGGAATTTTGAGAGCTTTGTAATCATGATTCCTGACAGATTGTAGTTACTATAAATATTTACCTTATTAGGCAGAGTTTTTCCTCTTTCTGCTTGCTTTTGAAAACATTAAATCATGATTAGTTTTGCAAGAATTCAGTGTACTATCTTTGAATCTTGCCAGTTAACTTACTTTAAAAGGATGAAGGACTGTAGGTAAACTCTGACAATTGTTTTAACTGCTTCTTTTAGTTTCAAAGTTGAGTTTATGATTTCTCAAGATGGAAAATGTGATTTTTGAGGGCCTTGTAATATACACAGGTAAAAAATAACTGTGGTCATAAATTCTTTGCTTACAAGTAAAACTTATCTGATAAGTAAGTAATAAGTAACTAATTAAAAACAGCTCTTTGTAGATGATAAGTGTAACACAATAGATATCTGTGTAAGGCACAGAAAGTGGGACTCTGTTGGGGGGAGGTCAAGGAAACCTTAGAAGAGTTGTATTTAAAAAAATTTTTTTAAAAAATATTTATTTATTTATTTGGCTGCACCGGGTCTCTGTTGCGGCACGTAGGATCTTCAGTTGCGGCATGTGGGATCTAGTTCCTTGACCAGGGATCAAACCTGGACCCCCGGTATTGGGAGCTTAGGGTCTTACCACTGGACCACCAGGGAAATCCCAGAAGAGTTGTATTTTAAAAGAAGAATTACAAGGATATTCTTAGTAAAGGGAGTAAAGAGGGTATTCAAAATCTCAGAGGTGGGAAAGAAAGTATTACGTTTAGGAGAACATATTCTGATATAAATCCTTGATTTTTGTAAATAAAAAATCATTGATGCCATGGTGCCTACATAATGTACCTAATAAAGGATATTGTTATCCTCAGCTGGAAGTTCTTTAATTTCTCTTTTTACTTTGTATCTCTTTTAAAGGCATTTATTCCTTTCAACTTTTATGTTTATAGTTATTTGTGTAGTACTTTATAAGCTTCCTGCAGTTAGGAATTTTATCTTACTGATGTATCTGGCAAATGTCGCATTTTAAGGACAAACCCTTTCTAATTAGGTATAATAAGACTGCTAATAAAAGTATAAAATTGCATTCCACAATACCCACCTTAATATTCAATAAATATTTGCTTATTGAAAGAATAGAACCCCTTTGTTTTAGGTGCAAAAAAAAAAGGTAAGATGTTCTAGCTCCTTTCATTTAATGCATGATAATCTACATGTCAGAACTTTTAGTTGTTGTTGTTTTTAAATAATTAACCATGAAGTTTACTTAAGCAAGCATCCACTGGGTAAATTGTCAAAAGATTTGACAGACACTTTGCATGTGGAAAATTATAAATAGTAAAATAACTTGGAAAAAATTCTTCAATCCCATTCATTAAGAAATAGAAAAAATTTAAAAAACACCATTGCTTACCTATTAATAAGAAGTTTCTAAAATGTAATTCTGAAGGACATATGTATGAAATTAATAAGGGTTTGATGAAAAGATGGAATGACATAATTATTTTGAGTTGTGTAATTCTCTTCTCCATCAAACATATTTTAAGTGATATAATAGTTGGCAGATTAAAAATATGCAAGCAAATTGACAGAAGAAAAAGAAAGAACAAACGAAAAGACAAAGAATTTTCCTAAAACCAGTTAGTAATATCATGAAGTGGAAAGTATAGTTATTTTGTATTGGAACCTGGCCAATTTGTGTTTCCCAGCAGTATTTCTTACATATAAAATGGTGATACCACCTACCTGGTAGGCTTATTTTGAGAGATTAAATGAGATTAATTACATAAAATGTTAGCATTTGTTCCTGACACACTTTTAATCTCTGGCTTCAACCAATTGATGAATCTATTAGTAAGACATGAATATTTACTAAGAGGCAGCTACGTGAAGCTTTAGGGAGCCCTGCAGTACAAGGAGATATATGGAAAATGACAGTATTCTTCCTTACTGGAGTTAGAACTTATATACATTTAAAAAGCAACTTAGAAAAGTAGGTTTAATCATGCCCCTTACTAGTAGGAAAAATATGAATTTAGAAACATAGTTTATTTGCAAAGGTTTGTGAGAGAGTCCAGCTTTAGGACTTATTCATTAAATTAAAACAAAAACAAAACCAAAAAACACTACCAGAGTATTTAAGAATAAAAACCCCTCAAAGATTACTAAATCTCTGAGCCTCATCATGGTGAAAAAGCAGCCATTTTCTCACATTAATTATTTATCTTCAAGGTTTGTCATAATTCTTCAGACTGTCATTATTGCCAAAGTTAGAGATGAAGTCATTTATTTTGGGAGCTAGATCCACATAGAATTATCCTGTTTTCTTTTTGTAATTTTAGGGTGCAGGGTGATCCCTCACCCCTTATTTACCCTTCAGCTATGGAACTTGCTGGGCATGCTCACTTAAAATTGAGGCAAAACAAAGTGTCAGTTTTCTTCCATAACCCTTCCCGTGGCCAAGTTTCTGCCCCTAAGGTACAGATTTGATCATATAAGTTTGTTTAATAATTTTCTGATTCTTTATTTCGATGTTTTGTTTGACTCGTGTATTGAACTAATGACGTATTGTTAAGTATAGAAAGGCTTCTCTTTGCTTAACAAAACTATGTCCATTTGATATAAGAGTTAAGTTCTGTCTGGTTTTATAAAGCATAATAATTTACTTATTTATTTGCTTGATTACAAGATTAGGAACCAAGAGCCATTTAATTTATCTCAATGAGATTTTGCCTGCATTACTTAAAACTGTATGGTATCATGGTTCTCTAAGAGTCCCACATTTGTCAGTGTTCCTTGTCTGTCAGGAAGTGATATTCTTTATTCCTCTTAAAGCTGGGAATCCATAAGTTATGAAAGAGATACTGTATTGATTTCCTGTGAAGACCTAGAAGGCATCATTTCTACATTTGAGATGCAGTCCTTGTTCCCTGTCATAGCTAATTAAAAGAGATTTGTTTTTAAACGTTGCATTTTTCTGTGGTCATGGTTACAAATTTGATTTATCCATTTTATTCTGAAAGGAAGGAAAACAGATTCTCATTGAAACTATGTAAGTGGGTTCATAAAAAGTAGAGAGACTCAGTTATGATACTTTATATAAGATTTAATCATTCTTCTAAGTAGTTTTTAAACAAGGCCAATCAATATATTCAGTATTTTTTTATAGAATTGTTCTTAAAATATTCTCATAGATTATTAACTTAAAACCTGTAGTAAGGTCTTTCATAGGATATTCTGCCCCCCCCCCCGGAATTCTGAGGGTATTGGATCAAGATACTATTTAAATTACTATTTATACAAAATATATCTTAAATTGAGGGTTAAAGGTAGATTAAGAAGAAAGTATTTTTCTTATATGACCATTAAAAAGAAAATGTTAACCACAATTAAATCATTTCATTTAGTCCTAAATAATTCTTATCCTCCTGATCTAGAGTTAAGTAATCTACTTACACAAAGTTGTCTGCCCTGAACTATAACAGAATTATGGAAATCATGACTCATTCTCTTGATACAGTTATGACAGAGGTCCATCCATGAAGGTAATTTTATACCAGGATGCCTGTATCCATGAATCTCATCCATGTAATAGTAATAGTTGAGATGATTTGGTACAATCCTTTACTAAGGATTTTTTAATGTTTATTTAGAAGACACTTTTTTTCCCCCTCAGGTACAGTGGCAGCAAGGATCGTGACTCATTTTTGTTTCTTGATTTTCATTTTTCCAGGCTAGCCTACTTGCTTTCTATATCTGGTATACCGCTTTCATCCTTAGAATTTTATTCACCATTGTGGGGATTTCTCTCACCCCTCTTCTGTGTAGGACCTTTGTTTTCCATGTGCTATGTCTTTTTATTGACTTATTCTGTCATTAGGGGGAGTGGACCACATTCTCTAGTAGCTTTTTGAGAAAGAATATATAGGAGATATGTTCTTTGAGACTTATGTGTGTCTGAAAATTGTCATTTTATATTTTTAATGCTTGATTGATAGTTTGGCTAGGTATACAAAGCTAGGTTGGAAATCATTTTTCTTTAGAATTTTAAAGGCATTGCTGCATTAGCTTTTTGCTTGTTACTACTGAGAAATCTGAAGCCGTGCTTATTTTTGATTTTTTCCCTCAATGGAAGCATGTAGAATCTGTTATTAGTTTCCAGGTGTTCTGAAATTTCACTTTAATTCCTTCATATGGATCTATTTATTATTGTTTGCTGGAATTCATCAGGCCCTTTCAATTTAGCAGCTGTTGCCTTTCAGTCCTGGAATTTTTCTTAAATGATTTCATTGGTGATATTTTCTGCCATTCTATCATTCCAATGTGAATTTTTGGATGGATACTCAAATTTTCTTCTCTCCCTTGTTGACAGCTTTGTCGTTTTGCTCAGGTAGATTTTTTTTTTTTTTTTTTTTGCGGTATGCGGGCCTTTCACTGTTGTGGCCTCTCCCGTTGCGGAGCACAGGTTCCGGACGTGCAGGCTCAGTGGCCATGGCTCACGGGCCTAGCCACTCTGCACCATGTGGGATCTTCCTGGACCGGGGCATGAACCCGTGTCCCCTGCATCGGCAGGCAGACTCTCAACCACTGTGCCACCAGGGAAGCCCTCAGGTAGATTTCTTATCATCAGGTCCTTTTATTGAGTTTTTCATTTTTTTCTATCATATTCCTAATTTCTGTTTTGTAATCCTTGCCTGTAGTATTCTATTCTTGACAAATGAATGCAGCATCTTTTGATATATATAGATATTAATTTATTTTTGAAGTTTTCTCCCTGTGTAGTCTGTTGCTTTGTGTTTTTTTTTTATTTCTGTCTTCCATCTTAGACTCTTAGACTTTTCTTAGTTGCCTTTCTCTTCCTTGCCTGACTGTATATAATATGTTGTGGAAGAGTAAAAAGTTGATTAGCATATCTAAATTTGTCAGTTTTGGACTTCATTATAGAGGCTGATCTGGGTGGGCTGTTTTTGGAGAGCTCCCAAGACCTTAAGGCCTTGTGTCTTGTGCTTGTTAACTACCCTCAGAGAGTAGTCTTACATTTTCATACATAGTAAGGATCGGATTGCTAGCATTCTGGGAGATTAATGGAGGAAGAGGATTGGATTCTCTTCAGTGAGCACTCAGTCCGTCTTTTTGGTATGCTACTCTCATTTTTAACTGTGGATATTGTTTTCAGACCTCTGCTAGGATTGGGGAGAGCAGGCATTCAGTGGAATGTGATGAGGGACATCTAGGGTATCTTACTGCTTCACAAACAGCTTTCACTGGTATTCTCTTTTTTAGTCATACAATCCTACTATTTGCTCCCTTCACCCCAATTTCCAAAGTGCTTAGTTCTTCTAGTTTCTATGTCTTTTCAAGTTTCTGCCATGTAAATCAAACTGGTTCTTAATTTATCCCCAATGCAGCTTAGAATATAGTGTTTTGGGAACTGCTGACTTAGTTACCAGTGGTTCTGCTTATTTTCCAGCTCCGCAAATCATGTAGCTATTGTCCCTTTTACTTTTCTCTTTGTTCTTGAGGATTTATGCCTTCAAAAAATACCTCCACTGTAGTTTTAGTGGGATTTGAGGGAGTGAAGTTAGGTGTTTTCAGTTTATCATCTTAGTAACCTTCTAATGTTCCTTTTCTCTTTTTATATATATATATATATATATATAATGTTGATAGTAATTTGTGTAATTAAAGTGTATTAACTAAATTAATGAAAAGTGTATTTACTTTCTACTTAATACGCTGAAACCATTTTTTTAGGTTCCTAGGTTCCATGGAATTTTCAATATTCTGCATGTGCAAAGTTTTTTTTTCTCTTTTTAAAAAAAAATTTATTTATTTATTTATTTTTCGTTGCATTGGGTCTTCGTTGCTGAGTGCAGGCTTTCTCAAGTTGCTCCAAGTGGGGGCTACTCTTTGTTGTGTGTGGGCTTCTCACTGTGGTGGTTTCTCTCCTTGAGGAGCGCGGGCTCTAGGGCACGTGGACTTCAGCAGTTGTGGCTCGTGGGCTCTAGAGCACAGGCTCAGTAGTTGTGGTGCCTGGCCTTAGTTGCTCTGTGGCATGTGGGATCTTCCCGGACCAGGACTCGAACCCATGTTCCCTGCACTGGCAGGCGGATTCTTAACCACTGCGCCACCAGGGAAGCCCCAGAGTTTTCTAATAGTGTGATATATGATATATAAAAAGTGTAGTAGTTGACTAAACTTAATTCTCCTATAGTTCTTTTTCATTACTACTTGTGTGACCCCTGGCAAATGATTACATTCTCTGGTCGTGAAAAATTTGAGATTATAGCACTATTATTTTACATGGTCATTGTAAGAGTGAAATGAAAAAATTATATGAAAAGGGCTAGTTTTATTTAGGAAGAGGTAAAACATTGAGTAATCATGGAGATGTTTACCTTACATTAGAAATGCCTTCCAAATGTGTTTTGCTTTCACAAATAAGCAATGATTGGGTTTTCTGACTAACCCTTCCAAAACCAAATTTCTTTTAACCTATGACATTATATAATCAAGCTGTACTCTTTCTTAGTAATGTTAAAAACTTTTTAAAGTAAATAATATATTTCTATAATTTTTATAGACATTTTTCAGACTTTATTCTAACACATATTAGCTCCTATGTAGTGCCTCTAAAAACACTTTAAAAACTGAAAAATGCCCTGCAAAAGGTATTTTTTTCCACCTTGGGTTTTGAAGTACAGAGCTGTTTAGGTCAAGACTAAAAACTTAGCTGACTTCTTCTTCTTGCTAGAAAGTAAGAGTTGAGATCCTAAAAATGAAGGTTCCTAAGGATGTAGAATTTTCGGAGATTTTTGTGGTAGAAATGCAAACACAGGGAATTACTTTCAACTCACCATCTATTGAGCAAATACTATTTCACACTATGAAAGTGAGTGGAAAGTGAATTAAGTTGTTTCTGTCCTTTAAGAACTCATATATAAAGATATAAATAGTGAAATATGCTAAGTATAATGATGGTATATATAAAAGACCTTGAGAGAGCAATTACACCTGGTTTGTGGGTTGGGCATAGTAAGGGGAAAGGAGAGCAAGGAAGAGATTGTCAGTGATAAGATAATTTAGGTTGAATCATGAGTAGGGTTTATTGGGTGAACCGGGATAGTCTCTTTGGGATAAAGAGTGAATGAAACATTGGCAGTGACACCACTTACCTGACTAACAGCCTAACCGTTATTCTTTCCTAAGTTGTTTCCGTGATGCACAGAAACAGAACCAGTGTGGGAAGGGACAGACAAAGCTCCAGTAGGCTTGGGCTGAGTGTAGTCTAGGATGTATTTTAGCTATTAGCACTTTCGCGAAGTTATTTAATTTTTGAGCATGTTTCCTCGATCACGAATTGGAGATAAAACCTATCTTGTAGGGTTAATGTGAGAATTAGTTTAAACAATGTATATAAAAACTTATATGAAGGCTTGATTTATATTAATGGACTTCCCTACTCCTTTGTCTTCTAAAGCCCCTTGCATGAAATAGGCAATCATTATATTGATTTGACTTATGTGCCTTGGGATAATAGAGAGGATATAGTAAATTAGTAGTAAAATGATTGTAGTGGCTGGAGGAGGATTGGTATAAGGAGGGAACTTAGATTATGTCTCTTATTTTGAAGTCTAAATTGGGTGAAAAGGTAGATCTTATAGCCAATAGCCAGCATCTTAGCTTGCCCGGGAAAGCTTAGACTGAGAAAAAAGTATTTAGTATTTACATTGGAAGGTGTCTGGAGAGACGGGGGAGGCTGAGGGAGGTGTGGGGAGCACCGCACGTTTGAAGGTATATTACATAATTTAAACCTTTGTGGAACAGGCTTCCGAAAGAATCTGCTTTTTGAATATCAGCTGCTCTTCATCAGGCAGCTCTAAATGTTTTGGTTGGTTGTCTCTCCGTTAACCTTAGCCACATTCTAGTGCTCCAGTAATGTCTATCCTGTTCGAATCTTTCCCAGTTTACCTCTTGCTTTTAACAAATAGATTCGAGCCACCCTCAGAGAATCCATTATATTTTTGAAGAATTAATGTGGCTTAGATCAACTATAAACTTTTTTTTCCCTCATACAGTACTTAAAGCAGTTTACGTTATCTGGTTTACCTCAGGGAGAATAAATAAAGACTTTTTAAAAGCTGAGTATTTTTTTTAACTTTTATTATGGAAAAATTTCAAATATATACAGAAATAGAATGAAATAATGAGCTCCATGTGCCCATCACTCAGCTTGAACAATCATCAATTTATGGGGCCAGTCTCCTTTTTGCTGTACCCCTACCACCCCCTTACACCCTTAACGTGTTTTAATAAATACCTACATCTAGTGGTGGATAGAGACAAAACAGCACAAGGCAGCTAAATTTTAGGATGGTGAACCAAGTAAGACAAAAGGAAAAGATGGATTTCCTAGCTGATGTGAGCTATCAAGCAGACAGGTTCTTTCTGTGCTTTTGTCCTTCTCTTGATGGTTGGTTACTGTTAAAACAAATTTGTCTTCTTAATACACCCACTTTCAGACTGAATTTTATTCTTTTGTTCTTCCTATTTGTTCTTTCCCCCGGGGGTGTCTACATTCTTTATTTTATTTGCTTTTCACCCATGTCAGAATGTTGGGAGGTCTGAGTCACGGCATGAAATTTAATTTGCCCTGAGACCAACCACTCACCTGGAGATGTCTTTGTGACCATCTGGACTACAGAAGAGAAGAAATTGTTTTTTATCTTTATGGCAGATTACTCAAAATAAGCTTTGTTGCCACTGTAGCTCTAATGTCTCTAGTCTTCCCCAGCAGTTATTTAAAATTATTGTCAAGATTCAATGATTTGATTGCAAGCTTTAACCATTCGGCTAGATTTGAGCACTTTGGGGCTTAGATTCTGTGGGAAAAACCTTTAATTAGCCTTCTATAAATGGAAATTGATGATCAGGATTTAAACAACTTAACTTTCTAGAAATTATAAAAATTGGCACTCTTTTTATGTAAAAAGTACTATAAAAGAGTAAAAAAAAAAAAGGACCTTGAGCATAGTTTGACTTTTTTTTTTTTTCTGGACTGAAATGGAGGCTTTCTTTCAAGCAAATTCCCTGATGTTTGCTGTGTGTGATTTGGCTCTATCTCTGTAACTGCTAATATGTGGCATGGACTTCAAGCTGTCTGGGATCAGGATGTGCCCAAACTCTGTATTGCAAGTCGGGATTCACAGGCATTATGTTACAAAACTGGCTTGCTGCCTTCTCTGTTTGCTGTGTTGTGAGTAGCTGCATTGTTCGTTGCAGTATATGCATTAGCTGTTGTCAGTGTTCAGTTTCCTGCAGGCTGACAAAGTGGGAGGGGCTTTGTTTGATACATAGCTGAGTTTCCACTGTGTGAGTTCTTGAGTGCACACTGGAGCCATCTTAATTACACTTTAGTGCAACTGAGACAGTGCAGCTGTCTCAAAATGGCTGCTAACCTAGTCTTTGTAGCTGCTTAGGCAGCTACTATGCCACTGAGGAGGTTTGTCACATGCATCAGGACCAGAGGTAAGAACCACATTACTCTTTATCTCTGAACATTTTAATTAAAAAACATTTGAATTTTACTAAGTTTATATAGGAAGGCGAACTAAGAGCTTGCTTGCTAAGAAGTTGAAATGTTTGCTGATAGAACATTGAAGCCTCTGTTATGGAAACAGTACATAGGATGGTGAGGTCAAAGGTTAAATTCCTGTAATTTCTCACTGTCTTTTATGTTCTGACATTGCCAGAACAATTGATCACCACAGTAGTGCTTTTCTGGCCCTGATTAACTTAATGTTCCTTTTATGTTGGATATTTTAGTTTGCTTGATATTTATTTGTAGAAATTAAAAACAATATATTATCTCAGTAGATTTTTTTAAAAAGAAGCCATAAGTAAGCCGTGTTTTGCATGAAGATTGTGATTTTTCTGTGTGTGTGTGTGTGTGTGTGTGTGTGTGTTTTGGAGGTATTGTTTGGTAGCTTTCTGGGAAGAATGTTAATTCTCTGGATGTAAATCACAGTTACAAAAATAAACAAATTTTTAACATTGTTAGATTTTTTTTTTTTTTTTTTTTTAACTGGGTTTCAGTTCTTTCTCATTATGCTGCCTCCTCCCAGCCATCCAATTTTTTCACATTTTTGATGGGGCTAACTTTTCATCCTAACTATTTTTTGCTTAAATTGGCATTCAGATTCAGATTTTGAATTTAGAAATAATTCACATCTTCTAGGTCTGGATACCCTTCTTCTTTGTATCTAATGTATGCTTATACAACAGGGCTGAAGTAAATCTCGGTTTTTTAGTTAAGTGATATGAACTGTTGATGTCCACCTTATCTTAGTTAAAATCTGTGATATATTTAAAAGTAATGACTCAATAATTTTGTAAATTTAGTTTCAAAATTTTCAAAAAGCTTTCTTAACATTGTTCTGAAGTATCAATAGAAAAGTTTATTGAGATATTGTAAGTCCATAGTGACCCAGAAAGTAGGAGAATGAAATTTTTATTCACGTATTATTTCAGATAGCAGAACAGTTAGTTATAATTAAAGCACTGATGTTTGGATCGCAGTACTTAATAAAATTTTTTCTAAGTAGTATTGTGCATTCCTCTAGCTTTGTCAATAGAGTATTATGAATATATCCCTGACTAATATGACATAGAACAGTAAGTTTTGATCTTTCTGAATACAGAAACTTTTAAAAGACAGCAACTTTTTGCACCTTAAATTCTTATGAAGGACCCCAGAATATTAAAGGGATATATGTATGGTATTTTTTTATTGTGTAATTATTTTATAATGTAAAATTATAACATTTACTTATTAATTTTCTTAATAAAATGAGAACAATTAGGCTGTTACGATGAAAATAAAGGTTTGAAACCAGATCATGTATGACAGTTATGATCTTATTATTAGTGTCAGGATCTAGGTCACTTAATTGTAGACATCCAGGCGCTAAGGGACTATGGAATTCAGTTTGAGAAGTATTCTAGAACATATATTCTTCATGTTCTTTTTTGACTTACAAATTTTCATGAAGGTAGTATATAAGTTCTATATTTACATGATTTAACAGTTTAAAATTGCTGCCTTGCCCCAAAATTGTGTTTTTACTTGTTCTTATTTTAAAATTCTTTTAGCAACATTATTGTTTTTCCTAAGTTAATCAGTATTTATTTGTTCGGTGGCCTAAATGTTTTTGGAATAATTAGCTCAGTTTTATCAACAGCTGTAGTATGCTTATTTTACTTCCATTAACTTATTACTTTGTGACATTGTTAGGACTATTTTATGTGATATAATGGATTCTCATAATCTGAACATTTCTTTATGTAAATGTATATAGGAGCTTGCTCCTGAAAGGGAAAAAGAATAACAAATCCAATATGCATGACAAATCCAATATATGTGAGAGGTTCTATCCATCGTGCATTTCACTTCAGTAAGGTTGTGCCCTAGAGTGAGTATGACATAGGGAAGTGAATGTGCTGTGACTCTAATCACTCTTATTTTTTTTGCCTCTCATAGTATGAACAGCTCACTGGATTTCAAAAATTGCATACCATGTAAACCAGCTACTTGGTTTGATATTCTTTATTGCTGGAGAGAAACTGGGCGGGTTGAAATTATTGATCAATTTATGTTAACCTTCAGAGTAGGACCTCAGGGAAATTTTAATGATCCATTCTTCTTGCCTTCTATTGTGGACTGTAATATTTACATTCACCCTCCCCTCCACAAGATGAATCCACTGATTATTACTTATACATGGGGAAACACCAACACTCTGTGTTTACTCAGGATGTTATTGCTAATTCTTTCAGTGCCATGTTGCATTTTTGCAACTATAAACATAAACTAGACCTCACTGGGATTATTACTTTTGGGGTTGGTGACAGTTTTCAAATTTTCTATGCTGAATTCCAGGTTAGCTATTATGCTGAATAATTGAGGGCATAATAAATCTGGGTGCTGGGTAATTGAGATGTTATGTTATTATTTTGTCACTTCTTGTCCTCCCCATTTGTTTACCCTTTTTCACAAGCCATTTCACTAGCATAAACCTTTAAGAGAGATGTTGAGGTAGTGAAAAGAACACTGACCAAGAGTTCAAATCAAAATTTGAATTCTGTTTTTGCTACCCTTTTCTTATATTGGCCATCCATTTTCTGACTCTCATTTCCTTATGTACAAAATGGAGGAAAAAAATCCTGTCTATTTGGCAAGGATATGTTGATGATTAGTTTATATAATGTTTCTGAATAGTACCAGGAAATACCCTTTTTCACAAGCCATTTCACCAGCATAAACCTTTAAGAGAAATGTTGAGGTAGTGAAAAGAACACTGACCAAGAGTTCAAATCAAAATTTGAATTCTGCTTTTGCTACCCTTTTCTTATATTGGCCATTCCATTTTCTGACTCTCATTTCCTTATGTACAAAATGGAGGAAAAAAATCCTATCTATTTGGCAAGGATATGTTGATGATTACTTTATATAATGTTTCTGAATAGTACCAGGAAATACTCTACAAATATCTGGCATGCTAATTTTCCAGTAGTATTTGAATGCTCTTCAGTTTCTTTGCTTCTCAGATGTCATATACTTTATCAAATGTGATTGGATCAGGGAATGTGGTATGTTTAGAAAGAATGGGAAATTTCTCATAGAACTCATGCTCAGAAGCAAGAAGTAGCAAGAAGCAGAACTCAGGCTTAGAAGCAAGAAGTAATTACCAAGCATCCACTTGGTAATTGATATATTCATGTTTGCACTCCTGGGTTCTACTCTGTTAAATAAATTAGCCATCCTTTGCTGTATGTGGGTAGTGGCAGATGTGTTTATTAAGTAAAGCCAATATAGAATGTTGTCATTACAGAATCAGAGTAGGAGAAATGTTTCAGTTCTAGTCTGGCTGAGTAGTCCAAATATGCAGTGAGAAAATAACTTCTCTAAAGGGATGATGTGAATTCAGGGCCTAGAGTTTTATATGTTTCAGTACAAATGAAAGTCTTTACAGTATAGTTCTCTTTCGCTGGCCACAAACTGGCAGCCAGCAGACTTCTTTGGTCCTTTAACCACTGCCGTATTTCTCTAGTTAACATTTAAAGTGGTCAGATTTTACACAAAAATCTGCATGTCTCATCTTTCAGAAAATAGAATATTGGGCAGTGCTAGAAATGCATTTTTGCTTGAGAAAAATAACCTACAGTTGAGTAGCTACTGTCTCCTTCAGATAGGGCCTACTCCACACAGCTGGTCCTCTTCATTGATTCTGGGCCCCTGAGAGCTGTTCCTTTTCAATCCCTATTCTACTTACTTGACAGATTGTTGGCAACCTTTAATATCTAAAATACAGCTTCTCATCCAGAAGAAAGTAAACATAAGTAAAATCTAACCTACTTCACTTGGTAGGAGAGAGAGCGTATATAAAGTCAGCTTACTCTTTAGAGATACGGCACATTGCTAACGTTTTTCTTGTCCTGATTTTTATATTAGAGTACCATTGGTGGCTGATTGAAGGAGATCCAGTGACAACAGGAAAAACTGACAATTGGTTGAAAGTGAGGCGATTAAAAAAATACAAACTAGAAACATACAAGTTCCTTGAGGTCTTTTAATGTGGTAATAAATTCTCATTTCTTTACATGTTATCACTATTAAAGACATCACTATTTGTTGACTTGATGTTCATAGTGATGATATTGAATAAAAAAATGTTAAATTATATTCAAGATGTGCAGTTTCCTGAACAGGTAAATGAAATGAGCTTTATAAAAGATTTTTGCCTAAATTGATTGAGCTAAGAAATTTTAGCACTTAAAATGAGTAAGTTCCTAAAAGAAAGTGTTCTTAACTGCACTAGACTAGATAATTTCAGAGGCTGTTATTTTTGTTAAAATATCACTCCTGTTTACAAAACATTGACCATCTCAACTACGTGAAGACTACCTTCATGATCCGTGAAACGTTGGCGGTGTATAATAATGATCTGATTTAAATTTGAATTCCACATTTTCCAGAGTAAAAGCCAGCTTCTTAGCATTCATGTAATACCATGACATAGGTAACTCTAGGGAAGTGCTAAAAGAAATTTACTCATTTTTGGAAAATGGCTTTCAAATTAGAGAGAAAGCTTTAGCGAAAATTGAAAAACCGGTTAACTTGCATAGGAAACACTGATGGGCTCCCCTGTCTTCCACTTCTTACACTCCCGAAAGAGAAAGTGATTTGGGAGAAAGCTTAAAGTTTATTCAAAGAAGGGATTTTTAATAAATTGTTCAGGTTAGAACTTTCACTAAGTGTTCTCATTAGTAATTTGTAACAGTCTGTTATTGGACATCAATGTGTGAATATGGAGATGATGAAAATAGTGCTTATTGACTCAACGAATCTTTGAGTTTAATGAAGGAGGGAGTTTTCTTTGACTTTAATGAAGGGGAGAGTTTAACACCAGAGAAAAGAGTTGCTTCTGCATCTTCCTGAGGGCTTCTACCTTCCCTGCTGAAGTAAACCAGGCACTGCTGCCCAGTGGAGTCATCTGACTGGCGTTTCTTTTGCTGACATACAAGTATCATCGCATGCAAAGTGGAAAGTATTAGTATAGAAGTGATAGTTCTGGTGCTGCTAGTGAGTAGTTGTATAGTTTGGATAAATTATTTAAGCTCTTAATGCCATTCTGTGACCATTAAACAAGGGAGGTGGTTAGACTACAGGGAAGAACACGAACTTTGGAGTCAAGGTGAATTCATGTTCTTCCACTCACTAGTTAGAAGTTTATATGAAAAGCGTATAATAGTGCTCAAAGTATAATGGCTATTTACAGTAAGTGCTCAATAGGTCTTATGCATTATTTTTTATGGGATGAGGCTAGTTGCTTATTTTCAGAACTTTAGCTTTCTTATCTTTAAAATGGGAATAAAGTACCATACAGAGTTGATACTGGGATTTAAATGGGCATAACAAAGTACCTAGTGTATGTGTGATACAAATTAAGTGTGAGTAAGATTGGTTATTCTTCCTCACAAGGTTTCCTCCAGCACAGATTTTTTTTTCTCTGTTTCTTTTTTCAATCATTATGAAATTGGGGGGGAAATCTGGGGTACTGGATACTTTAGAAAAGGATCTTTAGGGAGAGGGGATTGTTAGGGACCTGGCTGATAATACAGTAAAAATGCCCGAGAGCAAGGTGTTTAAATCTCAAATTGAAGACTTTAAAGAACCTAAAGGGGACAAAACAAGCATTCTTATTTGTGCTAGGGCAGCATGATAGAGTGAGAACAAAAATGGACTGTGAATTGATCAATTGATTCAACAGATTTAACAAATATTTATTATGCCCCTGTTATTTGCCAGACACTGTTTTGATTGCAGGCACACAATATCCCTTGCCCTCGAGGAGTTTACATTGGGGCAGGGAAAAAAGGACGAGAGAAATAAATATGAGATGCTTAACATGCTGAGAGATTGAGAATGCCGGGGGTAGGATGGGATAAGTAGTGCCTAGGTGAGCCCTACTCAGAATGTGTTCTGTGCATCAGTTCAAGGTCAGTTCTCATCAGTTCATCTGTTCCTGGTTCTCCAGTAGATAACTGAAATTAAGAGTGTCTAGAAAAAAAAAAGTGTCTAGAAATTTCACATCAGTCTAATAAAATAATTTTATATCAGATCAAGTAAGAAAAAGGCTTAATTTATATGCCTTTTTTTCCCCAAATAATTCATTTTCATTGTATTTTACAAGAATATTGGTATGTAATGGATTGGAAATAAAACATTGGGTCTTTACCATTGTTAGTTTGAGAAACGCTCAGCTAGATTGGTAACTTCCATTGTTGGCACTTAAGCAGGCTGTAGAGAATTTGAGCTTCTTATGATTAATTCATTGTGAGGGGATTGTTTAACTTATTTGACTTTCAAAAACAGTATCTAAATACTTGTTATTAACATTATATTTTCTGATGGACTAAAGGATTTTAGGTCCTTTGATTTTAAAGTACTTTTATTCAAATAGTTGGGTGTATAAAGTAGAAAGAGAGAAGGAGGAAGCAAAATTAAAAATGGAAGGAATACAATACTTAGATGATTTCCAGCTCTGAGATTTTATGATCAATTGTTGTTTTGGTATAAGACCTTTCCTCCCACAAAGTGTTGCTTATACAGGGTCTACTATGTGAAGTTACACCGTCTTATTATGCATTTGTCCCTGTACCTTCATCTGCCGCTGGTGGGGGCACAGATCCTAAGAAGAGAGGATAGTTGTTTGAGGAAATCTACTACTGCTTATCAAAGATAATGTGGGTAACATTTAAGATTATCCACATATTAGAAGTCCACCAATTCCTGTTGGTATGTAACTTTATCATTCCCCTATCTAGGGCCTTATTATCCTTATTGTGTAATAGGGATAATTTAAGACCTATGTTTTAAGACAGCTGAAAATAAGATTAAAAAATAAGGAACATATTTTGGATAACCCCTAGTTAGCGTATTAAATACTTTTCATTTTATTACCATTTTAGATGTGGCACTAAACTAGTTTCGCATTTATTATTTGAAAATGAAATTTAATATATTTAAACTCAATAAAGTAGTGGAAAAATAGAAGTGGAGGTATAGAACTATTTATTAGTAGGTCATAAAGTAACTATAAAAAAATTTTAAACAGAGGACTTTCATAGATAATGATTCAACTCTTGCCCAGTCAGATCTGGCCAATTAAAACAATACACAAATGATTTAGGTTCAAAAAAGAATATGCCACACAAAATATGTTCTTGTGTAGATATTTGTAATATAACATGCCTGAGTTTTGATATTCAGTGCATGCTTTAGTAGTATTAACTAGTGGTAAATATGTTGAATTATTTAAACATCACAACAGTGATACCTGAAGATGTATTGTCCTGTTATATTTGGTGAAACATAAAGCAATTTGGTTCTAAGAACACATCTATTTAATGATCATTTACTATTTTAGTGATTAGTTAAATTTGAAAGGCAGCTGTAGAGTAGAATGAGGACAGCTTTTAGCTAATATGAATTATAGTTTATATTTTTAATGATTGTTAAAAATAGCGGTCATTGGATTTATGTAATTATATTGGCCCATGCCACAAATAAACTAAGGCTTTTGAATATCTCTGGGGGTTAAAAATATTTTTCGTGGGGTGGAGGTGGGATTTCAGTTATATAAGAGCTACAAGTTGATTTTTTCTTATTACCTGGATTTTAATCATATTAATAAATAGATAACTAGATATATTCTAGAACCAGTCAGTGCCTGTTGGGGAACGAATGGGGGAGGGTTTACTCAGCAGTATTCTTCTTTAGTTTGGTCATGAAATGAGGACTGCTTTATGTAAATTGTTCTTTCTGGCGCCAGCTAGCTGTAACTGCAGTCTGGCTGTACTAGGGCAGCAAATAATATGTGTCATGGATTTTCTGTTTGGAATGTATAAGAATGCAGCCTTTTGGACTGAAAGAGCAGAGTTGATGCATTAGAATAGGAATACTGAGACCTGAACAATTGCCAGTGAATATGTGGAATAGTAAGAAGCTATAAGCCTTTTAAGTTTCTATTCTGCTTTTACAGATTCATGCCTATTGATACTATTGGGTAATATGTGGGAGGTACCTAACTGCACACAGTTGCTGCAGACCTAATAGTTGGCAGCATAGAAAGCCATACAAAAGAATTCTGATTCTAGGCATCTTCACTTGCAACAGTCCTTTGGAAGATGTATGTTGAGTGTTCTGTGAGCTTCATTGACACGCTGTCTGATGTCTTCTGGCTTTTGTGGCTGATGGGATGTTTGCTGCACAAACTACATAACAGATGTGAACCACTGTTTGGAAGGAATTTTAATATGTAGCCAATCTACTGTATTCCTATTATTATTATTTTTAATGAATATGTACCAAAAGAGGAATTCAGGCTCAAAAAGGCTGATCTAGAAATCTGCATTAGCTTTTAATGCTTATACAGATGAACTGAGTAGCAGTGGTTAACAGAAGAGGAAATCTTTTTCACAGTATCAAGCTGCCCACAGGTAAGAGATTCAGGTCCTTTTTCTGTGATAACCCTTCTGCTCCCCTCCCTCCTCAGGCCTTACATCTGTCTCTCACCTTTGGGAAGTTTTTCTTTGTTAGTTTTAGTAATACCAGGATTACTAGATTGTTTAATGTTAATTTTCAGGAGATTCTGAATGTCATATTTGGATTTGATTTTTAAAAAAATATTATTTTCACCTTCTCTAATTTTCCTCGGGTTCGAATTAAAATTAACAGTGGGTGTCATATGTGAACATTACTCATGCATACAATATATTCACATTACATAGAAATCAGTTTTAGGTCTCTCATCATTATAGTCCTGTTACTGTGTTCTCCGTTGTAGTGACACCAACTGGTACATACGGAGCGATGACATTTTGTAACCTTACTAAACTATAAAGTTTTAGTTTAAATGTACCCCTTTGACTTCATCAAAATCAGAATGCTTATGTTTTTACAAGGGGCTCATTGGCATACATTAGATAATGTGTATTTATATATATATATATATATATATATATAACATGGTCAAGTTTTCTCTACCACCCTCATCGTTTCCATTTCCACATATTTAAATGTATCACCATTTTACAAAGTGAATTTAAGAATTTAAAACTAACATGAGTGTATTAATTAGAAATTCCATTGAATCTAATATTTTATTTCTTAAGGTAGGTGAAAGGTACATAGGCATTTGTTATATTATTCTTTTTTTGTATGTCTGAAAAATTGCATACAAAAAAATCTCATTGAAATAAAAAACTATATAAAATAAAGAATATATAATTGTTACTGTAAAGATATGAAGATTTATATTTATAAAGAAATGCATACTGATATCAGTATGGCCAATGATAAAATATATTACTGATTGATCTAATAATAATTTTAGGGGGATGAGAGTGGGGAGGTGAGGAAGTTGGATGAAATGAAGGATGGTAGTTTAGAGGCTACCACTCTAGTGGTAGTTTAGAGGCTACCACTCTAGTGGTAGTTTAGAGAGGCTAGTTTAGAGAAGTGGAGGAAATGAATTAGATTAGGCAGTTCTCTGCCTTTGCCTTCTGGGAGTTAAATAGCAGGTTCTTTCTGCAAACTGAAAGTGTTAGTTTTAGGTGGGACTTCAGTTCTCTAGATTCTGAAAGGTAGCTCATCATTTGTTACTACTGTGTAGTTGAGTACTTAAAAAAAACTAGAGGCCAGCTGTGATAGAAGGCACACTCATGTTTCAGGGGCATGAACTATTTCCTGTCGCCCTTTGACAATATTGCTTGGGATTTTTAAAATGATTGTTTTAATGTATGTTCTGTTGAAGTATAAAAATGTATGTTTGTGGGTGTATTTCCTCTAAGTAAACAAATTCACTAGGATTGGAGAAATGCTGATAGTAGAAATATATCAATTTCGATTAATGTGCTTGAGGTTGGATGGAAGAATGAGGTTGGATGTGTTCTCCTGGTGTGGAGAGCATGGTTGGGAAATATTTTCAGACTTTTCTTGAGCCATTGTTTAGGAGAATATTGGGCTGGGAAGATGGTGGAAATAGACTGACTGGTTTATATATATAGGTAAAGAGGCAAGGAGTTGTTAGACCAAAAAACAGAGGAATTTATTGATTGGTATTAGAGTTGGGGGTCATGGAAGAGAAAGATGATGGAAAGTAAGACAGAGGAGTATTCTGTCTATAGAGAAATAAACCTAAAAGGAAGCAGGTAAGACAAAAAAATAAAGGCCATGAGCATAAAGATGTGTAATCTTTGAGACTGCTGAGGTTGAGTGTGCGTGATCCAAAAATCTGGGGGTAAAATTTGCATTTTTAGTTTTTGTGTTCCTCTTAGGCAACAAAATTTATTTAGCAAGCAGTGTAGACTTATGAAATCTTCAAAGTGAAATGGGCCTAAGTGATCTAGTAGTTCTAACATCACACTTTGCATGGGAGTCTACTGTTTGGTATTTCTGACAGGTAATTATCTAGTTTCTGCGTCAACCTTTCTAATGACAGAAGAGAGAGGCTCTAATTTCTTAAGGCAGTTCCTTCTTTTGTTGGATATCTGAAAAAAAATTAACATTTGCAGATTTTGAGACAAAATTGGCCTTTCATTGTTTTGTTCCTGCCCTCTACCTTGTGTCTGTCTCTTTCTCTGTGTATCTATCTTTTTTACATGACAGATCTGCACTATTTAAAGAAAGCCATTAAAATTCCCTTGTGTTTTCTAGGCTAAATATCCTCTGTTTTCCAACGTTTCCTCATACACTACATTGTTCTAGGTCCTTCTTTAGCCTGGTCATCCTGCTGTTCTTAAAAGTCTCTCTTTATCTGTGATGCTCATAAGTAAATGTATTACTAAAAAATATCCCTTTCCTCTGACTGTGTACTTCTGTTCTGCAGTTTAACTTTGCATTGACATTTTTGGCAGCCTCCTCCCACTGTTGAATTTTACTGAGTTTGCGGTAAGTTAAAATCCCTCAGTCTTTTTCATGTATTCCATTGATAACATTTAATATACTTAAATATTTGAACCAAGAGTATTACCTTATATTTGTAGTTATATTTTCTTCATGATTTCTAGTATTGTTTATTATGCTTTCTTTAGATTCTCCTTGCTATATTTTCCCCCTTTTAGTAGTCTTTTCAAAGAACTGGCCTTTTGGTTTCATTGATTGCTTGCTGTTTTATTGAGTTTCCCATGATAATTTTCCATTTTTATTGTAATTACTTGTTTTGGGTTTATAACTTTTACTAGCATTTTTGAGTTTGTGCTTTTTTATTAATACGTGCATTTAAGGTTTTCTCCAGAGTATCATTTTAGTTGAATTCCCTGGGTTGTATTTTGTTAATACTTTGTCATTTTTATTATTTTTACCACTGATTTCCTCCTTAATCCAAAGTTGTTTTGTTTTTCTTTTTAATTTATAAGGAGATAACTTTCCCTCTCATTTCATTATTGTTTATCTAAATGTATTATGTTATGGCCCGAGAATGTGGCCTTGTGGGAATTTTTTTTGGGGGGGTGGTCTTGGAATTTATGATTTCCTTGTCACCACATGCACAGTCAATATTAATGTATGTTGGTTTTGTTCGTAAAAAATTCATATTCTGGGTTTTTTGATATACAATTGTATTTATTTTTCTGTTTTTCTAGCATGTTAATTGAGAAATGCATTTTTTAATATTACTTTTGTTTTTATCTGTAGAGTTTAGAAAAAGGTGTGTCTTTGTGGATTTATTAGTCTTTTCCTGAATTTTTAAAAACGTGTTTTTTCTTTATGTTATTCGAAGCGATATTATTTAGATATATCAAAGATAATGTTTCTAGTGGATTGTACCATTTATTAATTAGAAATATCTTTTTTGTCCCATTACTTGATCTTCAATTTGAACTTTTTTTTTTAATATGTTACATATAGGCTTTATATGTATACTTAACTTTTTTTTTTGTATTTTTGGTTAGCATTTGCCTCATGTATCATTTTTCACCTCTTAGTTCTCAACGTTTTATGCTCTTTTAAGGTGTGTCTCTTTTTTATAGCACATATTTGATGATATTTATATTTTACCCAGCTTGAAACCTAAGTTATTTTTAGATGATAGTTTTTTTTATTTTTGTGCCATATTCCACAATCTCTAAGTCCATCAACTCCCATTTTGTAATTATCTTGGATTTTGATTCCAGAATATTTGTTTTAAAGATGGTGGGTCCTCAGTTATTTCAGTCTGCCCATGAGTTTTACTTGTTTTATGGAGCATTGCTGTTTCCCTTATCTGAGTTTCTTCCTAGGGCCTTTTGCTGTCTTGAGTCTGTAGTATATCTTTATATAATTATGTTAGCAATAATCTGTTTCCTCAGACTTTGCTCAGAAGTAATACCTTTAGTTTTTCTATCCTTGCTGATTTTCTGGCAATAGGATTCTAGGCTAAAAATAACTTTTCCCCTGAACTTTGGATATTGTTGTTTCTTTTAGCATTCAGTATTGCTGATGACAAGTCTGATGTCAGTTTAATTCTTACTCCTTTGTAGTTAAAAATGATTTTTTAAAAAATTCTAAGATATTAGTATTTATTCATATTGTTTTTCTGAAATCTTAACACAGTATGTCTAAGTGTTAAAAACTTTTTTTTTTCTTATTTTAATTTAGTCTGTTTTGGTAATTAGTAGGCCTTTTCTATGGAAAACTTTTTTTTGGGAGGGGGCATCTGTGAATTTTTTTCTTCTCTCCTTTTTTTCTCAGTTCTTTTTTTCTATAAATCCTTTTGGTGAAAGTTGTTGCTTCTGGGTGTATCCCCTATGCCTCCTTTCTTTCTGTTTTTCCTTTGTATAATCCTTACCCACCCCCCCACCCTGAATTTTTAATTGATTACACTCATTTTTGTGTTTGAGTTTTCCTATTTTATGTTGAGTAGATGCTGACCCAAGTGATTGTGAAGGAGGTGGTACTTGCTGCTCATGGCATATGCTGGGAATTTGTGTTTTGAATGGTAGCCTTCCTTCCCTGTCTCTTCTGGGTTTGTGTGGGTCACTACCCTTTCCACATTCATAAATGTCACTGCTGCCCTGGTTTAGCATTAGCATTAAAGAGATTGGGGGAAGTGGAATGAGCTTAACTGTTAAGATAAAAATCACATGAATGTGTTTTCATTTTAAAATTGAAACTGATATAGCAAGTCTAAGTGAAAGTCTATATATTCGACTGTCTTCTCCCTAAGTGAACTGCTGTAACTAGTTTGGCATTTATCCTTCCAGACTTTGAAATATCACTTGAGATATTTCAGAGATTATATATTGAGATATATAAATGTTTAGAAATATATTATTTTGCATTTTAAAACATAATTGCATAAAAACTGGAAACACTTATTGACTACTTATATGTCTGAGAACTTTCTACTTACATTCTCATTTAATCCCCATAACATTTTTATGAGGACAGGCATTATAATAGTCTCAATTTCGTAGATGAGGATACTGAGGCAAGGAGAGAATAAGTATCTTGGACAGGTAACTTAACAAGGAAGTGATCATACCATATTCAAAGAGGTATGTCTGGCTTCAGTGTTTGTACTGTTAAGTACTGTGAATTCTGTAGCTGCTTGTACACTTAATATTCATGCCTTTAAAAGAGATCTACCACATTCTTTACTTTTCTTAGCGTTCTTTATTCTTTTTTTTTTTTTTTTGCTGTATGTGGACCTCTCACTGTTGTGGCCTCTCCCGCTGTGGAGCACAGGCTCCGGATGCGCAGGCCCAGCGCATGGCTCACGGGCCCAGCCATTCCGCGGCATGTGGACCTTCCTGGACCGGGGCGTGAACCCGTGTCCCCTGCATCGGCAAGTGGACTCTCAACCACTGCGCCACCAGGGAAGCCCAGTGTTCTTTATTCTTTACTGTGGATGCTGAAGTTTTTTTTTTTTTTTTTTAACTATTAGTGATGGCTGTTAAATTTGATTGTTTGCTAGTACAGTGCAGCAGTAGGTATCCTGATACATTACCTTTTTAAAACATATTATTAGTGTATTTAAGATACATCTCAAAGTGTCTTTGGTGTGTCAAAGTGATGCACAGTTCCTGCTTATTTGCCCCTGAAAATAGTTATGACAGTGAAGTCTTCTACCAGCAGTGTATGGTGCTACTCATTGCTGTACATTATTGCTAACAATAAGTAGTTGCCAATCTGATGTAAAAAAAAAAAAAAATGTATTTTCTCTTTGTTTTGTCTTTCCCTGATTATTTTGAAGTTGAACATTTTTTCTAACTTATTTTAATGAGTTACTTGTTTGATTCTTTTTTTACTTTTCTTTTGAATTTTTTGTCCTTTTTATTCACTAATAGATGTTCTTTTTTATTCTGGGAACTAATTCCATACCACTACGCTTTTTTTTTTTTTTTTAAACTGGGAGCGGCTCCTCTGTCACTGCGGCTGTGCAGTAGACCCGCCTCCCAACCCCGGGCCGCGAGCCCCGGCTATTCGGTGGCGCAGCCTGGAGCTGGCCACCTGCAGCCCACCAGCACGTGCGAGGCACCCTGAGTGCAGTGCCCGGTGTGCACGGAAGATCTGAAGATCTGAAGATCAGCAGATCAGCACTCACAGAAGACAGGGCAAGCAGAGAGGGAAGGAAGGTCCAGCTGGGAAGGGCTGGAGTGCAACCCCACTATGTTTTTTATCTTTCACGTATTTCTCAAAACGTGTGGTTACTTGTAGTACTTTTCTGTGCCTTTGATATTTTTCTACATTGAGTCATATACCCAACATAGTTCTAATATTTCACATATTTTCATAGCTTCATGAATCTTTTTCTTATATGTTAATGTTTTTAGATACTTTTTTTTCTTGCTGTTCTGAATTAAATGTTTTCTTCTTTATATCTTTTTTGTTTGAGCTCTTACTGCTTTGGTCAGGATTTCTAGAACAATAAATGTGTGAATATAGTATTACACTTTTGTTTTTGCCTTTAGTGGAAATGCCTATGGTGTTTTACTACTAAATGTGAAGTTTCCTGTTGGTTTGAAGTAGCCACTATCAGCTAAAGGAGCAGTCTTTATGTTCTTAATTTTCATTTTTATCAGTAAATGAGTCTTGAAACATATTCAGTGCCTTTTTAGGTTCTGTTGAAAAATGACAGTTAATTTTTAGGTTGTTAATACATTTCTGAATATGCTTAAGTTTTTAATTATTAGAGGTGTTTAAAATGGAAAAACAGTGCAGTTTGGGGTAGAAAATTTCTCATTTAGTATTTAACCAGGCCTACAGGGATAGAGTACTTTGATGAGAATGTATAGTTTTTTGTCTCTGGGCCTTCAAGATCTAGCGTAGGAAGTCTCAGTCATTTTCCTACAGACTGGGGCTATTCTTTGCACAGTATGTTATTGAGTCAGTTGTTATGCCATTAACAGTGAGGTGGCTAATCACATTTCTTCTGTTCTCCAGTAGAATAGCTTCAGACTCTTTATTCCAACATTTCAAAGATGATAAAAAATTTTCTAGAGAAATATAACAAATATTTGAAAATACCAAAATAAGGTCTTTGATTCTGAATTTGTGAACCCTTGAAAAGAGCTTGGTGGTGTATTGTATTTCTTTGGGCTTTTTTTTTATCCCCCACCTCCTTTTTTTTCCCCCTTTCTTTCCTTTCTTCTTTTTTAAATTCTGGAGGCTCTAGGCTCAGTTAAATATTTTAATGTGGCAGACAGCCAGATTTCCAGTAGCCCTGAACTCAGCATGTTGCTGTTTCTAAGCAACTACTTGTGAAGTCTTGTGGATGTAACTAACTGAATTATAAATAGGGTTATGAGCAGAAGTGCAATTGAAATTGAGAT
Organism: Aethalodelphis obliquidens; assembly: GCF_003676395.1. Lineage (NCBI taxonomy): Eukaryota > Metazoa > Chordata > Mammalia > Artiodactyla > Delphinidae > Aethalodelphis > Aethalodelphis obliquidens. The sequence goes on along the minus strand of NW_020837980.1, from coordinate 17,005,862 downwards.
TGGTAAGAAAGGCATACTCTTTTTTTCCCTCCCATTTAAATTTGAGTTATTCTTTATGCAGAGTCAGTTTTTAGAAATCTGGCTCATAAAACTTGGGTGTACTAACCCTGTCAGGAAGACAGTAAGGGCTCTGTAGAGGTTTTTTTGTAATCACACATCTGAAAGCCTTTTTTTGATTATTAGGATTGAATAGTCTATACTGGACAGATGGCAGTTAGTGGAAAATAGAGTACTTCTCCTAAGTTTCATGGTCATTCATGTGGAAAGATGACCACACATAGTATTACTGCCTATATTTTTTTCCCACATTTATGTTAAAATCTACATGTTGTAACACTTAAATTTTGGCTATATTTTTATACTTTTAATCACATTGTTTCTTTAGTGTCTTAAAAATTGTCCTTTAATAGTGACCATATAGACATTTGATAAATGCATGAATACACCAAGCTATCTTCGCCATTTCTCAGTAGAGCAGTGGACTTTAGAGTGGAATTTATTAAAATTTTATTTAAGAATCAAAATATAAGTATTCTCTCAGGTCTTCTAATTTGTTTTCCATTTATTCCAGATGGAAAACTTTAGACCTAAAGATTTTAAATGATTTGCCTAACCCAAATCTCTCCAATCTGCGTTTTTTCTGCGTTATTCTCTTACTGATACAGATCTAACAGCTTTTTTTTTTTTGCATTCATGTTTCATCAGTTTATACGAAGTTTAATTGTATTCTGTAATTTAAATTAGAAACATACAACTGAATTCGGTAACAAGCACAACTAATATGAACAGATTTAGATGAGAGTAGAAGAACATGAGATCTCAGTATGCTTGTGGTTATCAATTGTATGTTCATAGAATGTGTGGAAAACATCAGCTCATTTGGTCTGATGGTTAAGAGGAGAGAGACTAAGAGAGTTTCCAAAGTATAGTGTTTTTTGGTCAGATCTGCAGATTTTTTTAGGTTCTGAAAGAGGAAACAAAGTGATAATCCTTGGTTTTGGGTAAAGGAACTCTGCATTTTCTTAAAATACATCACAAACTTTTGATAGTAGCTTCTGATAGCCCAACCTGTATTAACTCAGCTTTTTAGGAACATTTGCCTGAAGCAAGTAGATTATATTCTCACGTATTGTTTGCCAGAAAGATTTCAGACTAGGAACATAATTTTTCTTTTTTTGCTCCCTGTGGGGGGTGGGGGTGGGTGCTGGTCCATTCTGAGTTGTATGCCCAGGAGAGATCTTGTTATCAAAAGCATAACTTTTTTTTCTGAAATTCTAACTGAAGAAAGATACAGATTTGCAGATAAGATCAGCTCAAAAAGTTGTGGTAAATAGAATTTTAGTTAGAGCTGCAAAGGGATAATATACTAGCAATATTGCTTTGCTACAGAAGAGAAAAATTATAGGTACAAAGAAGAATTTGAGTTTCCTCTGGGATATGAAAGAAGATTAGGTTTCTTCTTTTAGTTTAGTTATATTTGTTATTAAAGTTAGACTTCTGTACCCATAGGCTAGGGCCACAAGAACATCTGGTTCTCAGCTGACATTTTAAATTCCTGTGGGTTGTTGGAGGGGAGGGTCTACAGATGGGGCAGAGAATGGAGAGATGGAGGGTGATGTTTCTGGAACACATCTAAACTTGTCCAGGGCATTTTAGTTGCTGTACTAATTTTTAACACTAAGGTGCCATTGATTATTCAATCCCCCCCCAAAATTCCTATTGGTGTGTGATAAAATGTTTACCTTGAATAATATTCTGCAAACCTCATGCTTTTTCTGTTCTCTTGAAATGAAACTGGCTAGTGTAAGTAAAAATAAAAAGTATTATAACTGCTTTAAATAATACCTAAGAAAATATGAAGTGCTGAGATGTATATCTAAAGGGATATTTGACTTACATATCTGGAATTATAAAATACTTTTTCCCACTTGTTGTGCCTTGTTATCAAATTTTGACCCATTTGTTATATTCTCCCCCACTAATTGTAACTCATAGGTTAATTCATACTGCTTTCCTTTGTGATGAGGATCATAGTTTATTTGTTCAGATAAGTAAACAAGATCTATGTACATATAATATTTAAGTTATCTTAAAGATGTGAATACAGTTGTAGTTAGATCTGTATATCCAAGTCACGTGAATACAACGTTAAGAAAAGTGAAGACAATAAGCTGTTACTTTTCATTCAGACGAATGTTTAAAATAATAGTATTTATGTTTTTAAAAAGGCATGGTTAAACTTAATTTTAAAATCTACCTATCTTTAAATGTCTAGATTAAAAGGATATACTGCTCAATAGATTGCTCATTTGATGTTTCTTCATCCTTCACAGGAGCTCTTTTTGTTACTTAAAACTGTTCTGCGTTCTTATATGTTTTAGAGACATTGTTTCTAAGCTTTATTAAAATAAGTCCTTTACATGTAATTTTCATAATGAACTTTTTAAGACTTTCCTAGTATCAAATATATGAATTCATTTTTTGACCAAAGAAAACATTTTAAAGTTAATTTACTACATCACTAAAACATACTGATGGAGGGTTTGATGTAAGAAATATATAGAACATGAAATTTGATAAATAGCATTTGTTTTAATATGGTTTGATTGTCTAACCAGCCTTTCATTTCAGCAGCTATAATTTAAATTTTTGAAATTAAAAAGTTCTTTTTCCTTTTCTCTTTACTTTCTTTTTGTTTATTTATTTTTAAATTTGGTCATTCCTCAGTAGCCCATAATCTTCATAGTTATTACATTAGACTGCACATTGTTTGCCATCTTTAGGAATTAAAATTTCTCCAAAGTAAATTTGTTATGTACAAGGAAACATGCATACTAAGCATACTTAGGTTGGAAAGTTAGAATGATGAAAAACATTCTTTTATTTGGGTGACAGAATAAGAAAAGTCAAGTGTTGTCAACTTTAATATTATCCCACATTAGACAAAATTGAAAAACCAAAGATAGCAGTATTTTACAGATTATATATTTACATGTTTAACTTTTACTTGACATATACAATAAGATGGTTTGTTTTCCTCACTGACAGGAATTGTTTTAGTTTGATTGAGGAAACAATTATTGAATGTCTACCATATGGAAGACACTACTGTATGTTGGAACAAGTTTGTGTCAAAAATAAATAAGGCATAATCCCCACCCTATTTAGAGATCTGCTTTGATAAATTATTTAATCTTTGTATTTTTAATACACAGTAAATAGTCTTTTACCCTTAAGTAAGATTCTCAAATGATTGCAGGGGAAAAGTGATAGGAAAAAATGCAGTGGTGTTCAGATTTGAGAGATTTTTAGAGGTTTAGAGATGTAAGAACTATGATTAAAGTGCTTAATTTTTCTCCTGACAAAAGAATGCTTAAATATATATGTACATGCACACACATATGTATATAAGTAAAGTAATATGGATAATGGCATGTAACTTGAAAGTGGCCCATTAATTTAGCTTAGCATTCATTTTTCTTTAACTGCCACTTAGTAAGAAAAAGTTGCAAGTTTAATATTCTAGATGATGAAATGCAAGGTGCATCTTTTTTCCCCAAGAAAGTAAAGGTTTTTTGCTGGTGGTTTTGCTCTTATAGTCACATCTATTCTGGGATTCATACTAGCATATTGTTTCTATTTTTAGGCTGTTGCCGGGCAGATTAAAAATTTCTCCCCTTATGATTGCCCAATTTCTAGCTTTCTGATTGGTTACATGAACCTGCTTTCTTTAGCCAACCACAGTGACTATGCAAATTGTATTTCAGTTTCTGTTGCAGTGAGAGAACTGATAAGATGGCTGCAGGGGTTTTCCTTTGGGGTATGTTTATTATTTTAGAGGATTTTCATCATTATGTAGTAATAAGCAAAAGTAGATTTCTTTCAAAACGGTATTTTAGTTTTTGAAATGTAAAATCAACTATCTAAACAAGATTTATGAGCCTTGAAAAATGTCTCTCATGTCAGATTAGATTAATTTTAATGGTGCTATGTATTGCACCCTGTCAGAGGCAGCATTTTGTGTAAGTAGGCATATGTTACTTTTTGTTAGTAAATAAGCATTCTGACTCCTCAAATGAAGGTTGACCTTTGTATGTAAACCTGCTGTATTTGAACATGCCAGCATGTTAGTTTGCAATTCTGTCAGAAATATTCTAGATTACTACCTTTGCTTTATAAAGAATAATTTAGTTTTTTCGCTTAAGAATTATTTTTGATTTTAGTTGTATGTATATAGCCTATTATTCTTTTAGTCAGTATTTACTAAGTGTATACTATATGCCAGACACTGTGTAGCTCATAAATATTATTCCAGGTTACTTACTTTATTTTTTGTTCTTTCGTTAAATGACCTCTGAAGTACGTCATAATGATACCAGCATATTTTAAGATGTTTTCTGACAACGAAGCTTGGGCACTTAAAATGTATTAATCTTATACTAAATACATGATGAGATGTGCCAAAGTGTTTCATTAAACATAGGTATTTCAGTCAATTTATACTAATTATTTCTTTTTTTAAAAAACTGAAGTATAGTTGACTTACAATTTTATATATTTCAGGTATAAAACATTCGATATTATATGTTGCACACCAAAGTTATTACAATATTATTGACTGTATTCTCTGTGCTGTGACATTACTTCCCTGTGACTTACTTATTTTATAACTTGTAGTTTGTACCTCTTGATCCCTTTCACCTGTTTTACCCATCCCCCCATTACCTCCCCTAATAATTATTTCTAGAAAGATACATGTAAAGTACTGGTAAATACAGTGGCAAGACACTTCATATTGAATAAAGACAGTATTGATAAAATGTGACAAAGCTTTATGTAACTCCAGTTAGTTCAGTAAGTATACCTCATTTATAAATATTATCATTAATTACGTGTAAGGCCTTTTGATTATAGTGCCAGTTTATAATAAAAGGGAATGCTCCTGCTTCACTTAAGACTTCCTAGTCCTTTTGGTAAAGATGGTTAATTGCATTTTCCGTGTGTGGAAGACTTTATTCGTATATGTACCTGGAGTGTTCATTTGCACCATGCTCAGTACTGTTTTTGTTGATAAAATTTGTTTTGTTCGTTTATCTTATATGAGTATCTCATGCCCATTATTACCATCCTGTGAGATAAACATCATAGAATTATGTCCCATTTAGGAAAGGGAAAAAAAGTAATTGGCTTATCTAAGATGAACACGTGGAGAACAAGATTGCTGTTATTTTCTGTATATTGCCCTTTATCACTAGTATAATTACACGTATACTTGTTGGCCTAGAAATGTAAATTCCCTAAAGTAGGAACCGGTACTCAGTTCTTTTGGTATAGTTGTTTTGTCCATCATGAAGGTGTGACTCAGTAAAAGTCATAGGTTAAAAATAAATGAAAAAATACTCAACTCTAGTTTGCTATTTTAAAAAAACAGGTTTATTGAGATGTAATTCACATACCGTACAATTCACCCGTTTAAAGTATATAACTCAGTGGTTTTTGAAATATTCATACACTTGTGCAACCATCACCACAATTAATTTTAGAACATTTTTATTACATTATAAAGAAATCCTGTACGCTTTAGCAGCCATTCCTCATTTCTTCCCCAACCCTCAACCCTAGCCAAGGCTTTGCCTTGAATCAGTAGATCAGTTTCGAGAGTAGTGACATGTTAATATTAAGACTTTTGATTCAAGAGGTTAAGTTATCTTTCTGCTTATTTAGGTCTTCTTTAATTTCTTCAATGTTTTGTAGTTTTTTAGAGTATTAAGTTTTGTACATTTTATTAAATTTATTATTTTTGATGCTATTGTAAATGGAATTGTTTTCTTAATTTCATTCTTAAATTGTTCATTGCAAGTATATACAAATACAACAGATTTTTATATTTTATTTATTTTTTTTGTGGTATGCGGGCCTCTCACTGCTGTGGCCTCTCCCGTTGCGGAGCACAGGCTCCGGATGCGCAGGCTCAGCGGCCACGGCTCACGGGCCCAGCCGCTCCGCGGCATGTGGGATCTTCCCAGACTGGGGCACGAACCTGTGTCCCTTGCATCGGCAGGTGGACTCTCAACCACTGCACCACCAGGGAAGCCCTACAACAGATTTTTTAATATCTTGATCTTATATCTTGCAACCTTCTAGACTCATTTACTGGTTCTAATACAATTTTTAGTGGATTCCTTAGGATTTTCTATGTACAGGATTTTATCATCTGCAAGTTGAGGTAGTTTCACTTTTTTGTTTTCAAGGTGCATGACCTTTATTTCGTTTTCTTGCCTAATTGTCCTGGCTAGAACCTCTAGTCAGTGCCAAATAGAAGCGGTAAGAGCAGACATTTTGTCTTGTTTTTGATCTTAGGGTGAAGGCTTTCTGTCTTTCACTATCAAGTATGATGTTAGCTGTGGGTTTTTCTTAGATGCTCTGTATCAGATTGAGGAAACTCTCTGGTTTGTTGAGTGAGTTCTGTTGTTATTTGCTTGGGTGACTTCTTAGATGCTCTGTATCAGATTGAGGAAACTCTCTGGTTTGTTGAGTGAGTTCTGTTGTTATTTGCTTGGGTGACTTTTAAAAAGATACTTGAATGTTTAAGAACCTCTTGGTAATCCTGTTGGAGCTAATATATGAACCAGTCTGCAGGGTGGTTAAATTGAGTGTGTACTGTCAGAACTCATTTACTGTGTGGATGGGCCTTAGCAATTCTATCAAATGACTCTTCCATTTCAAAGAGATAGAGAAGAAAATTGTGGCAAATACAGTATAGTTTATCGCTTAGCATTTTGAACGCTAGAACACTCCCTGGTTGCAAAATTTAAAGGATGAAATGCATAAGAAATGTTCATATGCAATGGAGACAACTCCATGCTGAAATTGGGTGTCTGTTGACCTTATTAAGTTAATTATTATCTGTGTAATGAGATGAATGATAGCAGCGTGGTTACTGATGTATTAATTCAGATGTAAAGTTGAATTTGTATAACTTGTCACATAAATAAATGGGAAAAGAATATGCCTTGGTTTAGGGCTTGACATATAATTACCCCTTGATAAATGTCAGTTCCTTTTATCCCTTTAAGGTGTGTTGTTTCATTAATGAAAAGGGGAATTTATAGAAAAAGTATAAGGTATGCCTGGGACTAATAAACATCAAATTCAAGAGTATGCTTATCTTTGTGTTAAGGAGTTGGGGATGGGGAAGGAGGAGCATGCTATCTGGTAGTGTTACACAGAGGGCTTTGTATTTAATTTATCTGGATAATGTATACACATGTGTTCATTATATCAGACTTTATATCTTGCATGTTCACTGTATTTCATAATGAAAAATTAATTATAAAAGAGCATCAGTATAGCTAGACATTAGTAAAATAATACAAAATTTGAGCTAGAATCAAACTTAGCACCCATCTGGTCTAACCTCAGTTTTACAGTTGAGCGACGTGAAATCTAGAGAGTTTGGGTGATTTATCCTATGACAACTGTTATGGTAATGCTGGAACATGGAGTAGATTCAGTTTTGTTAGTTTAGAAATCTTTGTTGTGCTAAGCTTTTATAATTATGTATTTTTGAGGTGTGGTAGATTATATAGCTCACTGTTATTCTTGTTCTGGTAAGATTATATATCCCTGCCTTTGCCATGTGACATGAAGTCTTTCCCCATGAGAGCTTTTTTCTTCTCTACCCTCTTAATGTCTAACTTGGCTTTAGCCAAATGGAATGTGAGTGAAAGTAGTGCTATGTCTAAGAAAGTAAGTACTATGTCTAAGAAAAAGCTTTAAAACCATTGTATACTGTATGGTTCTGTCATTGTGGATTTTCTCTCTGCCACAAGACCTAGAATTGCAGGGGGTGGGGGAACAGTTGCTGCTCCTTCAGCCTATGACTTAGAGTGAAGAAGAATCTTAGTTATTAGCCAATAAAAATTTTTTTTTCATACTGCATTATCACCTAGTGAAAGCTGACTGACACAGAAAGTAAGCTCTCCGTTCTTTCAACTTAGGTTGGGTCAATAAGAAAAGTAAAAGCTATTTCCTGGCATTTGAAGGATTTACATCTTTCAACCTGTCCTAAATCATTCTGGGTGTTGTAATTCACCCAGGTAAAGTGTGAAAAATTTTGGACAAGTGGTTCTTAAATTCCTGAGGAAATAAAATACATGGCCTTCTGTAACTTTACTCATTGCTGGTGGAATTTGGTGAGTGAGATAAGCTAGTGGGTAGGGCTCTGATGGATAACTGGCTAATTTTCTAAGGGGGTGTAATTTGGTAAGTGTGTTCTAAAATTGCATTTGTTGGATCAGGTCAATTAATTTGACTTTGCCTATATAACAGAATGATCCCCAGAATGCACTTGGAGAAGTGATTTTAAGGTATCTTGCATTTTTTCATGTAGACTACCTTAGAATTTCTCAAAAGATCAATATCAGTGAATGCAACAAGTTAGACTGTAGTGACCATTCTGGTTTGATGTGCATAACCAATATTGATTTGCTCGTGCTTTGTCCAAGGAATTGTTGGTAAAGCAAACTCCCTGTTTCCTAGGGGATATTCCATTACATATTTTTATATCATTAGCTTGATGACAGGCAGAAGGGGTTGTTTGTTGTGTCAAATATTATGAACATTCAATACTTTACTGAATTTGTGAGTATAGGTAAGGAACAGATTTCACCAATTAATGTTTTTTAAAGTGTGGTAGGATAGCTATTGACAGTGTTTTTATGCATGTGAGAGAAGAACCATAGCATAGTAGAAATGAAGAATTGTGAACTATAAGGGACTCTGGATCCTCAAGTAAATATTGCCAGTGCTTTGTGAGTGGCTGGGAGAGAGAAGTTTGGAAACAAGATGAAAATCTTTGCGGGATTTTTAACAGAAGTAGTGATTTTGTTTCACTACAGTTTTAGAAAAATAATTATTGACAGAGATGACAAGATATCCAGTATTTAAGAGAAAAATTTAGGAAGTCTGTATACTAAATTTGAGCAGATAAGTATCAAGAGGACGAATCACTGCACTAGCAGTTTCACCAGTCTTCATTAATGGGCAGTAAACACACGCAGATTATTAACATTTGCTGTGCAACACACTGATTATTCTTTATGGTTTTATTGCCAGGACTATTGCAGAATTATCAAGTAAAATTTAGGAGTGCAAAGTAAAATCACACAGCTCTCAACTGACAATGGGATTCTCAAAGAACTCAGTAGCAGAGCCTCTACAGAGGCTAGGAATCCTCAGCATAAAGTGATTCTTTAGGAGTAAGCCATTATTAGTCAAGCCTATTGACTAATATTTATTTAAGCCATTTAACAAACTCAGATCTGAATAAAAATTATTTTCAGCACCCCATTATTCAGAATAATGTTATACTAATGTCAGTTAACAGCATGAATTTAATTGGAGTAACTGTGTCAAAGATAGAAGTGTCAAGTCCACTTAAGTAGCTTTGCTTAACATTTTGAAAATTTTTGCTAAAGTTTTATTTTTAAATACACTTCATCAAGTATCCATACTTTGAATTAACATAGTGTTTATGTGTGTGCGCGCGTTTTGATCCAACAGTCCTGGTACATTGTTAGTTAAGGCAGTTCTTGGAAAGCAGTAGTATAGATCCTTGTTTATTTACTCAGAAAAACCCCACCATAGTCCTGTTATTGAAGCAAAGAATCTGGGGGTATATTACGAATATGTGTCAGTTTCATCATTCACCTTTAATTTCACACCGTTTGGATTCTTGGTAGAGCACTTGCCCTCATCTGCTTCCCTTGTTGCCGGGCAAGGTACGTGATGCTGATGTCTGATTGGTTTAGGCAACTACGGCTTTGAGCCAATCAGACAGTGAATTTCAGTTCTCTCACAGGACTGAAGCATTCAAGCAGCTGCTGATTTATTTTTCCTATGGGGAGACTATATAAACTAAGAGTATGGCTGCAGCAAGCTCCCTCTTGGGTGTGTTTGAAAAATTACAGGGTTTATCTGTAATTGAAGGAGAAAAACGTGAGGTTTATTTAAAAAACTTGTTTATTACTAAGAAAATTTTATAGGTAGTAAATTTGAGAAAAAAATTCTGATGACAGATTTCCTATTTTTATTTTATAATTTTACATTTAAAGGACTGTAGAATGATGTAATATAGGAAAAATTTGCCTTTAGTTTACATGAGTATTTACTATGTAATATACACATTTGCTTTATTTCTTCAAAAGGGGAGAGCTCATAACCTTTTTGTAACCTGCTGCCAAGGGCAGTTAAGGAGAAAATAATGTAGTAATTGTACTTACAACACTTAATACAGGTTATCAAGAATCACATTTTAATTTCATTAGATGAATCAAACTAAATCAGTTCAGTGCAGTAGACAACAAAACACTTTATAATGCTATCCATAGTAAACCTTTTTTGGGTCCAGAACACAATTAATTTTTGGAATTGGAAATCTGTAACAATAGAGGTAGGTGAGTGTGAAAATAATCTTGTTAGTTGTTTGGATTTAAGGTTTTGCTGGATTTTTAGTATAAATGTTTTATAAACATTAAGGACTATGGAATTTTAAAAAGAAATTTACATTTGAATTTTGCAGATTCTAACCCATTGTGTAGAAAAGTATGTTCTTGTTATGCATTGTCCATGTTTGACTGATTCCCCAGGTAGGGAATGGATTTATATTTCTGGAAACATTCTTTAAATGAAAATAAATAAGATTTATACCTTTTATCTTATTTTAATTTATTTATATGATATATTTAATATATATTATGGACTTAGAATTCTTTGCAATTATGTTCTAGATTACTTTTATCAGACAAAGAACCTCACTGAAGTGTTGTGAATCCAGGTTTTAACTATGTTTTTCTGACCTTATTGTCTGTCTCCTGTTGCTGGGCAGGAATCAGAATGCTGGCTACTGATTGGCTGAGTTTGTGACCAGCTCTTGAATAGCCACTTAAATTCTTGAGCTTTTTGAGCAGGCAGATTGTAGGCTAAGACATTGCAGCTTTTGGTAATACTTCTCTTTGTTGTTTCATAGCTATAATCTCTTTGCTAGAAAGAAGAGTGTGAAGGGAGTGGGTGGAGGGGGATGAAGCAGAATAGAAAATAATGGTTTCACTTAAAGAAGAAGAGGCTCATTGGGCTTTACTTAAAAATAATTAACACAAATTTCAAAAAAAAATTCCAAGCCATAGAGACTTATTTGCAGGTAACACATCCTTCTTGGTTATTTAAATATAAATTCCTTAAGTAAAGGTGAAATCCTTGTTAATGCTGTAGAAAAAGATTCTTTTTTTTTATAGTGATAGTATTTCCCTAGAGTTCTTGAATCTGAATATATAGAGTAAGGACCTAAAAGCACTTTTTTCTTACTGTCTTTCTCATGAAAAAATGTTTTCAGGAGAAAGTAGTTCATCACGTTTTACACATTTACTTCTAGGTATGGCAGACATTTTCTGCTGTAAAATATAAATGCTTTTTCCTGTGAAAATAAATTACAGTCTTGTGAGAGCTTCATGATTCTAGTGTTGCCACCTAAAAAAGTAGTATTTCTTTTGTCAAATAGTTTTGTGAATGGCGTCTCAGTTCCAGATGATAGTATTTAAAATGATCTTTAGAAATGTTTTGTTCCGGTACTACAGTCATGGAGACTTGTTTTCAGGTAAACACACCCTTCTCTAATGTGTATCTTTCTTAAATATACATTGCTCATGCAAAATAGATTTTTAAAAACTTAACTGCTGATTGGTTTGCATAGATATGGCTGAACTAGTTTGAACTGGTTGTTCATGCTACGGTTGTTCATGCTACTTCCTTATTGCTTTGTCTGTTATTCATTATACTTAGAACCCATAAAAAATCTTGTAAATGGCTGTAGTGTGCACCCTTGTGGGTATAGGTGGTAGTTATTCTGTAATTCTTTGTATAGGTAGTCCTTTAGTGTACTAAAGGAATTGAATGGCAGTTTTGTTGATAAAACCAGCTTGCTTCGATAACATTTATTTTTATTAAATGTTACTTGGTGGTGGCTATTAACATTGAACGTGATGTTTGCGTGTTGGATTTTCTAATTCATATACAAAAAATCCCAGAAGTATTTAAGAGAAATTTGTTTCGGATTCTCTAGTTTATGCCTAAAGCCATTGTGAATATACATAGACAATTATGATAATAACATTTATTGAGTGCTTACTACCTTCTAGGTGCTTAATGTATAGAATCTCATTTAATCATTATTACAACCTCTATGTCAGGTACTGATATTCCCTTTTTAAGGTGGCTGAAACTAAACATTGAAAGGCTAGGTAACTTGCCGTCTGTCACATAGTATATCGGAGAGCTAGAATTCAAATCCATGTTTCTGTTTGCAGAGTTCATGTTCTTAATGGGATTACTAAAAATTATGAAAATATACTTTTTTTTAAAAAAGAGGAGTGTTTGCTTTTACTGCAACTGGCAATAACGGCCACTTCTGCATAATGGTTGAGAAATGTGGCTGTTATGAGGTCAAAGTCCCAAAGAATTGCAGTTCAGTATTTGAAAATATTTAAAGGGTAACCATACTCCTTGTACTGTAAATTTAATCCTTTTGTATGTTTGGAGTCAGCAAGGAAAAGTGACTAAAAAATTTGCATTGTATCTTTGCAGAAAATTTTTCAGTTAGTGTGAGTTTCAAATGGATGGTAGATGGGAAAAATTTTGAAGTTTAAATTTTAGCTGCAGTTAATAACCCTTAAAATAGTGCCTATGATAATTTTGCGTTGACGTTTCTTCTCAATTTTAAGGTAATTTCTGTAAATTGTTTCACTCATCTCCATAATTTAAATTAAAAACCTAGAAAGACCAAGAAACATAAGTAATTGGCTTAAAGTAAGAGAATGAATGCAGATTTTATACCACAGTCTAGAAGTACTGTGACAAAATAGTTGGTTCTCAGGCTTTATTGGCCTCCAGCAAATAGGCTGGGCCATAGTTTTATGCCTTTCAGCTAGAGGAACAGTGGAACACCAAGAACACACCTGTAATTGAACAAGTTGGGTTTATTGTTGCAGTGAGAGAGAATGTTCACCATGGGGAAACAGCGAGGCATATCAGTAGGAGGATGTTAGAAAAAAACCTGGTAAAAGATTCAGTTATAGTATAGTTGGGGTTTTGGGGGTGGGGGTTGAGGCAGTAGAGCCTTACTCTGTATTAGGTGCTATCAGAAAGCAGGGGCAATTCTATGCTTGTGTATCTCAGCAACTGTTATCTATAGGGAGGACAAACTACAGCGAGGATAAAGCTGCAATTGATAAAAAAGTGTAGCTATCACTTAGTCAGAGAGGGAGATGTTTAGTATTTTACGGGATGCTGGGTTGCACAGTGACCTTGTCTAATTTGAATGGTGAAGTCGTTTTATGTCCAACATGATTTAGCTATAAGCATCACATCAGTTTATAACAACAGTGAGCTTTGAGCCTTAGATAAGTTCCCAGACTTCCGGGGCTGCTTTTTTCCCTTCTCCAACCAAAGCAAGTATATCCTAACATCATTCCTACTGGTAATGGTGATGTTAAGTGAATATCCAATGTAAAATTAATATTCTTGATTCTGTATATCTAAGTCCTTAAAGGACGTTTGTTTTATTCCACTATAGACTGGCAACATTGTCTTTCTCTAGGACCAAGTCTTTTGTTTGCCTTACTGCACTGACCAGATGTTAACACAGAAACAATGATAGAGAATATCCTTATCTTAGTTCTGATCTTATTTTACCATTAAGTATGATATCTGCAGTTTTCTTTGTAGATAATCTTTATTAGATTTGAGTTGTTTCCTTCTGTTAGATTTCTGAGAGTTTAACTATGAGTCAGTGTTGAATTTTGTCAAATGAATGAATATTATGTGTCTGTTGAGATGATCTGTTGTTTATTTTCATCCTATATTCTGTTTTTATGGTAAATCACACTGCTTGAAAAAAATGTTTTTTCTTAAATAACAGAAATGTATTGTCTTACATTTCTGCAAGTTAGAAGTCTGAAATCAAGGTGTTGACAGGGCCATGCCCCCACTGAGGAAGCTAAGGAAGGGTCTGTTCCACACCTCTCTCCCAGCTGTGGCTTGTGGCTAACTCCATTTTTCACACAGCGTTCTCCCGTGTGTGTGTGTGTGTGTGTGTGTGTGTGTGTGTGTGTGTCCAGATTTTCCCCTTTTTATAAGGCCACTGATCATACAGAATTAGGGCCCACCCTAAAGACCTTATTTTAACTTGATTATCTCTGCAAAGACCCTATTCAAATAAGGTCACAATTTGAGGAATTAGTGCTTAGGGCTCTAATGTATTTTTATCAAGTGGACATCTTGGTTGGGCCTATAATAAAGCTATAATGCTTCGTGTCTCACTCGTAAATCTACATTGCTTAATTTTTTAATATGAAATTGACCTTGTATTTTTTTTAATGAGCTTCACATGGTCATAGTGTATTACCTTTTAAAGAAACATACTTTTAAGTAACTCACAGATGAAAGAAGAAATTACAATGGAAATTAGAAAATATTTTAGTAGAACAACAATGAAAAATATGACACATTAAAATGTAAGATGCAGCTAAAACAGCACTTAGAGGGAAATTTATAGCTTTACATGGATACACTTACAAAAAAAGGGAAAGATTAAAAATTAATGATTAATGTTTAGCATGTTGAGGACCTACCAGACTGTTTTCCCAAAGCAGTTGCACCATTTTACAATCCCATTGCCATTGTAGGAGAGTTTCAATTTGCCCACATTCTTGCCAACATTCATTATTTTCTTTGATATAGCCATCCTGGTGTGTGTGAGCTGTTGTCTCATTTCGGTTTTGATTTACATTTCTCTGGTGACTAAATGATGTTAAGCATCTTTTCATGTTTCTTGCTTATTGGCTATTTGTGTATCTTTTAGAGAAATGTCTGTTCAAGTCCTTTGCCCATTTTAAAATTGGTTTTTTTGTTGTTACTTTTCAACTGCAACAATATTTTATATTCTATATTTTCCAGATGCAAGTGTCTTATCAGATACATTATTTGCAAATGTATGATTTGTAAATACAGTTGACCCTTGAAAAATGTGGGGGTTAAGGGGGGCCGACCTTCCGCACAGTTGAAAATCCTCGTATAACTTTATAGTTGTCCCTTCGCATCCACAGATTAAACCAACTGTGGTTCAGGTAGTACTGTAGTATGTATTTATTGAAAAAATTCCAAGTTTAAGAGGACCCATGAAGTTCAAACCTCTGTTGTTCAAGGGTTGACTGTATTTCCTTCTATTGTGTCTTTTCACTTTCTTGATAGTAACCTCTTATTAATGTGTTTACAGTTGTTAATTTAGATATTCCTGGTTGCAAATGTAATCTTTCCTTATGTTCCTTAATTCTCCCTTCTTTTTTTCCCCTTATCGCTATACCTCTCTCCCATTCCCCTACTGCTTTCATTCTCTTATAATTTTATCTTTCCTTTGACAGCTACTTTTTTACTTCATGTATTTTTTTTAATGCTATCTCCTCCGGACTCTGTGAATCCATTAGCTTACTGAGAATGAAAACTAGAAATTAGTCACTTTTTTCCTAATACTGCCTAGTAATTGATCTCCTGTGAACTGTATCTGCTATCAATTTTATATTATATAAATTCAATAAATGTGAAAATTAACACACACAGCAAGGATCATTATGCTTTCTATATGTAATTATTTCAAAATTACATAAAGGGCTGCTTGCTTATAAGATCAGTTTGCAGTAAGTCTGTAATTAGGTGGCTTCGGTTTCAATTGTTAAACTCTGTCTTTCTCTTTCTCTTTTTAAAGATTCAAAATGGATAGTATAGAAGAACCTCAGAAAAAAGTCTTTAAGGCTCGAAAAACAATGCGAGTGAGTGATCGTCAACAACTTGAAGCAGTGTACAAGGTCAAAGAAGAACTGTTGAAAACTGATGTCAAGCTGTTAAATGGCAACCATGAAAATGGAGACTTGGACCCAACCTCGCCTTTGGAAAGTATGGATTATATTAGTGACAAGGACGAGGTGAATGGCATTGAAGAGCTTTGTTTTGACTCCGAAAAAAGTAAATCAGAATGGAAAGAAACACCCTCTACCTTAAACGTTAATGTAAAAAACAAGCAGGATGATGATTTAAAGTGTGAACCTGTGTCTTCTAATAATATAACTCCTGAACTAGCCTCTAAACTGACTGCTGAACCATCTTCCGCTGATACAGCCTCTGGTGCACTAGCTGCTAGAGGTCTGGTATCTGGAGATTCTGCCTCTGGAGACTTGGCCTCTGAAGCAGTAACGTCTGGTGATCCCACCTCTGGTGATCCTGCTTCTGTTGATCCTGTCTCTGGTGATCTTGTCTCTGGTGAACTGGTCTCCAGTGAACTGGTCTCCAGTGAACCGGTCTCCAGTGAGCCAGTCTCTGATGAACTGGTCTCCAATGAACCAGTCCCTGTTGAACCAGTCCCTGGTGAATCGGTCTCCACTGAACTGGTCTCCAGTGATTCAGCATCTGATGATCCAGCCTCTGGTGATCATGCTTTTGAATCACTGGCCTCTGATGATCCAGGCTCTGGTGATCTGGCTTCTGGTGATCCAACTTCTGGTGATTCGGCCTCTGGTGATCCAGCCTCCGATGAACCAGTTTCTGATGAACCAACTTCTGAGTCAGTCTTTGATCCCACCTTTGAACCAAATTCTATACCAGTCTGTGAACCAGTTCCTGAAACTGATAGCACAGAGCCTAGTAGCAATAAAGGTGATGATTTTCTTGAAAAAAATGGAGGTGATGAAAAGTTAGATCAAATTTTCCCATTTGATGAGAAAAATAAAGCTGATAGTAATGTTGATGTTGATGCAGAAGCTCTAGAAACAGATGATACAATTATTTGTTCAGATGTGTCTCCTGAAAAGAAGATAGAAGAAGATGCTATCACAGAATCTGCTCTTGGAGAGGAAGCTATATCTAGCAGTATTGAGATTGACCAAAGTGAAAAGACTGAAGAAGAAAATTCTGCAGACCTTGCAGAAACCATTAGTGAAAATGTTATGAAAGATGACAAAAATGAGAATGTCTTAGAAAATACAGA
Source organism: Aethalodelphis obliquidens (assembly GCF_003676395.1). NCBI lineage: Eukaryota > Metazoa > Chordata > Mammalia > Artiodactyla > Delphinidae > Aethalodelphis > Aethalodelphis obliquidens. The sequence continues at coordinate 16,988,773 of NW_020837980.1, read as the reverse complement.
TTCTATGGAGACAGATGAAATCATTCCTATTTTGGAAAAGCTTGCACCTGCTGAAGATGAACTTACTTGCTTTTCTAAAGCTTCTCTCCTTCCAATTGATGAGACAAATCCAGATTTGGAAGAAAAGATGGAAGGTTCTTTTGGTTCACCATCTAAACAAGAAAGTAGTGAGAGTTTGCCAAAAGAAGCCTTTTTGGTCCTCTCTGATGAAGAGGATATTTCGGGTGAAAAGGATGAGTCTGAAGTTGTATCACAAAATGAGACATGCTCTCCAGGTTAGCATATTATTTAAATTCTAAAGATTTTGATTAGCTTTGATAAACTGCTTAGTAAAACATTCTCTTAAAGTTTAAATTTCTTTTAGTTACAGAAAAAGTGGAGAATGATGGTGACTAGAATGATCTCTTAACTTCACAGCTTCTTAACTTCACAGAATTTAGAATTACAGAGAACCACTCTGAGAGCAGCATTGTGTGAAGTGCTGAGAAGGGAGATAAAATAAGTAGAAAATTTTGCACTTGCCCGTAAGGGACTTATAGACTGGGAATAGAGATAAGATGGACCAGTTTAACACCATGATATAACAATTTCCAGTACATAATTGATCAAAATTCTAGCAATTGTTCATGCTATCACTTAGCAACCAAATAACTTTGAATCTAAAAGCCTACTAGTTTATTTGCTTCAAGTGTAACAAATTCCATTTTACAATTAATTTTCCAGTTGAAATCTGATTCTTTTAATATTCTTTGTCCAGGGAATAGCACCACCATTGCTGGAAGCCAAAAACCTAGAGGTCTAATTATATGTTTGATAAAGACTTTATCCATTTGCTTCCTAAGCCTTCTTGATTCTACCTAACGTACTCCCCTCATTTTCTGAATGATCTCTCAATAACTTAAATCTCTTTTATTTGATTGTGTTCCTCTCTTTCATTAGATCACTATTATTGGGTTGGCCAAAAAGTTAGTTTGGTTAGTGAATACACTGTTCAATAAAATTCTTGGTGAAAATGAATATTTGTCCTTTATTTTTAGTTAGAATTGAACAAACTTTTTGGCCAACCCAATACTTTTAGGGTAATTTCAAACTCCTTATATAAAAGCTATATAAACTTCATGATTTGGTCAATGCCTGTCTTTTCCATATCTTTTATTATTACTAGAGAAAAAAGAGCGAATGAGAAAAATCCTACTTTGCTTTCATGGTCAAACTCAAACATGTGTGAAACTTGTTTGAAACTTTGTGAAACTTTCTCAGTTACTTTCAGACTGGTGTGAATACCTTTATGTTCCCATCGTGTCACATTCTCTTAGCCTTAGAGCCCTGTGAGTGGAGTGACCTTGTAATAAGAAAAACAACATCTGGTTTTTAGTTTGTTCAAAGAAAAAAAAAGCCTAGAAGACACAGAGGATTCCCTCCCACCCACCCCCACCCCCAATATGTCATACCTACTTTTGGAGATAGAAACGTTTTCTTATTAAAAAATGACTTCACTTCCAAAGAGCATTCATTCATTTATTAAACCTGTATATATAGAAAGGCCAAGCTTTTCTTGGCTTGGGGATTTAAAGATAAAGTTCATTACTTGCCCTGAGGATTCTGACAAGAATTAAATTGCAAGCCATTAAATACATGGTTGTGAATACAGTAGTAATGTTAAACTGGTATGCTGGGAGTGTAGAGGAGAGTAACTTTGAGAATATAGATGTATTCAGGGAAGCACTTTCCTTTCACTCTCCGTGTAACATAGGGTTTTAAGGAAGATAATCCCTCTTAATTGCAGCTCCATACTACTTGCTCAGGCCAAAAATCTTGGAGCCATTCTTATTTTTTTCATTCATAGTCCATATCCAATCTGTCAGGAAATCCTGTTGGTGCTACTTTCAGAACAGATCTAGAATGCAGTCTCTTCATACCATCTTCACTGCTATCACCCCTGCTTTGAGCCATCATAATCAGGCCAAAAAAATGCTTGGGTCACAGTTAGTGCTCAGTAAATGTTTGTAGAATTAATTAATTGGTAATAGAAGAGTGTTATGGAGGACCTTGCTTACAATGCTAAAACATACTAACACCGGGGAGCCATTGAATGATTTCAAGCAGAGAAGAATGACACGATGAAATTTACATTTTGGAAAGATAATAAATAACAATGTTTAAGGAGAACTTCACTCATTTTTCAGTAAGAATATAGAGAGTAATATTGGGGTAAGTCCTTAAAAAAATCTTTTGGTAGTGTGTATAAGAAAGTCATGGCAAATTGAAGCTTAATTATTTAATGAGTTTATACATTTTACCTTTATGTCAGAATCTTGGAGATTGGAGACCATCCCTCCCACCCAGTGGTTAAATGCAGAAAGATGAATATTAAACCATCCCCATTGTATACTTTGAAAATTCAGAGTTCGGTTTATTTTTGGTTACTTTTAGACTTTTATTTGATTGTATGCTGTTAGAGTAGGTTTAGTGATAGATTTAATTTCTTAGCTGGTAACTGAACTTTTATTTTCTGTCCCCTGACCCAAAGGAGATTTTGTGTTTTGTAAGTTGAAGTATGGTTTCTTCATTGGTTCTTAAACGGTTCTCTGTTCTGTTTATATGGTAGTAGAATCTGTTACATGTCATATTTGCTGTTGTTCATCTGTTGAGGTATTACTTTCTTCAGATTCTTTATTCTTGAATAATTTTTAATGTTTTCAGAACACAGGATTATAAGTCTGGCTTTTCCCTCTAAGTACTAACATTTATGTGCTGTACTAGTAGGAAAACATAAACCTCTATTATTTCAGACACTTTAGCAAATTTGTTTTAAATATAGCAGTTATGGATATGAGCAGCAGCAAAAAATAATGAAAGGTATCTGAAAACAAATGGAAAAGCGATTTCAGGTTTACAGAGACAGATGAAAGACCTAAAAAACGATTGCAGATATTCCTTAGTAGGCCTGAGGATGCTGTCATATTGTTGCTTAATACTGTATAATACCTGATACTCATTAAATGTTTACAATCATAGTCTGTTTAAGAAGTCTAGGAAAATAAAAGTTTCTCTTTGGGAACATTCAAACAACACCAGAGGAGGTACACGTATTAGTTACCTTCCATGTATTCTCCATACCATATACTCTCCTCTACTACTGTTCCATCTTTCCTCTCTTTCAGTGCCATTCTTCAAGTTATGTTAACAAAGCTAGCACAGTTTCATCTTCTCCTGTTTACTCTTTAACTTAATTGAATTGTGATTTCCACGTTCCCAGCCTCTTTCCTAATTGTTCTCAGTGGAGTGACATTGATGCTCATGTTGTTAAATCCAGGGGCATCCTTTATTTGTCTTTATTCTCTCATATTTAGATGACCTCTTAATAACAATTCCTCCCTATTGAGATTCTCCTTAGCTTTCAGTCTACTGCATTCTCTATTTTCTTCCCTTTTGGCCCTTCTCATTTTGTTTCTTATGTAGAAATGAGAGGGAGAGCTCTTTTCTACTCGGCTTTTTAAATTTTTTAAACATTGTTTTTTCCTAATATTTTTGAGGAGAAAAATCTGTTTCAAAGTAAATAAGATTTTACCCTAAGCTCTGACATAATTTCCTTCCAAATATTATTTCAGATTTTAAAAATATCTGGTTGTTTTTCCCTTTCATTGGATCCTTAAGATAAATTAGATGAACGTAAATGCTAATGAGGATAATTGCATGGGAATAGAATTTAAGGTTTCTAATTTTGCTTTAGGTTAATAGTGGTAGAATTGCCATGGTTTACATAATTAAAATTTATTGATATTTTGTTTTCACTATTTAATGTGTTCAGCTAAAATTCTTTATTATCTCAGCCCATTTATATTCAACTGTGTCTTACGTACTTGGATTTTCTTTATGGAATCTTGTATTCCTGTACATTGTTGTAGAAGTTGCAGATTTTTCTTTTCAGAGTTGAGTGAGATCAAAGATGAAGCAAGTTTTGGAAAGGGGAGTGTGGGAGGAAGATCAGTTTCAAATGACGATTGTTGCCTGAGTTAGATATATGTCTGGATTTTAGAGCAGAGGCTTGGACTGTCTAGAAAAAATTAGGGGTAGATACCATATAGACATTAGTCGAAGTTGAGTGACGAGGTGAAATCACCTCAGAGTGAGTATAATTCAGTGAGAGGAGATCCGAGAACTGAGGTCTTTGGCAGTCCTGTATTTAGAGGTTGAAGATATGAGGAAGAACCAGCAAAGGAGACCAAGAAAAAACTTCAGCTAGAAAGAAAATTAGGAGATTTTGTTGTCTTAGAAGTCAAGTAAAGAATGTTTTGAGGAGGAAGGAGTAACTCTATTTGTGTATCAAATGCAGGTGTTTGTTCAGTTAAGATGGAAGAGAAATATTTAATGACCTGGAGATCATTTATGACCTTGACAGGGGGCAGTGCAGTTGAAAGCCTAGTTGATAATTGAGTTTCAGAGAGAAGGGGAGGAGAAGAATTGGAGATAATAAAATGTAACTTACCCCCCAAATTTTGCTTTAAAAGGGAGCACAGAAACTTACTGTGGAAGATACTATTTAGAGGTTTGTATTAGTTAAATAAAGCTTTTAAAAATTTTCTGGAAAAGTCACATTGCCAGTAATGCCCCATTTTTCTGATTCCTCTTGTGAGGCTGAGAATCTTACATTTGTATTCCTTATCTATAAATTGCTTCTTCCTCTTCTTTGCCCATTTTTTCTGATGGATATATTGTCTTCAGTTAGTCTGTAGGAATTTTTTGTTTTAAGTATTCTCGTAGAGCCATTAATCTAAGACAGGGGATTGGCAAACTGTGACCTATAGGCCTTAACTGTTTTTGGTCAATAAAGGTTTGTTGGAACATAGCCACATCTATTTGTTTACATATTACATATTGTTTATCATCAATTCCCACCATAAGGACAGAATTGAGTAGTGTGTCAGAGACCATAGAGCCTACAAGATCGAAAATACTTCGTTTTGGCCATTTACAGAAAATGTTTGCCAACCCATGATCCAGGGCAACGGTTTTGTCTGTATTTTCTTGGAATAAAGTTCTATGTAATTCTGAAAATGGGAAACCAACCCCTAATGTAAATTCTGTCTTCTAATCCTCTACAATACAGTTTTTCCACCTTCATTTAATGAATTTTATTAAAGATAACAGTCATTAGAAAGATATTAAATATCTACTTTGTCTCAGCTCTTCCCCAAAGTGTTTAGGGTTACCAAAATTACAAGGTTTGGTACCTGCTCTTAAGGAGCTTACTGTCTAGTCTGGTTGAAAGGAAAGAATACCACAGATAGAACTGTTTGTGAATGTATGCCAACATATGAGGCTATATTCAAGATGGGAGGAATTATAGCAGAAACTGAATGAAGACAGATTCTAAAAAAGACAGTCTTAACCCAAGTATTTGGATGAGTTTTAGGAGTCCCAGAAACTACTTGAAATTATATATATATATAAACACCGTGTACCTGAGCCTCTGATTATTATTCTGAGTTGATGGAGGTTCACTTAGATTCTCTACAGGCTCTGTGAACAACAACAACAAAAAAAATTAAAGAAATATAGGGCCTTACTCCCTTCTGTAGACTCTGTTAGTACCATTTTTTTAAATCCCAACTTCTTTATTATATAAAACTCGAGGCTAAATTTTAATTCTGTTTGTCTATTTCAAACTCCTAATAAGTGTTTTAAGTATTAAGAATCCAGTCATATCTTCTAAACATACCTGGAAAACGGGAATTTGATGATAAGAGGAGTTGTTTGAATAAAATGAAGGAATTGGGAGCTAAGCTTGACATGTCTGTGGGCGGAGAGGGATCTAACATATGCATAAAAGAGGCAGACCAAACCAGGCCAGTTTGCTTTGCTGTTTTCTGATCTGGCTTGAAGTAACCCTGATTGGAGCCAGGGCTAATTTTGTTCTTTGGGTGGAAGGGTGGTTTGCTAAATAAAGACTAAGTAAACCTTCATCTTAAGCAACCCAATTTCTCTGTGTTTCTGGAAACTAGGAAACTATAGGAGTCACCATCCTCAGTATTAAAGGCAGGAAAACTTGGAAAAGTATATATAGGAAAAAATGCTATGTAATGAGTGTGCAGTCTACAGGGGAGCAAAACAAACTTTCATTTCATTGAACTGGTGTTGAGGGATGAGATCTTAAAAAAATTTCTTAATGAGCATAGGGTGGTAAATGGAAAGTTAATTTTTTAATATTCATTTATGTTAAAGTTTAAAAATAGTCTCAGTAATCTCCATATGTACTGTGTAAACGTCCTTTTGTATTACTGTGTTCACGTTTTACAGCTTTATTGTTTATCTTAATGTGAAAAACATTGTAACAGGTTCATCAATGATCCTAGTCTCTGCCTATTTTCACCTAAAAATTCTTTTAAGTTTTTTTAACCTTGGCTTCTACCATCAGGGCTGTTGAAATTAAAACCCTGGTGTTTGGAGCAGAGATGCCATATCAAAATCTTTATATAGTTCTATATACCCATGATTGTTTATTTAATTGTGGTTGTAGAATATGATGAAATACGGCATGCTTTATTGAAGCTGCAGGGGAGCCACTTGCAGGGATGTAAGGGGGAAAAATAGAAACCCAAACATGTTAGTGACTTGTTCTTCTCCCCTAAATGATTAAGTTAGTTGAGGAGCTATAGATTGATTGACCAAAGACCATTTATGGTGCCTCTGGGATTTTATTTGTTGTAACAATGCAACTGTATGGCTATTTTTAGCAATATTTTTTGGTAGCACTCTTTAGTTGTTAGATTTTATGTGCCTTTTGTGAAAATTACTTAACATTTCTGAACGTTACTTTCCTTATCTATATATATGATGGCAAAAATACTGTTTATAGTGTAGGATTTTTTGGGGGATAAGTTAGTTGTTGGCACTGGTATCAAAGTAGCTATTACTTTTAAGTAAAACTTTTATTATCTTTAGGATAGCTTTTCCCTATCCATAACCGTTAAAATAACCTAATGATTCAACCTGTCTGGTCAAAATATTAGGTGTTCTGAGTTCACCAGTAATTTATAATTTTTTTTTGTAATTGCCACAACCACTGTTTTAGTTTTAACAATTGAATGTAAAGGAGTCTGAATGCTTTATAGTAGTTGTTTTCACATTTTATTAATCTATTGATGACAGTAAATTACTAAGATTCTTTGTCTTAAAATCTATATTATTTAATTTTTTTCCATGTTAAGAGTTTATTATGAACTTGCAGAAACATTTAAAACTAGACTTGTCCACTTATTTCCACCAGTTCATGCTCCCTTTTTATTCCCAATATTTTACATTTTGAGACTCTGATTTCCTAAAATATTATCAACTGGATAATTACACCAAAAGTATAAATTATAATGAACTGTTACAAATTCTGATGGAAGAAAATTTCCTTTTCTATTTTTGTTACAGAAGAAGTAGAAAGTAATGAAAAGGGCAGCAAACCTGAGGAAGAAGAGCAAGTGATACATGAAGATGAAAGACCTGAGAAAAGTAAGCATGTACAAACAAACCTGAAATAGTTTTAAAAATTGTTTCTGCTTTTAAGGCTGTGGAAAATACTTTTCTGTCCATGAGATGCTTGTAAAATTTTTCAGTTTAAGTAAGCCACAGTTAAATCGTTTTGTTGATGGCTAACCCAAGGATCTTTGAAAGTATTAATTATTTCATGTATTTTATTGTTTATTTATTCTTTCCATTGCTCCATAGAAAGATTTAAGCTTACTATTTAGTAAGATGCTATCTGAATATCTTGAGAGAAATTGTTTTAGATTTGCTTTTAGAGCATTGGACCATAGGAATTTTGTCTGGGATGATATAAGCAAATGGAAGTATGTGTCTCAATCTCTACTTAAAGTTCTTAAGCTGTAAAGAGAAGGGGAAATGATGTTACTGAATGTCATTAGGTTGGGTTCTGTAACTCTCCCTGTCATACTGCTCTCCATCTGTGACTATGTAAGTTATTATTTTTTAAAACTTTCAATACTACTACTACTTAATAATAATAAAAGCAACTGTGTTGATAATACTTTATGTACCAGACACAGTTCTAAATTTTTTCCATCTTCTTTTTTTTTAACTTTTTATTTTAATTTGGAGTATTTATTAACAATGTCATGGTAGTTTCAGGTGTACAGCAAAGTGATTCAGTTATACATATACATGTATCAATTCTTTTTCAAATTTTTTTCCCATTTAGATTGTTACATAATATTGAGCAGAGTTCCCTGTGTTATACAGTAGGTCCTTGTTGGCTATCCATTTTAATTATAGCAGTGTGTACATGTCAATCCCACACTCCCTAACTATCCCTTCCCTTCACGCTTCCCCCACCCCCTGGTAACAATAAGTTCATTCTCTAAGAATGTGAGCCTGTTTCTGTTTTGTAAATAAGTTCATTTGTGTCATTTCTTTTTAGATTATGTATGTAAGTGATATCGTATGATATTTCTCTTTCTCTGTTGTGACTTACTTCACTCAGTATGACCATCTCTAGGTCCACCCATGTTGCTGCAAATGGCGTTATTTCATTCTTTTTAATGGCTGAGTAATATTCCATTGTATATATGTACTGCAGCTTAATTATCCATTCCTCTGTCGATAGAAATTTAGGTGGCTTCCATGTCCTGGCTATTGTAAACAGTGCTGCAATGAACATTGGGGTACATGTATCCTTTTGGACTATGTTTTTCTCCAGATATATGCCCAGGAGTGGGATTGAAGGATCATATGGTGGCCCTAGTTTTAGTTTTCTAATGAAACTCCATACTGTTCTCCATAGTGGCTGTACCAATTTACATTCCCACGAACAGTGTAGCAGGGTTCCCTTCTCTGCACACCCTCTCCAGCATTTGTTGTTTGTGGATTTTTTTGGTGATAGCCATTTTGACTGGTGTGAGGTGATATCTTATTGTAGTTTTGATTTACATTTCTCTAATAATTAGCAGTGTTGAACATCTTTTCATGTGCTTCTTGGCCATCTGTATGTCTTCTTTGGAGAAATGTCTATTTAGGTCTCCTGCCCATTTTTTGATTGGGTTGTTTGTTTTGATGATATTAAGCCACATGAGCTGTTTGTATATTTTGGAGACTAATCCCTTGTCAGTCACATCATTTGCAAATATTTTCTCTCCTTCTATGGGTTGTCTTTTCATTGTGTTTATGGTTTCCTTTGCTGTGCAAAAGCTTTTGAGTTTAATTAGTCCCATTTGTTTATTTTTGGTTTTATTTCCATTACTCTGGGAGACAGATTGAAAAAGATATTGCTATGATTTACGTCAGAGTGTTCTGCCTATGTTCTCCTCTAGGAGTTTTATAGTGTTTGGTCTCACGTTTAGGTCTTTAATCCATTTTGAGCTTATTTTTGTGTATGGTGTTAAAGAATGTTCTAATTTCATATTTTTACATGCAGCTGTACAGTTTTCCTAGCACTTGACTATCTTTCCTCCGTTGTATAGTCTTACCTCCTTTGTCATAGATTAATTGACCATAGGTGTGTGGGTTTATTTCTGGGCTTTCTATTCTGTTCCATTGATCTATGTTTCTGTTTTTGTGCCAGTACCATACTGTTTTGATTGCTATAGCTTTGTAGTGTAGTCTGAAGTCAGGGAGCCTGATTCCTCCAGCTCTGTTTTTCTTTGTCAAGATTGCTTTGGCTATTGGGGTCTTTTGTGTCTCCATACAAAGTTTAAGATTTTTTTGTTCTAGTTCTGTGAAAAATGTCATTGGTAATTTGATAGGGATTGCACTGAATCTCTAGATTGCCTTGGGTACTATAGTCATTTTGACAGTATTGACTCTTCGAATCCAAGAACACGGTATATCTTCCCATCTGTTTGTGTCGTCTTCGATTTCTTTCATCAGCGTCTTACGGTTTTTGGAGTACAGATCTTTTGTCTCCTTAGATAGGTTTATTCCTAGGTATTTTATTCTTTTTGATGTGATGGTAAATGGGATTGTTTCTTGAATTTCTCTTTCTGTCTTTTGTTGTTAGTGTATAGAAATGCAACAGATTTCTGTGTATTACTTTTGGAAACTGCAACTTTACCAAATTCATTGATGAGTTCTAACAGTTTTCTGGTAGCATCTTTGGGATTTTCTATGTATAGTGTCATCTGCAAACGGTGGCAGTTTAACTTCTTTTCCAATTTGGATTCCTTTTATTTCTTTTTCTTCTCTGATTGCTGCGGCTAGGACTTCCAAAACTATGTTGAATAAAAGTGGTGAGAGTGGACATCCTTGTCTTGTTCCTAATCTTAGAAGAAATACTTTTAGCTTTTCACCGTTGGGTAAGATGTTAGCTGTAGGTTTGTCGTATATGGCCTTCATTATGTTGAGGTATATTCCCTGTATGCCCACTTTCTGGAGAGTTGTTTTTTTTTTTTTTTTTTTTGCAGTACGCGGGCCTCTCACCCCTGTGGCCTCTCCCGCTGCGGAGCGCAGGCCCAGCAGCCACGGCCCACGGGCCCAGCCGCTCCGTGGCATATGGGATCCTCCCAGACCGGGGCACGAACCTGTATCCCCTGCATCGGCAGGCAGACTCCCAACCACTGCTCCACCAGGGAAGCCCTGGAGAGTTTTTATCATAAATGGGTGTTGAATTTTGTCAAAAGCTTTTTCTGCATCTATTGAGATGATCATATGGCTTTTATTCTTCAGTTTGTTGATGTGGTGTATCACACTGATTGATTTGCGGATATTGAAAAATCCTTGCATCCTTGGATAAACCCCACTTGATCATGGTTTATGGTCCTTTTAATGTATTGTTGGATTCTGATTGCTAGTATTTGGTTTAGGATGTTTGCATCTATATTCATCAGTGATATTGACCTGTAATTTTCTTTTCTTGTGGTATCTTTGTCTGGTTTTGGTATCAGGGTGATGGTGGCCTCATAGTATGAGTTTGGGAGTTCTCTTTCCTCTGCAATTTTTTGGAACATTTTCAGAAGGGTAGCAGTTAGCTCTTCTCTAAATGTTTGATGGAATTTGCCTGTGAAGCCATCAGTTCCTGGACTTTGGTTTGTTGGGAGTTTTTAAATCACAGTTTCAGTTTCAGTGCTTGTGATTGGTCTGTCCGTATTTTCTGTTTCTTCCTGGTTCAGTCTTGGGAGACTGTATCTTTCTAAGAATTTGTGCATTTCTTCCAGGTTGTCCATTTTATTGGCATACAGTTGCTTGTAGTAGTCTCTTATGATCCTTTGTATTCCTGTGGTGTCAGTTGTAACTTCTCCTTTTTCATTTCTAATTTTATTAATTTGAGTGATCTCTCTTTTTTCTTAATGAGTCTGGCTAAAGGTTTATCAATTTTGTTTATCTTTTCAAAGAACCAGCTTTTAGTTTCATTTATCTTTGCTTGTCTCTATATTTCTGCTCTGATCGTTATGATTTCTTTTCTTCTACTAACTTTAGGTTTTGTTTGTTCTTTGGTTGCTTTAGGTGTAGGGTTAGGTTGTTTATTTGAGATTTTTCTTGTTTCCTGAGGTAAGATTATATTTCTGTAAACTTCCCTCTTAGAAATGCCTTTGCCATATTGCAAACAGAGCCATTGTGCTTTCATTTTCACTTGTCTCTAGGTACTTCTTGATTTCCTCTCTGATTACTTCAGTGATCCAGTGGTTGTTCAGTAGCATATTGTTTAGCCTCCACATGCTTGTGTTTTTTACAGTTTTTTTCTTGTAGTTTATTTCTAATCTCATAGCATTGTCATCAGAAAAGATGCTTGATATGATTTCAATTTTCTTAAATTTACTGAGGCTCCCTTTGTGGCCCAGCATGTGGTCAATCCTGGAGAATGTTCCATGTGCACTTGAGAATGTGTATTCTGCTGCTTTGGGATGGAAAACTCTATAAAATCAGTTAAGTCCATCTGGTCTAATGTGCCTTTTAAGGCCTGTGTTTCCTTATTGATTTTCTGCCTGGATGATCTGTCCATTGATGAAACTGAGGTGTTAAAATTCCCCAGTATTATTGTGCTACTGTTGATTTCTCCCTTTATAGCTGTTAGTATTTGCCTTATATGTTGAGGTGCTCCTATGTTGGGTGCATATATATGTACAATTGGTATGTCTTCTTAGATTGATCCCTTGATCATTATGTAGTGTCCTTCTTTGTCTCTTATAGCAGTCTTTGTTTTAAAGTTTGTTTTGTCTGAAATTAGTATTGCTACTCCAGCTTTCTTTCGATTTCCATTTGCATGGAATGCCTTCTTCCATCCTCTTACTTTCAGTCTGTATGTGTCACTAGGTCTGAAGTGGGTCTCTTGTAGACAGCATATATATGGGTCTTATTTTTGTATCCATTCAGCCAATCTGTGTCTTTTGGTGGGAGCATTTAGTCCATTTACATTTAAGGTAATTATCGATATGTATGTTCCTATTCCCACTCTCTTAATTGTTTTGGGTTCGTTATTGTAGGTCTTTTCCTTCTCTTGTGTTTCTTGCCTAGAGAAGTTCCTTTAGCATTTGTTGTAAAGCTGGTTTGGTGGTGCTGAACTCTCTCAGCTTTTGCTTGTCTGTAAAGGTTTTAATTTCTCCATCAAATCTGAGTGAGATCCTTGCTGGGTAGAGTATTCTTGATTGTAGATTCTTCCCTTTCATCACTTTAAATATATCGTGTCACTCACTTCTGGCCTGCAGAGTTTCTGCTGTGAAATCAGCTGATAACCTTATGGGAGTTCCCTTGTATGTTACTTATTGTTTTTCCCTTGTTACTTTTATATTTTTCCTTTGTCTTTAATTTTTTCCAATTCGATTACTATGTGTCTTGGTGTGTTCCTCTTTGGGTTTATCCTGCCTTGGACTCTCTGTGCTTCTTGGACTTGGGTGACTGTTTACCATGTTAGGGGAAGTTTTCAATTATAATCTCTTCATATATTTTCTCAGGTCCTTTCTGTCTCTCTTCTCCTCCTGGAATCCCTATAATGAGAATGTTGGTGCATTTAATGTTGTCCTAGAGGTCTCTTAGATTGTCTTCATTTCTCTTTATTCTTTTTTCTTTATTATGTTCCACGGCAGTGATTTCCACCATTCTGTCTTCCAGGTTACTTATCTGTTCTTCTGCCTTAGTTATTCTGCTTTGATTCCTTCTAGTGTATTTTTCATTTCAGTTATTGTATTGTTCATCTCTGTTTCTTCTTTAGTTCTTATAGGTCTCTGTTAAACATTTCTTGCATCTTCTCAATCTTTGCCTCCATTCTCTTCCTGAAGTCCTTGATCATCTTCACTATCATTATTCTGAATTCTTTTTCCAGAAGGTTGCCTATCTCCACTTCAGTTAGTTGTTTTTCTGGGGTTTTATCTTGTTCCTTCATCTGGGACATAATCCTCTGCCGTTTCATTTTGTCTACCTCTCTGTGATTGTGGTTTTCATTCCACAGGCTGCAGGACTGTAGTTCTTCTTGCTTCTGCTGTCTGCCTTCTGGTAGATGAGGCTATCTAAGAGGCTTGTGCAGGCTTCCTGATGGGAGGGGCTGGTGGTGGGTAGGGCTGGGTTGTGTCTCTCTGGTGGGCAGAGTTCAGTAAAACTTTAATCTGCTTGTCTGCTGATGGGTGGGGCTGTGTTCCTTTCCTTTTCGTTGTTTGGCCTGAGGTGACCCAGCACTCGAGCCTACAGGCAGTTTGGTGGGGCTAATGGTGCCTCTGGGAGGGCTCATGCCAATGAGTGCTTCCCAAAACTGCTGTTGCCAGTGTCTTTGTCCCTGCAGTGAGCCACTGCCACTCCCCACCTCTGCAGGAGACCCTCCAGTGCTAGCAGGCAGGTCTGGCCCAGTCTCCTGTGGGATCACTGCTCTTTTCTCTTGGGTCCTGATGTGCACAAGACCCTAAGAGTGCAGTTTCTGGTTCTCCCAGTCCTGTGGAGGTCCTGCAATTAAATCCTGCTGGCCCTCAAAGCCAGACCCTCTGGGGCCTCCTCTTCCCGTTGCCAGACCCCCAGGTTGGGAAGCTTGACATGGGGCTCAGAACTTTCACTCCAGTGGGAGAACTGTGGTATGATTGTTCTTCAGTGTGTGGGTCACCCACCTGGTGGGTATGGGACTTGATTCTATCACGATTGTGCCCCTCCTATTGTCTCGCCATGGCTTCCCCTTTGTCTTTGGATGTAGGGTATCTTTTTTTGGTAGGTTCAAGTGTTTCTTTGTCAATGGTTGCTCTGCAGTTGTGATTCCAGTGTTCTTGTAAGAAGGGATGAGCGTACCTACTTCTACTCTGCCATCTTGACCTTATCTCTCTGTGACTATGTAAGTTTTGATACAAGGGAAATTGTAGAATAGAATTGGATTTTAATAATAGGCTCATAGATAGTGTGGAGATTTTAATATTTTAATATTTCCCTGTTTCTATATTGAAAAAGAAACCATATAAAATATGTTATGATCTCATGAGTGTTACCAATATTTGAAACAAATTTTCTAAGTGAAGGTCTTTGAATGTTTGTTCTTTACCAAATTTACCTTTATAATGACATTAATTTTATTATTTTTATATATTTGAAATTTATTAGGATATGTTAAGAATAACTAATACTATTTTCCTAAGGCTGGTGATTAAGAAAGAATTTTTCCTAAACTTACTGAGGAAGAAAATTTACTGAGGATGAAGAATTAAATAATTAAAGCTATGCACAGTTAGTAGAAGCATGTGATGTGAGAATAAATACTGAGAAATCTGTGACTTGTGAATGAATACTGTATTTTGTCAGAGAATTCATATACACTAGAGAATTTACTGAAAGGAATGAATTTGAGATGATTTCTTCTCATCCCATATTGTTAGTTGAGCTTCCATCTTAATACGAAGATTTCAAGGAAAAAATGTTCTTTGTTCATGTTGTTTGTACATTTACTTATTTAGTGTTCGGAGGTTCTTATTTAGCATATTGAAAATCATTTCAAGTTTAAGGTAAAAGCTATCTATTTACTTTTCTGATCACAAAAACAATTCATAAAATAATTTATTGAGAGTGCTATTTTGATAGCTAGAAATAATATCTTCCTGAGGATGGAAAGAGGCATTAAGGTCTACGTATGATAAAAACAGCTGACTGGTCATTATGCTTTTTCTTCTCAGGTGAATTTTTTAGAAGAAAACGTTCTAAGTCAGAGGACATGGACAATGTACAGTCCAAACGACGTCGATATATGGAAGAAGAATATGAGGCAGAGTTTCAAGTAAAGATTACAGCCAAAGGAGATATAAACCAGAAGCTACAAAAGGTGTTAGAGATTATAAGTTAAAACCATATTAAACAAAAAACACCACCATCTTTATTCTATTAGATTTTTGACATTACTCTGTATTTTACTGAAATATTCAGCTTTTTCATAGAAAGAAAGAACTTGAAGAAATTGGTTAAGCTTATTACCCTTAATAATTTAATTATAAAATTCCTTATGACTCTTTTGAAGCTAAATAGTTTTTTTGTTTTGTTTTGTCTTTTTAGATATGGTAGTAATTTTAAAAATGGGAGAGAAATTATGGCTTCTTTTCTTTTCTTTTCTTTTCTTTTTTTGTGGTACGCAGGCCTCCCACTGCTGTGGCCTCTTCCGTTGCGGAGCACAGGCTCCGGACGCACAGGCTCAGCGACCATGGCTCACGGGCCCAGCTGCTTTGCGGCATGTGGGATCTTCCCGGAGCGGGTCACGAACCCGTGTCCCCTGCATCGGCAGGCGGACTCTCAACCACTGCGCCACCAGGGAAGCCCATGGCTTCTTTTCTTATTTGCTTTAGTAACAAAACTGAATACCAGTTTTCAGCTTTTATTTTTTCTTCTATATTGAACTTTATTCTAATTGGAAACATTAGAGTCTTAGTGTTAACATTTTAGTTTTTGTAAGTTTTGTCATAAGCTGGTTTCATGGCTATAAGTCCCTATGTTCTAAAATCTTTGTTATGTACCTTAGGCTTAGTATTAAAAATGGTATGGACAAGGCTTTCGAATGACTAGGGAAAGGGAATAAAGTACAGACTTTGGAAACTTCCCCCTATATGTGTTAGACTAGAGATAGAAATAATGAAAATATAAAGTATTTAATATATGTTTTAAGATGTGTTCACAAATATTGATGACAAATGCCTTTTTAAGAGAAGAATAGAAGACTCAGGTGAAAATTTTTCAAGCTCTTATAGATTTAATGGTGAAATTATAAATACTCTAGGCCAGTGTTCCTCTACTCAGATAAAGTATAAATATCCCCATTAGAGAAAGGAACAGAGAGGCAGTACAAAAGTGGCTTTTTTTTCCTCCCAGTGTCTTTTTTCTTTTAACCATATGGTGATAATAATGCTTGTTTAGTCTTTCTTATAGAGCTATTAGAAATATGAAGATAGCTATGAGAAAGCATTTTGAAATATACTTCTGTGTGTACTGAGGGTTTACTCCTCTAGAGCAGTGTAATTTGGGGATGGTCTGTGGGCTGCACTGTATGTCCTGTTTGTTATGGGTCCATAATGAGATAAATATGGAAATTGTGAGCAGGCATTTAGAAATGTTTTATAGGAATTTCATAGTGCAGTGACATTCTTAGTGTCTCTCAAAAATATCATCTGTAACAGATTAGAAAATTTAAAATCTGCTCCTTACCTTCAACTGGTTTCTTTTAAATCACAGTAGAGGGTGTGGGAAGAAAATATTAAAACTTCAATTTCAAAATGTTTTAAAAATTTCACCCTCTGGAAATTTTCTATTTTTAGTACATTTTATTGTGTTATAGTAGATATTATATATGTAGAAGTGGAGGATTTCAGCAGATAGCATTGTGTTATGGATGCCAATATGTTTTTTTTAATTAATATATTAGTACTATCTTATTAGTACTTCAGAATATTTACTGTTTGCTGCTTGCTTGAAATTCCTTTTTTGCTATAACAAAGGAATATGTATTTTTTTAGGTTGTACAGTGGTTGCTGGAAGAAAAATTGTGTGCGCTACAGTGTGGTGTATTTGATAAGACATTGGCAGAATTGAAAACACGAGTGGAAAAGATTGAGTGTAACAAGAGGCATAAAACAGTTTTAACTGAACTACAGGTTTGTACACTGACTTGAATTGCATATCCGTGTGTCATCATTTTTATAACTTACTTTCTGGGATATGTTTTTGAAGTTGACAATAAAGTATATTTAACTTTTAAGTATTAGAAATAAAAGGAGCCTCTATTAGTTTGCTAGGGCTACCATTAACAAAAAGTACCATAAACTGGATGCCTTAAACAACAGAAATGTATTGTCTCATAGTTTTGGAGGCTGGAAGTCCAAGATTAAGCTGTCGTCAGGACTGGTTCTGAGGGCCGTGAGGAAGAATCTGTTCCTTATGTCTACTCTAGCTATAGATGGTTTACTGACAGTCTTTGGCATTCCTTGTCTTGTAGAAGTATCACCCTGATTTCTGACTTCATCTTCACATGGTGCTCTCTCTGTATGTTTGTCTGTTTCCAAATTTTCCCTTTTTACAAGGATACTAGTCATATTGGATTAGGACCCACCCTATTCCAGTATGACCTCATCTTAACTACAGTTGACTCTTGAACAATGTGAAGGTTAGAGGTGCTGTCCCCACCCGCTGCAGTTGAAAATCTGTACACTGGTATCTGCTTCAAAAAATGAAGGAGTTGGGCTTCCCTGGTGGCGCAGTGGTTGAGGGTCCGCCTGCCGATGCAGGGGACACGGGTTCGTGTCCCGGTCCAGGAAGATCCCACATGCTGCGCAGCGGCTGGGTCCGTGAGCCATGGCTGCTGAGCCTGCACGTCCGGAGCCTGTGCTCCGCAACAGGAGAGGCCACAACAGTGAGAGGCCCGCATACCGCAAAAAAAAAAAAAAAATGAAGGAGTTGATAAATGACTCACCCCAGGCAGTAGCTGAAACACTTCAGATAGAATCGGAACTCAAGCCCTAATTCTTTTGATTTCACATCTGTTGATCTCTAATTGAACACAAACTTTTCCCCACACTTAATTTAAAGATCTGTAAAGTGAAAATATAGGTACTATATTGATTGAAAAAAAATCCATGTATAATTGGACCCACACAGTTCAAATCTATGTTGTTCAAGAGTCAGCTGTAATTACCTCTGTGATGACCCTCTTTCCAAATAAGGTCATGTTCTGAGATACTTGGGGTTCAGAGTTTCATATACTTTTGAGATACATAGTTCAACCCATAGCAGAGCTTCAGAAATAATCTGACTTAGTGCATCTTAAACATTTCTTCATTCAGTGAAGAAAGGCTGGCATCATCTCAAATGTCATGAGTACTAAATAATATTTGCTGTGATTCTTTTTATTTCTATCTACTTCTCCCATGAATCGTATTTTTTAAAGATATTAGCTTGTTAATCTATATTTATTAATAATTACTACTTTTAATTTTTTATTAAATACATCTGTATGTTAACGTGTACTGCTAGAGCTTCTAATCAGTTGAAATGAGCACACGGTACCATGGTGCAGTAATTCATTTTATTCCAAGACTAAGAAACTGGAAAATTTTATCAGTACATTCATTCTATATAAGCATAGTCTCAGACGCTGACTTGCAAACCACTTATAGAGCCTTTTTTACAAATGAGGGAGAAGTGGTCTGTGAAAATAAAGTCACTTCTTCACAGTTAAAAGCAAATTGCAACCAAATGTGACTAGAATTTAGGTATTATATTTGGCAGCCTACAAGTTACTTTTCTAGTTTCATATTGTTAGTTTTGTTTACAGTGAGACTTTACTACAAATACTTTATTATTAATAATTTTGTAATGTATCATTTAGGACACCACTAGTCCTGTTTCTTACCTTTAGCAGGTCCTTATATAGTGTTGGATTGTCTCATCATTAAACTTTATTTTACTAGTACTGTTAAGAATTTTGAATGAGAAATTGAAAATGTCTGAAGATTTAAGAAAGTAATTTCATTCGTTGTTTGTTATCACTCCCGTGGCTGCATCTATGGTTTTGTGTTTCTAGAACCTGAGATTTTGACTCTTATAGTCTTATAGTCTTGCTTAAGATGCAAGTCTGCATCTAACATTTAATAAACCTTTGCACTTGGATATTTCTTTGTAGCCTCAGAATCTTTCCAACATCAAACCAATCATCTTCTCCACAAATAAGTCCCCCTTCACATTGTTCCTCTTACTCACAATTCTTGAATTCTTAGAAAAATCTTCAAGGAATATCTTCCCATTGTTCCTGTTATTCACAATTTTTTAGTTCTTGGAAACTGATTCCTCTGTATCACTTCACATATACACAGTGGGTTGCCAAATTACAACTATTTTTGTTTCTTATAAAAGTCTATCTTTTGCTTCTATCTGCAAGGCCATCATTACCCAATTTCTTGATTATAGTAACAACCTTTTACATGACCACTTTGGTACTGCTTTTTTAAGTCTTTGCTGGTCCTTCTCAAGGATTGTACTCATCTTTCTAAAATACTTCTTGTTCATTCTCTTCTGTATAGTCCAGTTTGCTCAACTGTGTACCAGTTTAAACCTGTATTCATTCTTCAGTTTGTAATTTGGATCTCCTAGATTTTGATCTACTTTTCCTAATACCCACCAGTTGCTTCACTGTCCTACAGAGTATTAATGTCCATAGTATTTTTATTTCAGGCCTCTGACTTCATATTGCTTCTCCCGTTCATTTATGATCTGCCCTTACCATGCCATTTATTTAAATTTTACTCAGCCCAATTTAGTTCCCATCTCTTTCTTTGTTTATGGAAGTAAAATTCAGGTAACAATCATTTTAAAGTTTACACTTCAGTGGCATTTAGTACATACACACTGTTGTATGTTCATCATCTCTATCTGGTTCCAAAACATTTTCATCAATCCAGGAGAAGACCTTGTACCCACTGAACAGTCACTTCTCATTTCCCCCTCCCCCTAACCCTCGGGAAGCATGAATCTGCTCTCTGTCTCTACTGAGTTACCTGTGCTGCATATTTCATATGAACAGAATTATACAATATGTGTCTTTTGGTGTCTGGCCTGTTTTTCTTAGCATAATGTTTTTAAGGTTCATATATGTTGAAGCATGTATCAATACTACATTCCTTTTCATAGCTAAGTAATATTTATATTTCTGTACTATTGAAAATAAGTAGGAATTAATTCAAGATGTCAACGTGTGTGTACACACATGCACACACATTTTGTTTATGTATTCTTTGGCTGATGAACATTTGATGGGCATTTGGGTTGTTTCCAGCTTTTGGATATTGTAAATAATGCTGCTGTGAACATTCATATACAAGTATTTGTTTGAATACCTGTTTTCAAATCTTTTGGGCATATACCTAGGAATGGAATTGTGGGTCATATGGTAATTCTTTGTTTAATTTATTGAAGAACATTCAACTTTTTCCCAGATCAGCTACTCCATTTTATATTTTACTCCCCACCAGCAATGTGAGGGTTCCATTTCTACACATCCTTGCCAACACTTGTTACTGTGTATTTTAAAAATTATTATTATAACATCCTAATGGTGTGAAGTGATATTTTATTGTGGTTTTGGTTTGCATTTTCCTAATGGCTAATGATGTTGAACATCTTTTCCTGTGTTTGTTGAACATGTGCATATCTTCTTTAGAGAAATATTTATTCAAGTTCTTTTTGTTTTGTTTGTTTTGCCCTTCTGTTGTTGAGCTGTAAGAGTTCTTTACATATTTTGGATACTGAACACTTAGAAATACACGATTTATAACTATTGATATTCTTACCCACTGTGTAAGTTTTCTTTTCACTTTCCTTTTTTGATAATGTCCTTTAATGCACAGAAGTTTCAAATTTTGATGAAATCTTGTAGACAGCATAGAGTTGGGTCATGATTTATTACCCACTTTGCCAGTCTCTGCCTTTTAATTGGAGAGTTTTTGTCTGTTTACATTTAAATTAGTTACTGATAAGGAAAGACTTACTCCTGCCATTTTATTTGTCTTCCACCTTTTTTCCCCTTAATTCCTACATTACTGCCGCCTTCTGTGATTGATTTTTTTCTAGTGAACCATTTTGATTCCTTTTGTCTTTCTCTTTCTGTAAATTTTTTAGCTTTTTCCTTAGTGATTACTCTGGGGATTACACTTAACATCTTGAATTAATACCTACTTATCTTCAATAGTATACAAAACTGTTCCTTTACAGCCCTGTCCTGCTCAAATCTGTTGAACCTCTCTGGTGAATTTCTTAATTTCAGTTATTATACTTTCAGCTCCAGAATTTATATTTGTTTTCTTTATATAATGTCTGTCTCTTTATTGATATTCTCTATTTGGTGAGACATTATTTTCCTTTTTTTTTTTTTAAAGTTCTTTTTCTGTTGTGTCCTTTAGCTCTTTGAATAGATTTAAAACCATCTGTTTAAAGTCTTTGTCTAGTAAGTCCTATGCCTGAGCTATATTTCTGTTAATTCTTTTTTTTTCTGTGAATAAACCATACTTATTTCTTTGTATACCTCCTAATTTTTTTTGTTGTTACTGTTGAGAACTGGATATTTTAAATATTGTAATGTGGCAGTTCAGAAAATCAGGTTTTCCTGTCCTGTCCAGGGTTTGTTGTTGCTGCTTGTTGTGGTTTGTTGTTTGCTTGCTTAGTGAGTTTTCTCAACTATTTTTGGAAAGTATGTATTCATAATTGTGTGTGACCACTAAAGTCTGTGTTTTATTAGCTTAGTGGTCAGCTTGTGTTTTGACAGTTACCTTAAATGCCTGGAGCTTAAAGAAGGAAAAAAATTACTCTCCCAGGTCTTAGCAGATTGCCTGTTTTGGAGCACTCCTTCCACACTTAATCTAGGCCATTTACAACCTGCTTTATCAGACTTGCCTTATCCTTCTCTTCCTGCTTGCACAGACTCTGAAAGCCAGTCAGAGGTGAAAGCTTAGGGTCTTTTCAGCCCATTTCTGAGCATGCTTTCTGCCCTGGGCATTCAGATATTCTTCTCAATTTCCTGACATGGGTGAGAGCTTTTAAAGCCCCCTTTTGCTGTGTGTCTTTTTTCTGCCCTTTTCTATCCCAGGCTTTTCTTTATATTCTTTGTCCAAATTGTTCTATGCCTCAAGCTGCTGTGCCAATACCAGCACCTTTAAATCTTTTTGGGAAAATCTGTCTGGAATGCTGCCCCAGCCTTGGGAATTACTCAGACTTGGGTGAATCAAAGGCCAGCCTTTGTGCTGGTTCTTGAGGGAGTTACTAGAGAAAATAAGGTGCATATTGCTTCCTGTGGCACTCATAACTTGCTTCAGGTATCCCAGCTGTCATCCTTATAGCTGCTGCTGATCTGGGTGTGGGGAATCATAAAGGACAATTTTAAAAGACCTCAGTGCTGTCATACTGCAAAGTGCAGCTTTATTATTCCCTAAGTCTTCCCTTAGCTATTGTAAGTTTTTGAATAGATTCCAACAATGCTTGCAAGCTAATTAGTTGCTTTGGGGAAGAGACAGCCCTGAATTTCCACTCAGGCATTTTTGGTGATGTCACTTACTCTTTCAATATTTTAATAATTATTGTTTTCAAGTTCTTCAACTTAAAGCCTACTTTATCATATGCTTCAGCAGATAACTGTGTATTTTATTAAATAATTTACTATTTTTAGGTAGAGCTGACAGTAAACTGTTTGAAAATATTGCAGTGTGTATATAGTACTTCTGTATCTCATATCATAGCAGTAGATGAGTACATCTTCCTGATATGCATATATATTCGTTTATTATACCTGACTTCCTTTGGCAGAATCCAGTATAAGTTTTATAGCATTCAAAGTCAAAACACAATTGAAAGCAAATAATCACCCGTGGCTTAGTAGGTATTTTGCTTTAAGGAATACATAATTTAATATTATTAATTTTAGTATTAGTGGCTTCTTCTTTTTTTTAACTCTGCAGTTACAAAAATATAGACTTTTAAAGGACTTGTGATCCTTTGCCATAAGTATAAAAATTTACCATACATTAAAAACTGTGGTAAGAGGATAGAATTGAGTAATGTGGACTTTACCTCTAGAAGGAACTCATGAAGGTCTCCATTCTGCTATAATTTTTAATGTATAAATTTCTCTATAGATAAAGGAAGTTAGATTTTTATGGATTTTCAAATTAGTTGCCATTCTTATGTATTTTTTCAATGGACTAGTTCTTGATTAAAGTCATTTTTAAGTTTTAAATAATAGTTCACTGTGTATTATGACTTTTGTCCATAAAGCCTGTTTGTAATTATTAGCTTATTTTCTGTGTACTAAACATATTTTATAAGAGCTGAAAAAATTGTCAACATTGGAATATATGGAGAATTCATTACATAATTATTTTCTGTGTTAGTTTAGGGATTGTTGCTTTCTGAATCTTGAAAAAGTTTTATGTATTTTCATTTTTTCAGAGATGTCAAATTGTAAGGTAAATCCAAACAGTTATGTCCACGAGTTTTATTATTTTTTAAGTAGGAAAACATATAATTTTTAGGTTTATATATCTTTAATGCATTGTCACATTAGAAATGTAGTGATTTCTAAGAGCATCTTAAAATGCTAACCACCATCATTTGTTGTGGATTCAGTAGTAACTATGTAGTAAAATTAGAAATTATCGACAGATATTTAGCTTTTCTCCTCTCCCAGATGGTACCTTCCCCCAAAACATACTTCCAGGTAATTACAAAGAGGAATTTAAAAATGGACATTCTCAACTCTTTAGGTCAGAACTATAATAATACATTGCATATTAAAACTTGTAAGTTAAAGCTGATGCAGTATTCAAAAGGAAATTTATAACTTTAATTTATTACTAACAAACAGAAAAATAAAAAAGCATTATATGTGCATCTCCTTTGCTAGGGAAAAATAGCAATAACAAACTAAAACCCAGAGAAGGAGGAAGGAGTTAATAGAAATAGCAAAAACGCCGACCCTTTTTGAAGATTGAGCAATAAAGACAAAAGCTTATTGAAAAGCCTTAAAAGTAGATACATTTTTGATCTACAAAGAAAAGTACAAATAAACTGTATAAGGATTCAAAAAGGCAAGAAATAAAGATCTAGAGGAGATTCTTTAAGTTAAGAGAACATTATTATATACAACCTTATACCTATGAAGTCCATTTTATCTAAGAAGAAAGTAGAAAGCTGAAAATTATGAGGAACTCTGTTAAAATTGTAGTCACTTGTAGTGAAAGATCTGTTTCTGAAGAAATCATTAGGCCCCAAAAGCCTTGCCAGAAAATTCTGACAAACATTTGAGGAACAGGTAATTCACTTCTCATATAAACACTTCCAGAGTATAGGAAAAGATGAGGCCTCATTTTATGAAGCACACCCAACTGTGGAATTCTGTGGCGTTAGAAAAGAACAAATATAGGCCAGTTTTATTTTCCAGCATTGGTTTCTCTCATGAATGTAAGGCTGGTTCAATATTAACCATTATATTTCACTGTACTAACAGAAGAAGGATGTAAATTGTGTGATCATCTCAGTAGATACCAAACAAGGAGGATTTGCTAAAACTGACCAGGTGTTGGAAAAAATAGGAGGGAAGTACCTTAAATCTCATAAAGATGATCAGAAACCTGTTATAAATATCATATTTAATAGTGGATCTTTGGAAATATTTCCACTAGAGTTGAGAATAGGACAAGGATGCCTTATCTGTGCTGCTATTTAGAACTTTGGTGACAGGGCAATAAAATAAAACAGGAAAAAGACATGAGGAGTAATAATGGTAAATGATAAACTGTAATGCTTAGCAACTAACTGATAAAAGGAAAACATTTTCTAGTAGCCTTGCTGTACATCAGGAACAACCAGTGGGAAATTGTAATGAGAAAACGGTTTCACATATGGTAGACATTTAAAAATAAGAAAATACTTAAGAATAAACTGAAAAACAAAATTTCAAGACCATTATGAAGAAAACGGACAGAAAAAGAAAGCATGAGTCAACAGTGATCTACCATTTCCTGGATAGGAAGACTTGATTCCTCTCAAATCACTATGCAAATTCAGGATACTCAATATTTCAACTGGATTTTTTAATGGAAAAACTGTCAACACACTCTGGAATCCAATGTTCCATTGGTTATGATTTATAAAATGCCATTTTAAGTAGTTTTAACTGAAAATAGCTTTTTCAGTTTTTTCTTTCAGTCTCTCCTCCCACTCGCCTCCCTCAATGAGTAAATCTGTGGCTGCCTAATCCACGAGAGAATTTTGAGTAATGAATACCACGTGTCTGTTTATTCACTAGCGTTTTTGAGTGCTAACATTTGTTATTAGGCAAACGATATACGATTACTTTTTTTTTTTCCCCACACAGAATTATTTCCTGAGATATTCCTTGGTAAATAACAAAGAAATTCTTGGTTTGCGTAGTTTGCTAAACAAGGCCCCAGTGTGTCTGAATCCCAACAATTTATGCAACTTTTATTTAAACAGGTACCATTGTGCCATTATACAAGAAATGATAGATATGCCTAAGAAACCAAGAGCAAATGAAATAGTAGTAGTAATCAAAGATATAGTAATAGAATATTACCTCCTTCACTAAAAAAATGACTTGTTTATAGAGTTTTTTAAAAGATTTCACAGAATACTTGCCAGAAAAAGAGACCCAATCTTAGATATATTATGACAGATATTTTGAATTATAATTAAAAAATTGTAGTTTCCCTAGATTAAAACAACACAAAAAGTCTGCTCTTTGATTTCTTTTTTATGATATTAAATGGCAGAAGAAAGCATGTCTGTGTCTAAATTTTGTTATTTTTTTCCTCTGCCAGTAGTTTAAATTTTGAAGTGATAAAAAAATTTTTTTAAGAAATATTTGAATATACTATAGATGTATATGACATGAAATTGAAGCTCTCTTTACACTGCCTGCCAATCATAGCCTCTAGAGGTAACCACCGTTAGCTTTGGTGTTTATTCTTCTAGACCTTTCCCCATATATAACATATACAAAATAATGTTTTAAATTTGCTTTCATTTTTAAGGGCAAATAATAATAGTATACATATTATGCAATTTATAGAATACCTACTAGATAGCCTGCCAAAAGAAAAAATGAAAGACATTCTTGTATAAGTTGGAGTACAGAAAACACTTTCTCATATACCTTTCTTGAAAAAATTACTTGAAATATTTTAGTTACAGGAAGGTAAATCCATATTAAGAATTTAAAAAAATGTGCTGTACATGTCCTTGGGTGTTAATAATATGCATAAATAATTAAGTCCTGAGGAAAATCTTCACCTTGGGAGTCATAGGTAATTGATTGCCTAGCCCATATTGGTGGACTTGAATACTTCTTAAGTTTTGGGGTCTTCTTTAGAAGTGACTATTTTGGGAAAAAAGGGTTTAAAAGTAAATAATATTTTCTTTTTATGATATGATTGTATTGGCTAATTGAAATTATCTGGAAGAGCACTTCCTTAGGCAGGCCTCATGAACGCACTCAGAAGTTTAAAATTCTTAAAAATATATTTATCGTAAAATGACAGCAACAGCCACAAGAAAAACAATTGAGTATCATAGCAATGCCTTGGTAAAAGACTTAAAGGAAATAAATACAAAGAAAATATTCATGTGGTGATGGGGTAATTTTTCTATTTTTTTCCTTTCTGCCTCTGGTATTAAATTTTTATGAATATGTATGTGGGCAAAATATGTGATCAGGCAGTGTTTAATAAGCAGTACAAATGATTAATAAAATAATCTCACTGACAAATGTTAACACTAAGAAGGTAACATTTTTGTCAGTTTTTTAAAGGTTAACACAATATGAAATTAAATACTTCAAAGAGTAATATCATGTGAACATTTATATACATTGCTATTGAAAGTGTAAATTAACAAAGCCTGTCTGGAAAGCATTTAGGTAAGAGCCTTAAAAATACACTCTGTCTCAGGAATTCCACCTCTGTGAATGTAGCTTAAGTAAGTAATCTGAAAGAACAAAATTATTAATTGCATGTTATTTGACTACAGCAGTTAGTTAAGAAACAACTGAACACATCCAGTAGGAAAGAGACTGTATAACTAATGATTCAATATATCATACATATACTCATATGTACTATCAATAAGGGATTTATAGATATGCTTACTATACACTTCTCAGTGAGAAAAGTAAGTGTGGTTACAACTGTGTTAAAAAATAACAAACGCAAGCACACATATTCAGAAATATACTGGTTTGTGAGCAAACAACCACAGTTCAAGGAGGAAAAAAGCCAATCTTACAAAATTAAGAGTGTTTACGTTTTTGTTATGATTTTCTGTATTTTTCAGATATATGTTTTACAGTCAACTTGCCTTATTTCCTTTGCTGTTAGCTATCTTCTGAGGATCCTATTACCTGTGGGTTTCTTGTTATGTATGCATGGGTTTCTTTTTAATACTATAATGCCATTTGATTTCCGTCTCATTTTTGCTCTTTTTAGGCCAAGATAGCCAGGTTAACCAAACGCTTTGGAGCAGCCAAAGAAGATCTTAAGAAAAGACAAGAAGTAAGAATTTCTATTCTTGCATAATTAATATTTAGCCTTAAGTGGTAATATTAGGAAGTGCTGATTTAGGAGGAAACTCTTTATTACAGGTCGGAAATTTGCTTTCATACTGTGCACTTCCTGCATGTTGTTTCCAGAGCTGCTACTCTAGAACTAATTATTAACCGTTTCTAATCCTCACTGTTTTCATACATCAGTACATATTAATCTATTTATATAAGGCATTCTTGAAATTGTATTTTCTATCCATCTTTAAAATTGTGTTTTGGGGATTTGCCTTACCTTGTTTCTCTTTTTACATACAGGCATGCCTTGGAGATATTGCAGGTTCAGTTTCAGATCACTGCAGTAAAGCGATTATTGCAATAAAGCGAGTCACAAATTTGTAAAAAATTTTTTCGTTAAAAAGAAGTTATGTTTACGCTACACTATAGTCTATTAAGTGAGCAATGGCATTGTGTCTAAAAAGACAATGTGCATACCTAATTAAGAAATAAAAAACAATGAGAGTAATGTCAAAGATCACTGATCACAGATCACCATAGCAATATAATAATAATATAAAATATTGAAATATTGCAAGAATTACCAAAAAATGTGACACAGAGATGCAAAGTGAGGAAATACTGTTGGAAAAATGGTGCCTATAGACTTGCTTGATGCACGTTGGCATAAACCTTCAATTTATAAAAAATGCAGTATCTGCGACGTGCAGTAAAACAAGGTATGCCTGCATTTGCCAGTATCCTAGTCTAGACTATTATTTCCTCCAAAATGTTTTAGTATACACTGCCTCAAGTAGCCTGGTTCTCTTCCTTTTTTCCCCCATGTAGTTTAGTCCAAGTGTCATAGCATAGCACACAAACTAGTCTGTAGCCACACTTTTGCTTTTGTTGTTTCCTTAGTTATTCAGTAATATGTATTTTTAGTATAGCACTTGTACATTGCACTATTGTTTTTAGTTCAATTTCTTTCTTTTCCTCCTCTTTTCTTTTTTTTAATCATTTGAGCAAGTTACATTTCTTTGTGTCTTGATATCTTCATTGCCTGGGACATAGTAATTGCCAATAATAATTATTTCAGTAGTAGTCATTATTACTGTAGGATTTTTCTGTCTTGAATCATTTTCATATCTTCTTTACTTGACTTTTTAAAACAAAATTTACTTTGAAATAATGATAGATACATAGGAAGTTGCAGCAATAATACGTAGACTCCTATGAACCCTTCACTCAGCTTCCCCCAATGGTGAAATCTTCTATAATTGTAGTACAATATCAAAACCAAGAAATTGTTACAATTCTATTAAATAGTTTTGTAGACCATACCAGTTTCCACCAGTTTTTACACGAATTAATTGTGTGTGTGTGTGTTTCTACGCAGTTTGATCTCATGTATAGATTTATATAACCTGCCACCACCGTCAAGATACAGAACTGTTCCCTCACCATAAAGGGACTCCCTCATGCTGTTCTTTTACAGTTTCAACCTTGCTTTAACCCTACCCTCACTCCCTGTACCCTGGCAACTACTAATCTGTTCTGCATCTCTGTATTCTTTTTTTTTTTTTCCCAGCACCACTTATTGAAGAGGCTGTCTCTTCTCCATTGTATATTCTTGCCTCCTTTATCAAAGATAAGGTGACCATACGTGCATGGGTTTATCTCTCTTCTATTGGTTTTTTTTTTTTTTTTTTTTTTTGCCGTACACGGGCCTCTCACTGCTGTGGCCTCTCCCGTTGCGGAGCACAGGCTCCGGACGCGCAGGCTCAGCAGCCATGGCTCACGGGCGCAGCCGCTCCGCGGCATGTGGGATCTTCCCGGACCGGGGCACGAACCCGTGTCCCCTGCATCGACAGGCGGACGCTCAACCACTGCGCCACCAGGGAAGCCCAACTGATAGTTTTTATCTTTGTTTACACAGGCTATTCTCATCAAACCCTCATTTGGCCACAGCCAAAGATTTTTTAATTATGGTCCTCTTCGATGATGTAATTAATTCTCTGATTTTAAACTCCACTTTCTCAGCTTTGTTTTTTTGTCACAGTATAAAAACTAAGCTGTTTTATTTCTTATATTAGAAAATTGGTATAAATCTTTGTTTAACCTTTATTTGCTATGCATCAACCAAATATAGGAGTTTGAAATTTTTCCATTGTTTTGTGCAATATGAATTTCCATTTTTTCCTTTCATCCTGTGTCTGAACTAAGCAGTGCTGCCCACCGTGTACTTTTCCAGTGTTTATGCATATCAAATTTGTTCTCAAATCTACTTTCCAAGTCTTGTTTGTTTAGTTAAAGAAGACAGGCAGAGACCTTAAGGAATAAAAATGAAAATATTACAATCCATGAAAAGTTTGTCTTGAAGGGCTACAACTGGTATGGAAACAAGGACAAATACTGTGTAATTCCTAAAGATTGGAAAAGATTAATTTGCACAGTTAGTATATGTGGCACTTGAAGGAAATGTTAAGGTGTAGTATTCAGTTTTTCAAATTTTGTTCCTTCCTTCTTTAGTTTGTGAACAAGGCCAATTTTAAATTTCAAAACTTGGACATCTTTCTAACTCATTCTTGTTAATGTTTTCTTCTTGTGAGAGAGATGTGTAGAAATTTCAAAGATTTTGTTCTTTCGTGTTTAATTCCCTTTAATTATGGTATCCACTGTACTTTTACATCTGTGTCTTGCTGTTTTAAAAATAAGACATGTAGAAAGAATGTTTAGAACTTTATCCTGAAAATAACTAAACAAACAATGGCACTTCAGATGCTTTTCTTCTATTTAGATTTGTTCCTTGGTCCTTTGATATTAACCAGTTAATAGTGAACCCCACTATTCAGGTTTGTCTTAAAACATTTTCTATTAATTTCGGAAAGAATAGAAAATCCTCATAGGCAGTTTGCTATTAAGACCACACGCATAATCTAATCTATTTTACTCCTCTATGACTGATACCTTTAACTTTCATCCTTTCTAGTTTTTTACTGCAAAATAAATATCAAGATATTTTTCATCCTTTATCTATGAAAATCAATGACATAATTGATTCTCAAACAAATTTTAGATTGAATCTAAATCCTACATTTCAATTTTTTATTAAAAAATATTTTAAATTCTTTTTACTTTAATTATGATAGAAATAGTTAACATAAAATTTACCTTTTTTTTCGGTTGTTGTTCTTTTTTTTTTATTTTTGTGGTACGTGGGCCCCTCACTGCTGCGGCCTCTCCCGTTGCGGAGCACAGGCTCCGGACGCGCAGGCTCAGCGGCCATGGCTCACGGGCCCAGCCGCTCCGCAGCACATGGGATCCTTCTGGACCAGGGCACAAACCCGCGTACCCTGCATCGGCAGGTGGACTCCCAACCACTGCGCCACCAGGGAAGTCCAAAATTTACCATTTTAAATTCTAAAACTCAGTAGTGTTACCTTTGTTAACATTGTTGTGTAACAGATCTCTAGAAATTTTTCATCTTGCAAAACTGAAACTGTACCCATAGAACCCATTTCCCCTCCCTTTTAACCCCTGGAAACTATTGTTCTACTTTGTTTCCATGATTTTGACTACTCTAGATATCTCATAAGTGCAGTCATACAGTATTTGTTGTTTTGTGACTACCTTATTTCACAAAACGTTATGTCCTCAAGGTTCATCTGTGTTACAGCATGTGACAGGATTTCCTTTTTTAAGGCTGAATAATACTCCATTGTATGTATATACCACATTTTCTTTATCCATTTATGTATTGATGGATATTTGGGCTGCTTTCAACTCCTGGCTCTTATGAATAATGCTGCAGTGAACATTGGTGTGACCTCTTTGACTTCTTGGAGATCAAAGTCTTGGATGTATATACCCAGAAGTGAACTTGCTGGGGCATATGGTAATTCTGTGACTAGTTTTTTGAGGAGCCTCCACTCTTCTTTAGCAGCCACACCATTTTACATTCCTATCAGCAGGACACAAGGGTTCCCATTTCTGTACATTCTTGTCAGCACTTGCTTTTTTTCTGTTTTGTGTTAGTGACCACCCTAATGGATGCGAGGCTGTATCTCAATGTGGTTTTGATTTGTATTTCTCTGATTAGTGATGCTGAGCATCTTTTCATATGCTTGTTGGTCATTTTGCATATTTTCTTTGGAGAAATGTTTATTCAGGGCCTTTAGCCATTTAAAATCTGGTTACTTGTATTTTAGTTGTTAAGTTGTAGGAGTTCTTTATATGTTCTGGACATTAACGCCTTACCAGATACATGATTTGCAGTTATTTTCTCCCATTCCATAGGTTTCCTTTTCACTCTGTTGATTGTTTCCTTTCATGTGCAGAAAATTTGGTTTGATGTAATCTTCTTTGTCTTTTCATGCTTTTGTTGCCTTTGCTTTGATCCAAGAAATCGTTGCCAAGTCCAATGTCATGAAGCTTCCCCCTGTGCTTTCTGTTAGGAATTTCATAGTTTTAGGTTTTACATTTAGGTCTCTAATCCATTTGGAGTAAATTCTTGTATATGGTTTAATGGTCTAACTTAATTCGTTTGCATTTGGATATCCAGTTTTCACACCATTTGTTAAAAGACTGTCATTTCCCCATTGTGTAGCCTTGGCACCCTTGTAGAACATCATTTGAGTGTATACATAAGAGTTTATTTCTGGGATCTCTATTCTGTTTCACAGGTTTATGTGTCTGTCTATATTCCAGCACCGAACTGTTTTGATTACTGTAGCCTTTTAAAATCAGAAGGTATGAAGCCTTCAGCGTTGTTCTTTTTTCAGATTGTTTTGGCAATTCAGGGTTTCTTGAGATTCCATATGAATTTTAGGATGCTTTTTCCTACTTCTGCAAAAAATGACAGGGATTTTGGTTGGCATTGCATTGAAAGTTTTGACCACTTTGGATAGGATGGACATTTTAACAATATTAAGTCTTTCAATCCCCATGAATATGTCTTTCCGTTTATTTGTGTCTTTTATTTCTTTCAACAAGGTTTTGTAGTTTTCAGTGTAAAGGTCTTTTACTGTCTTGGTTAAGTTTGCTCCTAAATATTTTATTCTTTCTAGTGATATTGTAATGGGATTATTGTCTTAATTTCTTTCTCAGATTGCTCATTATTTGTATATAGATGTACATTGGATTTCTTTTTTGTTGTTGAGGTATAGTTGATTTACAATATTATATAACTCTCAGGTGTACAACATAGTGATTCACAGTTTTTAAAAGTTATACTCCCTTTATAGTTGTTACGAAATATTGGCTATATTCCCTGAGCTGTACAGTATATCCTTGTAGCTTATTTATTTTATACATAATAGTTTGTGCCTTTTAATCTCCTATCCCTATCTTGCCCCTCTCCCACTTCCTCTCCTCACTGGTATCCACTAGTTTGTTCTCTATATCTATGAGTCTGTTTCTTTTTTGTTATATTCAATAATTTATCTTAGCTTTTACATTCCACATGTAAGTGATTTTTCGTGTTGATTTTCTATCCTGTAGCATTGCTGAATTCATTTATTAGTTCAGACTTTTTCGTGTGTGTGTGGCTTCTTTAGGGTTATCTAAATATAAGATGTCATCTGTGAACAGTGATACTTTTACTCCTTTCGATTTGGCTGCCTTTTATTTATTTTTCTTGCTTAATTGCTCTTGTGAGGCCCTTCCAGTGCCATGCTGAAGAAATTGGTGAGAGCATGCAAACTTACCTTGTTCCTTATCTTAGAGGGAAAGCTTTCAGTTATTCACCATTGAGTATGATATTAGCTATGGGCTTTTGACATATGGTCTTTTTAATATTGAGGGAGTTTCCTAACTTGTCGAGTGTTTTTATCATGAGAAGGTGTTGAATTTTGTCAAATGCTTTTTCTGCAACAATTGAGAAAATCATGTGGGTTTTTTTCCCTTTATTCTTTTAATGTAGAGTATTACGTTGATTGTTTTTCATATGTTGAGCTATCCTTGTATTCCAGGGATAAATCCTACTTTGCCATGTTGTGTAATTCTTTTTAATGTGCTGATGAATTTTATATGCTAGCATTTTGTTGAGAATTTTTGTATATATGTTTATCAGGGATATTAGCCTGTAATTTTCTTTTATTTTGGTGTCTTTGGCTTTGGTATCTGGATGATGTGGGCTTCATAAACTGAGTTTGGGAGTGTTCCCTCCACTTCAGTTTTTTGGAAGAGTTGAGAAGGGCTGTTGTTGATTTTCTTTAACTGGTAAATTCTCCAGTGAAGCCATCTGGTACTTGACTTTTTTGGTTGTTAGGATGTTTTTGATTACTGATTCAATCTCTGTACTTGTTTAGGTCTGTTCAAGTTAATTTCTTCTTGATTCGGTCTTAGTAGGTTGCATATTTCTAGGAAGTTATCCATTTCTTCTAGATTATCCAGTTTGTTGCCACAGTGGTGTCTTATGATCCTTCTCTTTCCGTGACATCAGTTATAATGCCTCCTGTTTCATATACGATTTTGTTTATTTATGCCTTCTTTCTTTTTTCTTAGGTAATCTAGATAAGGTATTACCAATTAAAATTTTTTTTCTATTGATTTTATATTGTCTATGTCATTTATTTCTGCTGTAATCTTTATTGTTTCCTTCCTTCTTATAACTTGGAGTTTAGTTTGTTTTTTTCTTTTCTAGTTCCTTGAGGTGTAAAGTTAGGCCGTTGATTTGAGGGTTGTTGTTGTTTTTTTTTTTTTTGTAAGCATTTACGACCACAAACTTTTCTCTTAGTACTACTTTTGCTGCATGAATTTTCCCATAAATTTAGTATGTTGTGTTTTTGTTTATATATATCTCAGATATTCTCTAGTATCCATTGTGATTTCTTATTTTACTCACTGGATTTTTAAAAGTTTTCCACATATTTGTGACTTTTTTCCATTTTCCTTATGATGTTGATTTCAAGTTTTATTCCATTGTGATTCACAAAGATATTTGGTATGGTTTTCATTGTTTTAAATGTGTTCGGGCTTGTTTTGTGACCTAATACATGATCTATACTGGAGAAAGTTCTGTGTGTGCTTGAGAAGAATGTGTGTTGGGTGAAAATTTCTACATTTGTCTGTTTGATCTTTAGTCTTGTTCATTTCTAGGGATTCCTTACTGATTTTCTGTCTGGAACATCTATCCATTATATAAAGTGATGTTCTGAAGACTCCTACTATTATGGTGTTTCTGGTTTTCTGTAAAAAAAAAACCAATTTTTACATACTATATTTGGAGGCATAGATGATATGTCCATATATATGTATAAATGTTATATCTGGTCAGTTGACTTTTCATTATGTAGTGTCCTTCTTTGTCTCTTGTAATAGTTTTTGATTTCAAATGCATT
Organism: Aethalodelphis obliquidens; assembly: GCF_003676395.1. Classification (NCBI taxonomy): domain Eukaryota; kingdom Metazoa; phylum Chordata; class Mammalia; order Artiodactyla; family Delphinidae; genus Aethalodelphis; species Aethalodelphis obliquidens. The sequence goes on along the minus strand of NW_020837980.1, from coordinate 16,953,961 downwards.
TTGTCTTAAATACGTATGGTCCCCTCTACTTTGTTTTGCTTACCATTTGAATGGAATATCTTTTTCCTTACTTTTACTTTCAGCCTATTTGTGTCTTTAGACCTAAAGTGTTCCTCTTGTTGATAGCAGGATCTTGGTTTTTTTTGTTTTTGTTGTTGTTTTATTGAATCCATTAAGCCAGGGTATATCTTTCTATGGAGAATTTAATCCATTTGGATTTAAAGTAATTATTGTAGGGACAAACTTATTATTGCCATTTTGTTGAATATTTTCTGTTTGTCTTGGAGCTGTTTTGTCTGTCTTCAGTTTTTTCTTACTTCCTGTGTGTTTTGTTTATTTTCTTAATTAGTAGTGTCAGTGCTTTAATTCATTTCTCATTTTTTTGTGTATCTTCTATAGGTATTTTCTCTGTCATTACCATGGGGATTACATAAAATATCTTAAGTTTACACCTATTTTAAACTAGTAACAACTTCAGTCACATGTTTCCTCCCACTACTTTATGTTATTGATATCATACATAATATCTTTTTGTATTGTGTATACTTTTTTTTTTTTTTGCGGTACGCAGGCATCTCACTGCTATGGCCTCTCCCGCCACGGAGCACAGGCTCCGGACGTGCAGGCTCAGTGGCCATGGCTCACGGGCCCAGCCGCCCTGCGGCATGTGGGATCTTCCCAGACCAGGGCACGAACCCATGTCCCCTGCATTGGCAGGCAGACTCTCAACCACTGCGCCACTGCGCCACCAGGGAAGCCCTGTATTGTGTATACTTTAACATAGATTTACAATTATATTTTATACTTAAATTCTGTACCAGAATTATATGATTTTTGCACCAACTTTACAGTAATGCAGGATTCTGCATTTGTTTGTGTATTTACTTTTACCAGAGAATTTCATATTTTCATTTGCTTTCAAGTTGCTGTCATGTCCTTTCTTTTTTTTTCTTCAGTAAACATTTAATCTTCTTTCCTACAGCATTTGTGAACATAATTTATGAACTATAACATATATACACACATATATACACATGTATTCACACATAGATATATATAATATATATTAGCTTGATGAACTTTTACCAAATAAACATACCAATATTACTATCACTGAGATTAAAAACTACATTATTACAACCCTATAAACTTCCCCATTGCTCTCTCCCAGTCATTACCCTTTCCCGAAAGGTAACCTATTCTGTCTTTATATAAGATTTATGTCAGTGGATTCATAGAGCTTTTAATCTTTTGTGCCTGGATTCTGTCTTTCAACATTATGCTTTTCAGATTTTTATGTGTTGTTTTGAATAGCTGTAGTTAATTCATTTTTAGTCTGAATGTTACACAATTTATTTATCCTGTTTGCTGTTGAGGGACATATGTACTGTTTTCAGTTTCTGGCTATTTCACATAATGTGCCATGAGCATCTGTGCAAGTGTCTGGTGCTCACAAGCACGTATTTCTGTGAGCTGTATAACTTGAAGTGGAAATGCTGGGTCAAAGGATGTGCATATCTTCAGACTGAGTGGATAATGACAAACTTTTCCAAAGTGGTTGCACAGTTTGCATCCATACCAGCAATGCTGGAGAGTTTTCATTATTCTGTATCCCCACAAATACGTGCTATTGTCTGTTTTGGAACAGCAACAACAAATAGCCAATATAATGGTGTGTAATGATATACCACTGTGGTTTTAAAGTGAATTTTCCTATTCACTAATGATGTTGAATAGTATTTATCATGGTCTGAGTGTGGGTTGGAAGAAGAATTTCCAGAAACGAAGTATTTTAGAAAAGAGTGGGTTTCTTGAGAACAAAGAGCAGAGTTAGTGAGGGGTGCTGCAAATACAGCGGGCCGAGCTCCTGATAGATCAGGGAGAGCCGATCCTCTTTGTGAGCTAGTAGCCAACTTTTATAGCCTCAGGACAAAGAAAATTCCTGCTGGCAAGATGGCATTAGGTCATTCTTGTCAGGATGCTCTGAGGTTACTACATGGTGATTATTTTGCTTAATACGGAGTCGGGGGCTGTCTGGTTTAGATTAGGAGAGCTCATGGCAACAGTTGCAGTGGGGGCTTGGTTAATTCTGGAATTTTTGTCCTGTGTCCTTGATACAGGGTGTCCTTGACGTAGGGCTCAACAGTATTTCATAAGTTTATCAGTTATTTGGATGTCCTCTTTTATGCCTTTTGTCAGTTATCTAAAACTGGTTGCTGAATGTAAAATGGATGGCTAGTGGGAAGCTATAGCACAGGGAGATCGGCCTGATGCTCCGCGATGACCTAGAGGGGTGGGACAGGGAGGGTGGGAGGGAGACGCGAGAGGGAGGGGACATGGGGACAAATGCATACGCATACCTGACTCACTTTGCCGCACAGCAGAATCCAACACAACACTGCAAAGCAACCACACTCCAACAAAGATACAAAAAAATAAAACCGGTTGCTGTTTTTTCTTATTGATTTACAGTGGTGCTTTATATATGTGAAATATAAGTCCTTTGTCTAATATATGGCTTGCAAACATCTTCTACTTTTCACTCCTAAAGTTGTCTTTTGATAAACAGAATAATGTAGTCTTTATGATCTTTCCTTCAATGCTTATTACTCTTTGTGTTCTGTTTAAGAAAGGTTATAAAGATATGTCTTATGCTATCATCTAGGCACCTTATATTTTTACCTTCCACATTTGGATCTAATCTATCTGGAATTAACGTGTGTGTGTGTGTGTGTGTATGTGTGTGTGTGTATCCTATGTGATAGAGATTAAGATTCATATTTTAAAATATGGATGTCTCATTCACCCAAGAAATACTTAATGTAAAGATCATACTTTCCCATCACTCTACCAATGTCATTGTTCTTCAGGATTGCTGTGACTATTGTAGAGCCCTTGAATTTTCATATCAATTTTAGAATCACCTTGTCATTTTCCATTAAAAAATTTCAGGAGAACTTCGAATGGGATTGTATGAGATCTTTAGGTCAATATGGAGGAAAATTGACATCTTTGCAACACTGAGTCTTTCATTACTTTTGATACTTTTCATTATCAAAACTACATCTTTAGTTTCTCTCAGTAATGCTTTTTTGCTTTCTATATTGAGTTTTGAACATCTTTGATTAGATTTATTTCTTTGTATTCATTTTCTGGGTATAAGTATCATTTAAAAATAGTGTCATGTTAAAAAGTTTCATTTTCAAATTCTTTTTGAATGATATGTAAAAATACAATTTGTTCTGGTATCTCAATGCTTTTGCTAAATTCACTTATTAATTCTAATAGATCACATATATTCTTTTAGGTTTCTGTATTATTATGTCACCTGTGTCATCTTCCATTCCTTTTTTTTTTCTTTTTACACCTTTATTGGAGTATAATTGCTTCACAATGGTGTGTTAGCCTCTGCTGTACAACAAAGTGAATCAGCCACACATACACACACGTTCCCACATCTCCTCCCTCTTGCGTCTCCCTCCCTCCCACCCTCCCCATCCCACCTCTCCAGGCGGTCACAAAGCACTGAGCTGATCTCCCTGTGCTATGCGGCTGCTTCCCACTAGCTATCTACCTTACGTTTGGTAGTGTATATATGTCCATGCCTCTCTCTCTCCTTGTCACAGCTTACCCTTCCCCCTCCCCATATCCTCAAGTCCATTCTCTAGTAGGTTTGCGTCTTTGTTCCTGCCTTACCCCTAGGTTCTTCATAACATTTTTTTTCTTAAATTCCATACATATGTGTTAGCATACGGTATTTGTCTTTCTCTTTCTGACTTACTTCACTCTGTATGACAGACTCTAGGTCTATCCACCTCATTACAAATAGCTCAATTTCGTTTCTTTTTATGGCTGAGTAATATTACATTGTACATATGTGCCACATCTTCTTTATCCATTTATCCGATGATGGACACTTAGGTTGTTTCCATCTCTGGGCTATTGTGAATAGAGCTGCAATGAACATTTTGGTACATGACTCTTTCTGAATTATGGCTATCTCAGGGTATATGCCCAGTAATGGGATTACTCGGTCATATGGTAGTTCTATTTGTAGTTTTTTAAGGAACCTCCATACTGTTCTCCACAGTGGCTGTATCAATTTACATTCCCACCAGCAGTGCAAGAGGGTTCCCTTTTCTCCACACCCTCTCCAGCATTTATTGTTTCTAGATTTTTTGATGATGGCCATTCTGACTGGTGTGAGATAATATCTCATTGTAGTTTTGATTTGCATTTCTCTACTGATTAATGATGTTGAGCATTCTTTCATGTGTTAGTTGGCAGTCTGTATATCTTCTTTGGAGAAATGTCTACTTAGGTCTTCTGCCTATTTTTGGATTGGGTTGTTTGGTTTTTTGTTATTGAGCTGCATGAGCTGCTTGTAAATTTTGGAGATTAATCCTTTGTCAGTTGCTTCATTTGCAAATATTTTCTCCCAATCTGAGGGTTGTCTTCTGGTCTTGTTTATGGTTTCCTTTGCTGTGCAAAAGCTTTAAAGTTTCATTAGGTCCCATTTGTTTATTTTTGTTTTTATTTCCATTTCTCTAGGAGGCAGGTCAAAAAGAATCTCGCTGTGATTTATGTCATAGAGTGTTCTGCCTATGTTTTCCTCTAAGAGTTTGATAGTTTCTGGCCTTATATTTAGGTCTTTAATCCATTTTGAGCTTATTTTTGTGTATGGTGTTAGAGAGTGATCTAATCTCATACTTTTACATGTACATGTCCAGTTTTCCCAGCACCACTTATTGAGGAGGCTGTCCTTTCTCCACTGTACATTCCTGCCTCCTTTATCAAAGATAAGGTGACCATAGGTGCATGGGTTTATCTCTGGGCTTTCTATCCTGTTCCATTGATCTATGTTTCTGTTTTTGTGCCAGTACCATACTGTTTTGATTACTATAGCTTTGTAGTATAGTCTGAAGTTAGGGAGCCTGATTCCTCCAGCTCCATTTTTCATTCTCAAGATTGCTTTGGCTATTCAGGGTCTTTTGTGTTTCCATATAAATTGTGAAAGTTTTTGTTCTAGTTCTGTGAAAAATGCCAGTCGTAGTTTGATAGGGATTGCATTGAATCTGTAGATTGCTTTGGGTAGTAGAGTCATTTTCACAATGTTGATTCTTCCAATCCAAGAACATGGTATATCTCTCCATCTATTTGTATCATCTTTAATTTCTTTCATTAGTGTCTTATAATTTTCTGCATACAGGTCTTTTGTCTCCTTAGCTAGGTTTATTCCTAGATATTTTATTCTTTTTGTTGCAATGGTAAATGGGAGTGTTTTCTTGAGTACACTGTCAGATTTTTCATCATTAGTGTATAGGAATGCCAGAGATTTCTGTGCATTAATTTTGTATCCTGCTACTTTACCAAATTCATTGATTAGCTCTAGTAGTTTTCTGGTAGCATCTTTAGGATTCTCTATGTATAGTATCATGTCATCTGCAAACAGTGACAGCTTTACTTCTTCTTTTCCAATTTGGATTCCTTTTCTTCTCTGATTGCGGTGGCTAAAACTTCCAAAACTATGTTGAATAAGAGTGGTGAGAGTGGGCAACCTTGTCTTGTTCCTGATCTTAGTGGAAATGCTTTCAGTTTTTCACCATTGAGGATGATGTTGGCTGTGGGTTTGTCATATATGGCCTTTATTATGTTGAGGAAAGTTCCCTCAATGCCTACTTTCTTCAGGGTTTTTATCATAAATGGGTGTTGAATTTTGTCAAAAGCTTTCTCTGCATCTATAGAGATGATAATATGGTTTTTCTCCTTCAATTTGCTAATATGGTGTATCACGTTGATTAATTTGCGTATATTGAATAATCCTTGCATTCCTGGAATAAAGCCCACTTGATCATGGTGTATGATCCATTTAATGTGCTGTTGGATTCTGTTTGCTAGTATTTTGTTGAGAATTTTTGCATCTATGTTCATCAGTGATATTGGCCTGTAGTTTTCTTTCTTTGTGACATCCTTGTCTGGTTTTGGTATCAAGGTGATGGTGGCCTCATAGAATGAGTTTGGGAGTGTTCCTCCCTCTGCTATATTTTGGAAGAGTTTGAGAAAGATAGGTGTTAGCTCTTCTCTAAATGTTTGATAGAATTCGCCTGTGAAGCCATCTGGTCCTGGGCTTTTGTTTATTGGAAGAGTTTTAATCACAGTTTCAATTTCAGTGTTTGTGATTGGTCTGTTCATATTTTCTATTTCTTCCTGATTCAGTCTTGGCAGGTTGTGCATTTCTAAGAATTTGTCCATTTCTTCCAGGTTGTCCATTTTATTGGCATAGAGTTGCTTGTAGTAATCTCTCATGAACTTTTGTATTTCTGCAGTGTCAGTTGTTACTTCTCCTTTTTCATTTCTAATTCTATTAATTTGAGTCTTCTCCCTTTTTTTCTTGATGAGTCTGGCTAATGGTTTATCAATTTTGTTTATCTTCTCAAAGAACCAGCTTTTAGTTTTATTGATCTTTGCTATCGTTTCCTTCATTTCTTTTTCATTTATTTCTGATCTGGTTTTTATGATTTCTTTCCTTCTGCTAACTTTGGGGTTTTTTTGTTCTTCTTTCTCTAATTGCTTTAGGTGCAGGGTTAGGTTGTTTATTCGAGATGTTTCCTGTTTCATAAGGTAGGATTGTATTGCTATAAACTTCCCTCTTAGAACTGCTTTTGCTGCATCCCATAGATTTTGGGTCGTCGTGTCTCCATTGTCATTTGTTTCTAGGTATTTTTTGATTTCCTCTTTGATTTCTTCAGTGATCACGTCGTTATTAAGTACTGTATTGTTTAGCCTCCATGTGTTTGTATTTTTTACAGATCTTTTCCTGTAATTGATATCTAGTCTCATAGCATTGTGGTTGGAAAAGATACTTGATACAATTTCAATTTTCTTAAATTTACCAAGGCTTGATTTGTGACCCAAGATATGATCTATCCTGGAGAATGTTCCATGAGCACTTGAGAAAAATGTGTATTCTGTTGTGTTTGGATGGAATGTCCTATAAATATCAATTAAGTCCATCTTGTTTAATGTATCATTTAAAGCTTGTGTCTCCTTATTTATTTTCATTTTGGATGATCTATTGGTGAAAGTGGGGTGTTGAATTCCCCTACTATGAATGTGTCGCTGTCGATTTCCCCTTTTATGGCTGTTAGTATTTGCCTTATGTATTGAGGAGCTCCTAAGATGGGTGCATAAATATTTAGAATTGTTACATCTTCTTCTTGGATCGATCCCTTGATCATTATGTTGTGTCCTTCTTTGTCTCTTCTAATAGTCTTTATTTTAAAGTCTATTTTGTCTGATACGAGAATTGCTACTCCAGCTTTCTTTTGGTTTCCATTTGCATGAAATATCTTTTTCCATCCCCTCACTTTCAGTCTGTATGTGTCTCTAGGTCTGAAGTGGGGTCTCTTGTAGACAGCAAATATATGGGTCTTGTTTTTGTATCCATTCAGCCAATCTGTGTCTTTTGGTGGGAGCATTTAGTCCATTTACATTTAAGGTAATTATCGATATGTATGTTCCCATTTCCACTTTCTTAATTGTTTTGGGTTCGTTATTGTAGGTCTTTTCCTTCTCTTGTTTTTCTTGCCTAGAGAAATTCCTTTAGCAGTTGTTGTAAAGCTGGTTTAGTGGTGCTGAACTCTCTCAGCTTTTGCTTGTCTGTAAAGGTTTTAATTTCTCCATCAAATCTGAATGAGATCCTTGCTGGGTAGAGTAATCTTGGTTGCAGGTTTTTCCCTTTCATCACTTTAAATATGTCCTGCCAGTCCCTTCTAGTTTGCAGAGTTTCTGCTGAAAGGTCAGCTGTTAACCTTATGGGGATTCCCTTGTGTGTTATTTTTTGTTTTTCCCTTGCTGCTTTTAATATGTTTTCTTTGTATTTAATTTTTGACAGTTTGATTAATATGTGTCTTGGCGTATTTCTCCTTGGATTTATCCTGTATGGGACTCCCTGTGCTTCCTGGACTTGACTAACTATTTCCTTTCCCATATTAGGGAAGTTTTCAACTATAATCTCTTCAAATATTTTCTCAGTCCCTTTCTTTTTCTCTTCTTCTTCTGGAACCCCTATAATTCGAATGTTGGTGCGTTTGATGTTGTCCCAGAGGTCTCTGAGACTGTCCTCAGTTCTTTTCATTCTTTTTTCTTTATTCTGGTCTGCAGTAGTTATTTCCACTATTTTATCTTCCAGGTCACTTATCTGTTCTTCTGCCTCAGTTACTCTGCTATTGATCCCATCTAGAGTATTTTTAATTTCATTTATTGTGCTGTTCATCGTTGTTTGTTTCATCTTTAGTTCTTCTAGGTCCTTGTTAAATGTTTCTTGCATTTTGTCTATTCTGTTTCCAAGATTTGGGATCATCTTTACTATCATTATTCTGAATTCTTTTTCTGGTAGACTGCCTATTTCCTCTTCATTTGTTAGGTCTGGTGGGTTTTTATGTTGCTCCTTCATCTGCTGTGTGTTTTTCTGTCTTCTCATTTTGCTTATCTTACTGTGTTTGGGGTCTCCTTTTTGCAGGCTGCAGGTTCGTAGTTCCCATTGTTTTTGGTGTCTGTCCCCAGTGGCTAAGGTTGGTTCAGTGGGTTGTGTAGGCTTCTTGGTGGAGGGGACTAGTGCCTGTGTTGTGCTGGATGAGGCTGGATCTTGTCTTTCTGGTGGGCAGGTCCACGTCTGGTGGTGTGCTTTGGGGTGTCTGTGGACTTATTATGATTTTAGGCAGCCTCTCTGCTAATGGGTGGGGTTGTGTTCCTGTCTTGCTAGTTGTTTGGCATAGGATGTCCAGCACTGTAGCTTGCTGGTCATTGAGTGAAGCTGGGTGCTGGTGTTGAGATGGAGATCTCTGGGAGATTTTCACCGTTCGCTATTATGTGGAGCTGGGAGGTCTCTTGTGGACCAGTGTCCTGAAGTTGTCTCTCCCACCTCAGAGGCACAGCACTGACTCCTGGCTGTAGCACCAAGAGCCTTTCATCTACACGGCTCAGAATAAAAGGGAGAAAAAGTAGAAAGAAAGAATTAGTAGAAGTAGAAAGAGAGAAAGAAAGAAAGAAAGAAAAAATGCAGGGAGCGAGGGAGGGAGGGAGGAAGGAAGAAAGGAGGGAAGAAAAAAAGAATGGAGATAAAGTAAAATAAAATAAAGGAAGATAAAATATAATAAAGTTATTAAAATAAAAAACTAATTATTAAGAGAAAAAAATTAAAAAAACAAACACAAAAAACGGATGGATAGAACCCTAGGACAAATGGTGGAAGCAAAGCTATACAGACAAAATCTCACACAGAAGCATACACATACACACTCACAAAAAGAGGAAAAGGGGAAAAAATCATAAATCTTGCTCTCAAAGTCCACCTCCTTAATTTGGGATGATTGGTTGTCTATTCATGTATTCCACAGATGCAGGTACATGAAGCTGATTGTGGAACTTTAATCCGCTGCTTCTGAGGCTGCTGGGAGAGATTTCCCTTTCTCTTCTTTGTTCGCACAGCTCCCAGGGGCTCAGCTTTGGATTTGGCCCCGCCTCTGCATGTAGGTCGCCAGAGGGCGTCTGTTCTTCACTCAGACAGGACGGGGTTAAAGGAGCCGCTGATTCGGGGGCTGTGGCTCACTCAGGCCGGGGGGAGGGAGGGGTACGGATGCCAGGTGAGCGTGCGGCAGCAGAGGCCGGCTTGACATTGCACCAGCCTGAGGCGCGCTGTGCGGTCTCCCAGAGGAGTTGACCCTGAATCCCGGGACCCTGGCAGTGGCGGGCTGCACAGTCTCCCCGGAAAGGGGGTATGGATAGTAGGAGTTGTTCCACGTGTAGATGTATTTCTGGTGCATCTGTGGCGAGGAAGGTGATCTCTGCGTCTTAGTCTTCTACCATCTTCCCGGAATCCTCCAAGTGTCCTTTCATTTCTACCTAAGGACTCCTTTTAGCGTTTCTTGTATGGTGGATTTAGTGGTGATGAATGCCATCAGGTTTGTATTTACTGGGACAATCTTAATTTTGCTTTCATTTCTGAATGATAGTTTTGCTGGTTATGGTATTCTTGCTTGGCAGTTTTTTTCTTTCAGCACTTTGAGTATGTCATTCCACTCCCTTGTGGCCTGCTAGGTTTGTGCTGAGAAAACCATTGATAATCTTATGGGAGCTGCCTTAAATGTGATGGGTCGTTCTTCTCTTGCTACTTTTAAAATCTTTGTGACTTTTGACAGCTTGACTATAATGTTTCTTAGCGTAGGTCTCTGAGTTAATTCCAGTTGGAAGTTTTTCACCTTCTTGAATTTGTCAGTTTTTTCCCTCAAATTTGGGAAGTTGCTGGCCATTATTTAAGTAGGCTTTCTGCCCACTTACTTTCTTCTCATTCTTGGTCTCCCAAATTTGTATATTGGTCCATTTGATGGTGTCTAATAAATCCCTTAGTCTGTCTTTACATTTTTCGTTCTTTTTTCTATTTGGTGGTCTAACTCAATAATTTCAAGTGACTTGTCTTCAGGTTTGCTGATTCTTTATTCTACTTGATAGTCTTTGTTTTGTTTTGTTTTGTTTTGTTTTGCGGTATGGGGGCCTCTCATTGTTGTGGCCTCTCCCGTTGCAGAGCACAAGCTCCGGATGCGCAGGCTCAGCGGCCATGGCTCACGGTCCTAGCCGCTCCTCGGCATGTGGGATCTTCCTGGACTGGGGCACGAACCTGTGTCCCCTGCATCAGTAGGCGGACTCTCAACCACTGCGCCTCCAGGGAAGCCCTACAGTCTGGTTTTGATCCCCTCTCTTAAAGGTTTCGATTCAGTTATTGTACTCTTCAGCTTCAGAATTTCTATTGGTTCTATTATAAAGTTTCTTTTTCTTCTTGCATTGTTTTCCTGATTTCATTTCATTTTCTGTCCTTTCTTATCTCATTGAGCATCTTAATGTTAGTCATTTTGAATTCTCTGTTGGGTAGTTCATAGATCTGTTTCTTCAGTTTCTGGAATTTTATTTCTTTGATTGATCCATATTTCCCTGTTTTTTTGTATGTCTGGTTCTCTTTTGTTGAAATTAGGGCATTTGAAAAAATAACCTCCCCATCTTTTTGGAATATCTGTATACAGATGAAGACCTTTACTAGTCAGTCTGGGTAGATACTCTGGTGTCCTCTCAAACCTATTTTTAAAGATGCATTTTCTTCGAGCTTGTGCATGTATCTCGCATCTGAAGAGGTTTATCTCTTTCTGCTTGGGAACTTCCCATCCCTCACCTGGTATCTACTTTCCATATTGCAGTCTTGTGCTGCTTTAGCAAGCCATGACTGGAGTTACCCCTGTTTTCTGTCTGTGTTACTGCAATTTTTCTGGTTTGGTACCAAGCCAAGGGGTTCACGTTTGTTCTCATCTAGTCCCCAGACATCCAGCTTGTGCTGCTTTATCCAGGTCAGGTGAGACTGAAGCCAGTGCCTATCAGTACCCAGAGAGCCAGAATATTGCCTGCAAATTCCACTCTTCTCTTTCCTTCCCAAAGGAGAGCACAGTTGTTGGGAAGTTTTTCTTGATTGCACCACACTGTGCGCGGAAGGGGATGGAGCACGGTGGGTAGGAGCAGCAGACTTTCCTACCCACTACCATATGCCTCCTGGGGCTTGCTGTCACTTGGGGTTCTATAATCTCTCAACAGGTTTCTGGACTTCTTACCAGTGAAATTTGTTCTTATATTGCTAAATCATTGTCCCCATGAGGTAAGGAGGGCATAGGATTTCCAGTTCTGCCGTCTTGCTGATGTCACCGCACTGTAGTGTTTAAGGTCCTCCCTCTGATGACTCTAAGCCCTGTTATACTTATTTATTATGCTTATACTGCTCCTTTTTTGTTTTCCCTGCAATGTTGTTTACCTTCATTTTAACTATTTTGAGTGTACTAATTACTCAAAGACTTGTTAGAAGATGCATTTCTTTCCCCTAAAATTTTTAAACTTTTTCGAGTAATACTACAGTGTTACTTTCATTTGCTTTTCTATTTATTTCAAATGTTTTTGCATCCACAGCCAGGTTAGAAGTTTATCTTAATTCTTTATCTTTTGTCTCCTCTACACAGATAACTAGTACAACACTATACTGTTTGGTTAAAATCATCCTTTTATCCTATAAAAAGCAGCAAGATATATTTGTTGTTGAGAAGAGTGATTAGTGGCATCTGCTTGATGTGATCCTAAGCACTTACCACCTTTTGTTTAGTATTATATGTATTATTATACTTAATTAACTCTTGAGTGGAGTTATTTATTTTTCTCAATTTAAGAAATAAATGATGATAGTGTCATTAATGATGGAGGCCCAAATAATGGTGATTAGCGTATAAATATTAGAATTCTCTTTCTATATTCCCTGTTTTGGGGAGCCGAAAAGGGTTAAATTAGTTTGTTCTGAAGTTTAGAATTGGGACATCTTTTTATGAAATTGTAAGTCACATAGTGGCAAGTATTTATTTTTTAAGCAAAAATTGTAAAAATAATTTTGATTTGTGACCTAGGATACCACTTAATTGGCAATCAATTACTTCTGGGGAAAAATAAATACTTACCTTGTTTGTTGAGTTTCTGCCTGTAATCGTGCCTGATCTGCCTGATATATAGTAGGCATTCACTAGATATTTATTGAATGAGTATCTAATTTTTCTTTAGATTCATATTAATGTTTACTGAACCATTAGAACATACAAGCTACTTTCATATTCTCTATTTTATTTACTCATATCAAAAACTGAGGTTTAAGAATTATTCTATTCACTTTTCATATGATAAGCCCTTGTGTCAATAGACTAAGTAATTTGTGTAAGGGGTTTAACAAGTGGCAATGCCAAGATTTAAATTTTTTTCTCAGTAAGATTTTCCACTATATTAGAGAAATAACAGATAACATATTGACAAGGCATTTAAAGGTCTTATTTTAAAAGATCCCTTGTGAACTGGGTTTTATTTTACCTTGGTATTTTTCTCCCCCAGAATCCACCAAACCCACCTGTATCACCAGGAAAGTCTGTAGTTGATGGCGGCAGCAATAACAGTGTGCCCTACAGGTGAGAGTTGTAAACAGTCTATTTATCAAGTTTTTAATTAAGAGAACAAGGTTCTGATTTTCTTTGCAGAAAAATCTTGGAACGTGATTCTGTGTATTTATGTAGAAGTTTGGTACAGTGGGATAAGTATATTTGCTTCCTTTTTGCTTTGTTGTAACTGTTCACCTATGAATATTGATTTTGCTAATTTATTATAAGGCTTTCTTTAACCACTTGTGTTAAATAGTATTATCTTAAGTAATTGAGAAATGCTCTCGTCAGGGGTGATAAAATCTAATGTGTGCAGATATTCGGACCTACATTTGGTTCTCAGGTTCAAGTATTGAAGACATAGAATATAGAAGGAAGACTCTCCCCTAATGCTGTAGACCCCAGCATTCCAAAGTCTTTGTGCCAGCTTTGCTTCACTGCCTTCACTCTCAGTTTAATGCTTTAATATCCAAGTCTAGCCACCCTTTTTTCCAAGGGGCCACTGCTTTCTCTATACATAAATAGATATTCCCTAGAATGGCATATCAAGTGACCATTTGTGTGTATATATATTTCATAGAAATGCAAACACAGTGAGACAGATGTTGGAGTCCAAAAGAAATATAAGCGAGAGCACACCGCCATCCTTTCAAACCCCTGTGAATACAGGTAATATTCTTAACACTGAAATACATTTTCTTAGGAATTGAAGGTTTTGGTTCTCTTTTCTTACGTTCTTTTGAGGTTGAAATGGACTAAGAAACTGAGCACAGTTATGTAAAACTGAGTGCTAAGCACAAAGTTTATTTAAAAATCAGGATCACAGATATGCATGAAAATACAGAAATTCAGATCTCTAGTCTAGTGGTTCTCAAACCTTTGGGTCTTCACATCCCCTTATAATCTTAAAAATTATTAAGAATCCAAAGAGCTTTGTTTATGTGGGTGTACTAATTGATATTTACTATGGTGGAAATTAAAACATAAAAATTTTTAATGTTTATTTATTCACTTTAAAATGATTACAAACCTATATTATGAACCATAAGTAACATGTTTTGATGAAAAGTAGCTCTTTTCCAAGCTTTAAAAAAATTAGCAAAAAGAGTGTTATTGTGTTAAATTTTTATAAATCTCTTTTATACCTCACTTAAAACATTAAGATGGCTGAAGATACCTGGATTCTCATATCTGCATCTGCATTCAATCTGTTGCAATTTGTTGTTATAGTTGAACTATGTGAAGAAAATTCAGCCTCATACCAATATGTAGTTGGAAAAGGCCTAGCGCTTTTAGTGAGTTGTGGATATTCTTCTTTGATACAGCAAGTAGTAGTTTCTTACAGGTTAGTTGCAAAGTGGAATCAGAAACCACACCAATAAACTTCTCTAAATTTTTCATTAAAATTCATTTGTCTTGTCTTGTACTTGGATGGATCTTTTACTAATATCATTGATCATTTGGAAAATATTCACTGAGTTTTCTGAGTGTTCCAAATGTTGACACATTTCATTAATAAATTTTTTTTTTAAATCGTATTTATTTATTTCACTATCAGTTCTTCTCAGACAAGTCTTTAAAGATTTGGGAAGCTGTCATGCCCTCAGTGGCAGGTAGACGTATTTTCCAAAGTTCTAATTTTTTTTTTTTCTTTTTTTTTTGCGGTACGCAGGCCTCTCACTGTTGTGGCCTCTCCCGTTGCAGAGCACAGTCTCTGGACGCGCAGGCTCAGCGGCCATGGCTCACGAGCCCAGCCGCTCCGCGGCATGTGGGATCTTCCCGGACCGGGGCACGAACCCGTGTCCCCTGCATCGGCAGGCGGACTCTCAACCACTGTGCCACCAGGGAAGCCCCATAATGAACATTCTTAAATGAAACTGATTTTGTTTGGCTTTTACTGTGCACATGTGGTGTTAAAGAGTGCAGTGATGGTTTGGTACGACTACCTTGATTTTTATACTGAGACATCAAAAGTTTTACTCACCATTGCTTTTGCTCCATCATTGTAAATATCTACACAGTGAAAAAGTCAAATAATGTTTTCTTATTGTTATGGAAATTGTTTGGACATTTCAAACTTCCTGAAAGGGTCTCAGTAATCCCCAGGTGTCTCCCTAGACTGCACCTTGAGAATTGCTGCTCTAGCCTGCCTATGATTTTGGAAAGACTACAAATCATTGAGAAGAAACTTGGTCATTGATTTTAAACCTGTTCAAATGAGAATAAACACAAATGATTGAACTAAAATGACTGTAAAACTACAGTGACAAGCATTTTGATTTTCTCTGCTCTTTGTTATCTACTCCTTAATTCATCTCCCATCTTCACCGCGCTATTTTCCATATCACATAATGTCAATAGAGTGTTAATAGAGACAGCCTCTCCTCACCAGTTCCTCCCCGGGGAATCCAGTAAAATTTTTGATCCACAGATAGAGGTTTCACATTGTCCAACTGACAAAATAGCATCACCAGGTTTACCTGTTATTCATTAATGGTACTCTTTCTAGATTTTCTATTTGAGTTTATGTATTGCCAGTGTTCTAAGGCATTTATAATATATTTAATGTACTTTCAAAATTGTCTATACAATTTTACCTAGTTTTCAGTGTTTTTTAGTTGTTTTTCCAACTAGTTACTCTGAACTAAGTATAATAATTTTCAGAGACTCCTTTTATACAGAGACAGCAGTCCTCTGCCTTAATCATAAAACATGTGCTATTTTCATAATGTACCAAATACAGATGCAAAAATGCTTCTACAGATAATCTGAGAGTTCAAGGATTTAAATCTTGAATTAAAAATTTAATTATGAGAGACTTTCGTGTATATACTGCAATACATCAAATTTGTATTATATTATCTTAGCTGATAAAGATAGCTATTTAAACTGAGACTTCTTTTTTCTTTTTATAGTATCTTCAACCAATCTTGTCACTCCTCCAACAGTTGTCAGTAGTCAACCTAAATTGCAGCCTCCAGTGACGTCGGGTTCTCTGACAGCAACGTCAGTTCTTCCTGCACCCAACACAGC
The DNA here is from genome assembly GCF_003676395.1 of Aethalodelphis obliquidens. Taxonomy (NCBI): domain Eukaryota; kingdom Metazoa; phylum Chordata; class Mammalia; order Artiodactyla; family Delphinidae; genus Aethalodelphis; species Aethalodelphis obliquidens. Next base: position 16,937,927 of record NW_020837980.1, on the reverse strand, counting down.
TACAGTAGTTGCTTCTACTCAGGTGCCTAGTGGAAATCCCCAACCTACAATCTCTTTACAGTCTTTACCAGTGATTTTGCATGTACCTGTTGCTGTATCCTCCCAACCTCAGCTCCTACAGAGCCATCCAGGGACTTTAGTGACCAATCAACCATCTGGCAACGTTGAATTCATTTCTGTACAAAGCCCACCTACAATGAGTGGTCTAACCAAAAATCCAGTATCTTTGCCATCCTTGCCAAACCCCACTAAACCAAACAACGTTCCTTCTGTGCCCAGTCCTAGTATTCAAAGGAATTCTCCTGCCGGTGCTGCACCATTAGGAACAACACTTGCTGTACAGGCTGTTCCAACAGCGCACTCTATTGTACAAGCCACAAGGACTTCTTTACCCACAGTAGGCCCATCAGGACTCTATAGTCCATCAAATAATCGAGGCCCTATACAGATGAAAATTCCAATTTCTGCTTTTAGTACTTCATCTCCTGCAGAACAGAGCAGCATGGCCACCACAAGAATTGGTAAGTCAATATGGAGGTTTAATAATAGAAATGCAAGCATGTTAATAGTCTATAGGTAATTGAACATGTATGAGTGAGTGTGTGTGTGTGTGTGTGTGTGTGTGTGTGTGTAAGTGACTAGCATTACTGGAAGAACAGAGTAAATAGAATTTTCAGGGAGATTATTTTTAGTAAGTTTTTTGTTACCTAAGAGAAATGATGTTGTTACAGTGGGATTTGAGAGAGAGTTTATTTTGAGTGAGAAGTTAGCATTTGTAATTTATCTTTTACTAGTTTTCCTAATCTGTGCGAATCTTTAATTTAGGCTTTGTAGCAAGCATTATGAATTACTTTTCTAATACATTTTTCAGATATATCTGAATAGAGCAAGTATATTTTAAAGGATCTAATTGACATAATATATGCTAATAAGAAGAAAATAAAAACCACATATCTTCCCTACCCATTTGGAAAAATCCTCTGTGCAATCACTCATATCTTGCAAATTTGAGAGGTTTAAAACTAGGTCTTCCCTCTTTAATTTACTACAGAATGTTTGCTTGCTTTTTGTTTTCTCTTTTATATATTTTTCCGTTATGACATATGATTATGTTTGCATATGTATATATACTTCGAAGTATATATTGTATTGCAAAAGTATTGCAAAAAGGAGAACTTGATTGCTCCTGTTTTTAAAATCTGTAAAACTCTATGTCTTCCTTGTTCTTCAAAAGCATACATTTTTTATGCATTCTTGAACTTGCTTATTCTTTATTTCTGATTTCACATTTATCCCCACTGCTTTTGGAAAGACAGGAAAGAGAGCCTAGGCATCATGTATATAATGAAATTGCCAATAGTATCTGTCTTACTGATGTAGGAAGTGACCATGGAATATAAGAAACAGATTATAAAGTACAAAATTACTCTTACAAGTGAGATATACAAGCCTTGTTTTTTTTAAGTTCTCATATAGTCTTCAGTAGTGTACTTGCCCTCTGACTATATTTTCTCATAAAATAGTGATGGTGTTTCATAGAGTTATTGAGAGAGTAAATGAATGGCAGCTAAAAATTAATATTGGACTGAACCTGAATATCATCCTCATACAATTAACATCTGAGATATAAGAGTAAATCTGAAATTTCAAATAGAATTATTAGTATTTAAAATTAAATATTTGCATGGTACAGTAACCATATTTTTTTAGCATTATCTGCTATCACATCCTTATATGCTAAAGATGCTTACTTTTAATTGAGGTCAGTGATGAGCAAGATTTTGGGGGGTTACTTCATATTCTCTAATTTATTTTTCTTCCAGTCATTACTGTTTTTTAATATGTCAGATGGAAGATGATTATCATGGACATTCTTTTATGAGATTCTGGAGTTTTTCTTCTTTATGAAATTTTGAGCCTAGTTGACATTGTTTCTAATTCATGGTCGCAAGATAAGATATATTCTTAAATATAGAACTTGCCCTGAAAGACCATGGCCTGAAAAGAAATAAATAACTTAAAAGATTATTTTGTTTAATGTTATGAATGCAAGTACCCTAAATACTTCTACAGTATCAGAACTGTAATTCAGTTTCATTATCCTATTAACATTGTATGAACATCTGTTGACACAAAAGGTATGTTTTTCCCAAAGTTATCTAGCTTAGTGCGCTTTATTAGTTGTAATGAGTGTTAGTCTGTTTTGTATTTAATTACTTGACTGTCGTTGATTATTTTTGTATATAAAATTAATAGTTTTCCCCATTATTATTAATTAGAACATCACTCTGCTTTTGTGATAATATACATTTATACTTACACTTAAAATTTTATATTTTAACATATATTTAACACATTTATCTGTACTTTAATACATAAATTATATTAAGGAGATCTTCATTTTGAGTTCTATTTAGAATGCTTATCTACTTTTGAAAGTAAATTATTAGATATTAACCAAAAATGTTAATGATAAGCTTTGTTTTTATGTTGTTCATAATGTTAATTAGAATGAGATCCTATGAGATGATATGTTCTTTGATCATGCATAATTTTAGGGGCGCCATAAATGGCATTAAAGTAGGCATTTAGCTGTTGAGGCTCGCCAAAGCCTAAGCTGAAGCCAAATAGCAAATTTTGGCTAAATATGAAGGTTGAACCAAACTTTAATACATCCCTAATGTGATAAAGTAATTAGTTTTAAATCCTATGCTTATGTAGGTTTTATTTACTTAATGAGAACATATACTGTATAACTAGAAATGCATTTATATGTATTTTATATACATATATCCCCATAGAGTAAGTCAATATTTTTTGTAAAATGTAAAGTAAAAATTGTTCTAAGGACTACTTGGAAATTTAGAGACCAAATTATAGCTTATATCATTTATTCATAAAATATCAAATGCTTGTATTGTTCTAAAATCCTGCAGATACACAGAAATGTACAAAATAGTCCCTATTCTAACCAAGCTCATAATCAAATTCGGAACTTGGATATTAAATAAATAATTAATTATCAATGTGATGAGTGTAAAGATATGACGGTTTCTGTGAGAGGATATGGGAGATCTGGGATGGTATGAGAATGGAGTGAATCGAAAGATGGTGGGAAATAAGGTTTTAAAGGATTTTTACAGAGAGGAAGGAGTGTGACATCCATGAACACTGGCTGCAGTGAGGGGAATGGATTAGAGGGGGAAAAACAGAGTTAGGGAGACCAGTTAGGAGGCTCTTGGAGTGATCTGAATGAGAGATGGTGTTGTAAAAATGATTTAAAGGTCTTGCATTGCATTCATTTTCATACCATTATCCAGCACCTACTGGGGTATACTACTAATTGGCACTCCTGTAAAACCTTTTTATTATTCTGGTAAAAATGCAGTGTTGGTAAAAAGTGACAATATCTTTTCAACATAAAAAGATAGAGATGTTTCCCATATGACAGAAAAAATTTGAGGTACAATTTTTTTTTTTTTTTTGCGGTACGCGGGCCTCTCTCACTGTTGTGGCCTCTCCCGTTGCGGAGCACAGGCTCCAGACGCGCGGGTTCAGCGGGCATGGCTCACGGGCCCAGCCGCTCCGCGGCATGTGGCATCCTCCCGGACCGGAGCACGAATCCGTGTCCCCTGCATCGGCAGGCGCCCCAACTTTAGATAAATTCTGAAAGTAAAAAGTTACAAATCAATCTATCAAGCAATAAAATTGGCAGGGTGGGGCTTCCCTAGTGGCGCGGTGGTTGAGAGTCCGCCTGCCGATGCAGGGGACACGGGTTCGTGCCCCGGTTCAGGAAGATCCCACATGCCGCGGAGCGGCTGGGCCCGTGAGCCATGCCCGCTGAACCCGCGCGTCTGGAGCCTGTGCTCCGCAACGGGAGAGGCCACAACAGTGAGAGGCCCGCGTACCGCAAAAATAAACAAAAACAAAAACAAAAACAATTTATTTAAAGTAGATATTATAGTAAAAGAAAACAAAAGATGCAGTGAGACTATAAAATGATTAAGAATCAAGAAAACAATCTGTAATAAAGGGGTAGGGGAAGTTAACTGAAAATCTAGAATAAGGAATATCATTACAGCTTTGTGAATAATTAACTCTTTTTCCTGAGACAGTTACGTCAAAGAATCACTCTGGATAACAGAACTGTCATAGTTATTAGTATTTGTGTGTGTGTGTGTGTGTGTGTGTGTGTGTGTGTAAAGAAGTAAAACATTTTATTAAGCAGTCTAAATCTTCTCTGAGTCTTGAGGATAATTGTATGAGGATATTTCAACAGAAAATAAAAATGAAGCTCCCTCACCTACTTTGCTTCTGAATTTACCTTTTATTTTCACATGGAAATGAAAATGTCTTTTAACTCCAAATGAATGTATTGACATTGTATATATGTATTAAAAAAATTGGAAGTAAATTGATGATGTTTTGGTAATATCATTAGTGTAATTTAATACTCAACCATGTAGGATCAGTACCCTGGAATTTGTTTTTTATTAAGTAGTATTTCAAGAACTTCACAGTCCAGAAGAGAAGCTGATTCATTGTAAATGAACTAATTTTAAGGTATTAAAGATATGTATATATCTTTTTTAAGTTATACACATCTTAAATTATTTCCCTGCGATATTCCTTAGGTTAGAGTTATATATATATATTTTATATATATATATATATATATTATATATATATATATAAAATATATATTCTTCCTACGAAAGGAACTAAGATAATTCAGATAGGGTAGGGAGAAATTGTAAGGGCCTCCTTTTACGTGCCTAGCCTAGAAAACCTTCTTTTTTAATAGGTAGATATTTATCCTGATTTTTTTGACATACAGATTTATATGTAGAAATACATGGTTATGTCTCCTGTTTCTGTTTTGTTTTTTTAATATAAATGGTTTACTTTATATGTGTGTTATGAAGATTTACAGATGAAAGGAATGCCATATTTTGACCAACGTTTTTTTTTTGACAAAAAAGCAAGGATGGAATGTTTCAACATTAGAAAATTCCTATTAATATAATTGACCACATTACCAAAGAGAAAAAACTGATTAATCACCTCAGTAGATGCTCAAGACATTTGATAAAATTTAATACCTTCTCTTTAGAAATTGAGGCAGAAAAACCTACTTGGTTTCTTTTCTGTGCTGTTTTTTCATTCAGCTATCTTTTTTACAACTATATAGTTGTAGTTCTATACATACAACTTTCATGTGTGTGTGTGTACATGCATGCACACACATACATATGCCACAAACTCAACACAAGTTAATTGAAAACTGAATAAAGAAAACTCATCTGTGATTGACCTACTGAGATCATCCATGTATATTTCATCAGAATCACTGTAATTATTTTTCTAGTGAATTTATTACATTTTTGCCATGCTATTAAATTTTTTTTCTCCAAAGGTATATAGTATGGAAGGATTATATTTTATTTAACTATTCATGTTTCAGCATTTAAGTTACAGACGTCTTAAATTGTTTCCCTGCAATATTCCTTAGGTTAGAGTTAAAATTTCTGGTTAATGAGTATGTGAAGTGTTTTGATCTCTATTACGAATTTGTCCTTCTGAAAGGTTTTGTAGTGGTGGTCTATGAGAGGATCTCTTTACATATGTAACATGTTGACAGACAAAAAAGAATTGGAGAAAATTAACATGAATTGTTGTATGTAAAGCAACCCATCCTTTCACATTTTGTAGGTGCCTTTAAGAATAGCTCTGAGTTTTGCTTTGTTTTGTTTTTTGACTCCTCAGAAAACCAGACAAACAAAACAATAGATGCTTCTGTTAATAAGAAAGCAGCTGATAGCACATCACAGGTAAGATTTTTCCTACTGTTTCAAAGTAAAATTCTAATTACAGTCCATAAGAGAATGAATTTCTATCAATATTCTTTGGTAAAATGAAAATTATTCTAAGTCTGCTTTTTACAACTGTCCAGAAATTTTCAGTGTCTCTGTGTTGTTTGACAAGAATTGAGTTTTTTTGCTTAGTAGTTCTCTTAGAAATAATATGTTTATTAAATTAACTAACTGCTTGGATTATATATAATCGGCAGTCTAGTTGTTTTTCTTCATATATTGTGAAGTTTTAAGTCTCCATGTGTAATTTCTTCCTGGCCCGTCTTTTTAAGAAGGTCTCACTGGTTTACCTCCCCCGCGGGGATCCCCCCCACCCAGTCCTCTGTCCTGCCATTGCCAACACACACGGAGACATCATTTTAGTTTCTTCAAAGCTGATCAGAGATAGCTTTTATGGAAAGAAAATCTTGGTCTTTCTGATAGCTTATTAGCACTTTGCCAGTCCTGGTACTTTTTCATGTTAAATTTAAATCACTCAGGAATGGAGTAACTACTTTTTTCCTGTATTAAATTGACAATGTTCATCATACTTCTTTTACTATATTGCTTTAGGTGTAATAGATTTGTAGGGAAGTCATTACGTTGTTGATAGTCTAATTTTATTTTCTTCCCTTCCTCTTAATCATATCAAGAAATGCATATATTTTTCCTAGAAAAATAAAAAATCTTGAATAAGTCGGGCATGAATAAATTCCATGAATTTTAAAACAAGGGCATAATCTTTAATTTTGACTGTTTTCCTTTAAAATGATGGATTTTTAACCAAAGATAGGTGTACACCATGCTTTATAGAAAGCTATTAGGAATATTTTATTTCTTACAAATTTTAGCAGTCTTTTTATATGATATTAAAGATCAGAGTTTTGATTGCTTCTGAGGATGTCTTATAGTAGCTGTGTTTTTAATTAAAAGTATATGGAGTACTTTCTGGAAGACACATGGTATAGGAAATGTTGATATATTCAGTGACTTTTATGGAACATCTATAGGAAGTCTAGCCTTACTTTATAAAGTAAACCTAAAACTAAACAAAGAAATTACAAACAACTTTATTTCCCTCAGTAATTTTTTTTCTTGTTTGTCTAGACATACTAGGTAATGTTTCAAGACACAAAAATGGACATTGTAATGGCTGTGTTTTTATCTTATTAAAAATGATGATTCTTGGGCTTCCCTGGTGGCGCAGTGGTTGAGAGTCCGCCTGCCGATGCAGGGGACACAGGTTTGTGCCCCGGTCTGGGAGGATCCCACATGCCGCAGAGCGGCTGGGCCCATGAGCCTGCGCGTCTGGAGCCTGTGCTCCACAATGGGAGAGGCCACAACAGGGAGAGGCCCGCGTACGGCAAAAAAAAAAAAAAAAAAAAAAAAAATGATGATTCTTCTAAAGTTGTACTGTCTAATGTGGTAGCCACTAATCACATGTTGGCCATTTAAATTAAAATTTAATTTAATTTAGGCTTAAATAAAAAATTTACTTCCTATATCACAGTAGCCCCATTTCAAGGCTCAATAGCCAAATATAGGTAGTAACTACCATATTGGAAAACAAAGATACAGAACATTTTCATCATTGCAAAAAGTTATACTGGATTGCTGAAATAAAGTGTATGTAATATTGTAAACATCTAGGTGAAATTAAAATTGATGTAAAAGTTTGCTAGACTTTTAAAATTGTTTACTTAAAAATATCCTTTTTAAATTAAAGAAAGACAACAAAGCAAAATAATATAAAATCCAGTAACACCCAGCTGCTTATTATGTTCTAGAAATTCTAAAACATCATGTGTTACTCCCCACTTCACAGGTTTTAGAATCTAAAATGTTTTACTTTACATTGTATTGTATAACTTACATTTTGATGAACCAGTCGATCCAAAAGACGCCTGAAATAGTAAGAGACTGCATCAGGTAGCGGAGAGACAGTGCAGCCAAATATTAAGCTCTCAGTGGTTATCTTATTTGGCTTACAGGAAGAGTAATTCAATACCATTGTATGAAAAACGCATACAAGTAGCATGACTAGGGAGCTAACCTGCCAAAGTCATGCCTGGTCAAAAAAAGATTTTCAGCTTTGAATGAGTACCAGTTACGGATTTAAATAATAAATATAATATGCAAGCTTTATTATATGATAAGAAATATATATGTGCTGCCAGTTATAAATTGATGCTTTACTGGCTCTTTTGGGTTACAAATAAAATTTTTGTTGTTGTGCTGAATACCTTGATTAAGGTAACACTATTTTTTTTTTAAATAAATTTATTCATTTTGTTTATTTATTTTTGGCTGCGTTGGGTCTTCGCTGCTGCGCACAGGCCTTCTCTAGTTGCGGTGAGCCAGGGCTACTCTCCCTTGCATGGGCTTCTCATTGCCGTGGCCTCTCCCGTTGCGGAGCACGGGCCCTAGGCGTGCAGGCCTCAGTAGTTGTGGCACGCGGGCTCAGTAGTTGTGGTGCACGGGCTCAGCCGCTCCACAGCACGTGGGATCCTCCGGGACCAGGGCTTGAACCCGCGTCCCCTACATTGGCAGGCGGACTCCCAACCACTGCGCCACCAAGGAAGCCCCAACACTATTGTTTTTTGAAGATATATTAAGAAATGATCGTTAGGTTTTTCCCCTGTATGTTGCTTAGTAGCAAGTAGACTCTGGTATGAAACAGGTAGCTTGTGATTCTTTAGACTGTTAACTTTCTAAGTATACTCTGCCAGCTTCTTTTTTCTCTGCCAAATCTTACTTAGTTGTACTTCTGAACACTTTAAGGCTATTATAAATTAGAAGGAATCTGGATGGCTTGTATGGAAATGATCGTTGTTCAGACATAGCTAATTTGAAAATAATTAAATGTGTAAAATATTCTCTTCGTAGTCCTTGAAGATTTCTCTAATGTCCTCCAAATAAGTATTTATTAACATATTCCATATAATGAGTTATTACTGCATATTTTATTCATAGATCTCATTTCATACAGTACATTACTAATATATTTCATATGGTGAAAAACATTATTTATTCGAAGTATCATCGCATGTTGTAAAACAGTATAGAAATCTTTTTCTGCCACATCTGTAGTTTTATATTACTTTTTTGAGGGACTCAAGATCAGCCTCAATTTTGTTTATTTGCTATAAGGACTTATAAGACCTGTGACAGGTTATACTCATGGTTATGGTTTATCACAGCAAAAGGTAGAGAGCAAAAACAGCAGGAAAAATATATGCATCAAGTGGGATTAAGTGCGGTCAGGCTGAGGCCTCCATATTCTCTCCTATCCAGCACTGCACAGGATGTGCTGTCTCTCTGGTTATTAACTGCAGGGACATGTGCCAATAGTCTTTGCCCAGAGAAGACTGACTGAGTATCAGGGTCTGAGCTGACTATACAGCTGCCTCTTTCTTTGTAACCAGCCATGGCAGTCAAAACTCAGGACCCCAACAATGAAACCAGGTGTGCATCGTCAGACTTGATGTCTGTGCAAATCAATCCTGATAAGCCAGTATGACACTGTTTAAGGAGTACATAAGAAAATTATCATTTATTAACGTAAACTTTCTAACGGTCACATTCCTGGTAGCCAACCAAGCCTGCCTGTAGTTCCCAAGTCCCCTTGGAGAGATGTGTGTGGAGTGAACAACCAGGTCTTCTGTATTTATAACTTCCCTTGCAATTGTTGAAGTGCCCTACTCTAGCCTTTCAAATATGTTCTTGTTATTTGTTTCAGTAAAAAAAAAAACAACCAAAAAACCCCCCAAAAAACCTACAAAGCCAGTATCTTTGCTTTCTTGAAATTTTCTTAGTGTTCACTTAATGAGAGTGGTCTCATTTTGCGGGAAGGACACATGATTAAGTAACTTTTTAATAAAATAGATTCTTAGTATTAAAACCTATTTGATACAACTAAGATGTTTTTTAATAGTTTCAAATTGAGTAATTCTGTAATGTGTGTAAATGCAGATATAGGCATGTAATGTCTCTGATTACATAAGTTTTCTCAGAATTGATGGCAGAAAAAATGTGAAGATATATAAATGTGCACCTAGTGGCATAGAAATAATAAGCTCTAGAGTCAGACAGTGCCTCCTGTCACTTAATAATGTGTAAGCCGTGAATAGGTTATCTAACACCTTGATTTCTTACTTATAAAATATGGCTAATGCTGGTCTCAACCTCAGGATTATTGTAAAGGTTAAATTTGTTAATGAATGTATTGATAAAACACTTAGCACAGAGCCTGATGGGAATAGTGCCAGCTATCATGACTGTCTTATAATTGCTGTTAATAGTTATTGAAATAATTCAGTTTTATTTCTCAAGAAGAAAATATAACCAGGAAACTACCTGCAGTATGTGATAATAGATGAATTTTATCAGTCAGGTTATGGTAAATAAAAATATAATGTAGGTTAGATCATTGATTATAGATCTTCTCTTCCTATTATATTATACATTATAGAAAAATATGCACCTTATAATAGAGCATCAAAACATGAGTGAAAACAATAAAATAGACAAATTGACTGTTTTATCGTTATAAGGTTTACCTCTTTATATGTTGTCTAACATTAATGTGATTATAACAGTTTTTTTATGCTTGCTTTTTTTAGTGTGTTTGTGTATTTGTATTTAAAGTGAGTATCTAGGAGAAGAAAACTAGTTATTTCTTGATTTCTTGATATATTATTTCATCTGACAATCCCTAATTTTGATAGGAAATTTCATTCCATTTAGTCGTTGATATGGCTGAATTTAGGTCTGCTGTTCTGTAATTTAAAAAATATGTCATCTGTTTTTTTGTTTCTGAGTACTTTTTTCCTACTTTTATTTTGTGTTGATTTTTTAATATTCTATCTTAATTTTTCTGTTGTCTTCCTGTTTTTCTCATTTTCTACTTTTGCGATTTCTTATTTGCACATCTGTTAATATCGTATTTTCCTTTAATTCTTTGACATATTTTTTTCATTTTTTAAAAATGGAAGTATAGTTGATTTACAATGTTGTGTTAGATTCTGGTGTATAGCAAAGTGATTCAGTTATACATATGTATATATTCTTTTTCATTATAGATTATTGCAAGATATTGAATATAGTTTCCTGTGCTACACAGTAGGACCTTGTTGTTTATCTGTTTTATATATAGTAGTTTGTATCTGCTAATCCCAAACTCCTAATTTATCCCTCCCTCCCTTTTCCCCTTTGGTAACCATGTTTGTTTTCTATGTCTGTGAGTCTGTTTCTGTTTCGTAAATAAGTCAATTTGTATCATATTTTAGATTCCACGTATAAGTGTTATATATTTGTCTTTCTGTCTGACTTACTTCCCTTAGTACAATAATCTCTAGGTCCATCCAAGTTGCTGCAAATGGCAATATTTCTTTTTTATGGCTGAGTAGTATTCCATTATATGTATGTATGTATGTATATGTATATATGAGTGTGTGTGTATGTGTGTGTATATATATATAATCCCACATCTTCTTTATCCATTTATCTGTCAGTGGACATTTAGGTTGCTTCCATGTCTTGGCTATTGTAAATAGTGCTGCTGTGAACATTGGGGTGCATGTATCTTTTTGAATTAGAGTTTTCTCCAGATATATGCCCAGGAATGGGATGGCCGGATTATGTGGCAACTCTGTTTTCAGTTTTTTAAGGAGCCTCTTTTTCTCCATAGCAGTTGAACCAATTTACATTCCCACCAACAGTGTAGGAGAATTCCCTTTTCTCCATACCCTCTCTAGCATTTACTGTTTGTAGACTTTTCAATGATGGCCATTCTTACCAGTTTGAGGTGATACCTCATTGTAGTTTTGATTTGCATTTCTCTGGTAATTAACAATGTTGAGCATCTTTTCATGTGCCTATTGGCCATCTGTACGTCTTCTTTGGAGAAATGTCTATTTAAATCTTCTGGGCTTCCCTGGTGGCGCAGTGGTTGAGAGTCCACCTGCCGATGCAGGGGACACGGGTTCGTGCCCCGGTCCGGGAAGATCCCACATGCCGTGGAGCGGCTGGGCCCGTGAGCCATGGCCGCTGGGCCAGCACGTCCGGAGCCTGTGCTCCGCAACGAGAGAGGCCACGACAGTGAGAGGCCCACATAACGCAAAAAAAAAAAAAAAAAAAAAAATCTTCTACCCATCATTTGATTGGGTTGTTGGATTTTTAGTTATTGAGTTGTATAAGCTGTTTGTATATTTTGGAAATTAAGCCCTTGTCAGTCATATCGTTTGCAGATATTTTCTCCCAGTCCAAAGGTTGTCTTTTCGTTTTGTTTATGGTTTCCTTTGCTGTGCGAAAGCTTATGAGTTTCTTTAGATCCTATTTGTTTATTTTTGCTTTTATTTCTGTTGCCTTGGGAGACTGACCTAAGAAAACATTGCTGTGATTTATGTCAGAGAATGTTTTGCCCATGTTCTTGTCTTGGAGTTTTATGGTATCATGTCTTATATTTAAGTCTTTAAGCTGTTTTTAGTTTATTTTTGTGTATGGTGTGAGGGAGTGTTCTATCTTCATTGATTTACATGTGGCCGTCCAGCTTTCCCAACATCACTTACTGAAGAGACTGTCTTTTCTCCATTGTATCATTCTTGCCTCCTTTGTCAAAGGTCAATTGATTGTAGGTGTGTGGGTTTATTTCTGGGCTCTCTATTCTGACCCATTGATCCATATGTCTGTTTTTATGCCAATACTATGCTGTTTTGATTACTGTAGCTTTGTTTATTGTCTGAAGTTGGGAGTGTTAGGTCTCCAGTTTTGTTTTTTTCCCTCAGGATTGCTTTGGCAATTCTGGTTTTTTTGTGATTCCATATAAATTTTAGGATTATTTGTTCTAGTAATTCTTTGAGCATATTTTTAACAGCTGCTTTGAAGTCTGCTGAATTCAACATCTGGCTCCACTTGGAGTTATTTTTATTGACTATCTTTTTGTCTTTAGTTGGGTTCTACTTTACTGGTGTTTGCATGTTTGTCTAGTAATTTTTGATGAATTTAAAACTTAATTTTAAAAGTGGACCTTAGTTTGAAAAGTGGACCATATAGATCTGTTGTAGCAAGTGGATTCTGTTATATTCTTCAAGGTTTGTTAAGAACTTTTCATTTTGGATTTTTCAGATTTGTGATGTTTGTAAACAAGTCATTTTCTATGAAGTCATTATCAAAGAAAGGTTTATAAGTGTAAGATTTAGAATTACATCATTGTGTTTGGATTTGGCCTGAATATCTAACGTCAAAGAATTATTTAATTTTGCAAAATTGGAGTTTTATAGATGAAAGCCTTAATCATTTGGAGTTGATATAATATATCATAAAGTAATTATGATTAGCATTTATTAAGCAGTTACCATGTATCATGCCTGGTGTTAGGCTCTTTGTATGCATATTTGCATTAATCCTTATAATAGACTTCATATCCAAATTTTGGAAATTGAGGAAATGTGCTTTTAACATAAATTCTCATAGCTTGTATGTGTTGGAACTAAAAGATGCACTCAGTCTTTTTGACTTGAAGATCTTGGCTCTTCAGGTCTGTTTTGTACTGCTTTCCTTTTTTGTTGCTATTATGTAGTTAAATTTTTTAATTACATTTCTAATGATTTTGGGCAGTGGGTGGACTTCAGTCAACTTAGATGGCAGTTGATTACAGCACATCACATCCTATCAAACGACAGCATTCTTCAGGGGAAAATATATTATTTTATGTAACCTAATTCTGGCTTTAAAGTTGCCTTTGGTGTTTTTGTGAATTAACGTTGATAACTTAGTGTAGGATTGGTCAGCATTTAAATGTTAGAAAATGGATTGTATGGGACTTCCCTGACAGTCCAGTGGTTGGGACTTCGCCTTCCAATGTGGGGGGTGTGGGTTCAATCCCTCGTCGGGGTAATGGCATCCCACATGCCTCGGGGCCAAAAACCAAGGCGTAAAACAGAGGCAATATTGTAACAGACTCAGCGAAGACTTTAAAAATGGTCCACATCAAAAAAAAAAAAAAAGAGAAAAAGTTAAAAAAAAAAGAAAATTTAAAAAAAAGAAAATGAATTGTTTACAGTTAATCACTTAACACACTTGATCGTCACTTTAATAGCTCTATGCAATTGACAGTGTAATTTAAAAAAAAATTTATCGTGAAAGGATTTCAAAGTTATTTTTTATGTGGCACATATTTAGCTCATGAGTATCCTTGGGTCATTTATCTGACAAACACTCTTTCTTCAGGTGAAGCCATTAGGTGTCCAAACTGAACCAGGCTGTGCATTATCCTTGTTTCCCCTCAGTATTATTTTATTTTCCTCATGTCTGCCAGAGTTTTCTTTGCAAAATGCAGATGTTTTGTTTTTTTCAGAGTGGAAAAGCCACAGGCAACGATTCAGGTGGGGTCATTGATCTGACAATGGATGATGAAGAGAGTGGAGCTTCACAAGGTACTTAAATATAAGTAATCCTACTAAGGAATGCTTTGATACCATTTTTCTCTCTTAATCCATTATATTCAGTGAATACAGATCTCTACCCCATTATTTGTGTCCTTTTTAGAAAGAGCGTTTTTAAGATTAGAATTAAAAAATAGAAATCAAATCTTGAATGTATATGAACAAGGCATAAAGGAAAACAGAGCAACTAGGAGAATATTTGACTTGTGGAACACCTCTCCTTTTATATCTGTTATTTCACTTGATCCTTACAATAACCCTATACTGCTCATTTTAGAGTTGAGGATAGATTCAGAGTGCAAATTAAACCCAAGTCTTTTGACTTTAAATTAAATGTTTTTTCCATGTGTGTGTGTGTTTTAATGTAGATGTTAAATGAAAGTAATGTTAAAAACCATGCACACCCAGAATTCTCAATATTATTCTGAGTTATAATATTTAGAAATTATATTGGTTAGATATTAACCAATTTTCCCAGTTATTCTTTCACAGTGTTAATAGGTGTTCTGTGATAAAAGTTCATGGTTAAATATGCTTGGAAAATGCTGAGTTAAAATTATATGGATTTTTTCCTTAATACAGATTTCTCCGAGCCTTTGCTATGCTAATTTACAGTGTAAACCTCCAAGAATGATTCAAGCTATAAAGTATTTCTCAAACTTATTTGAGAATAACTGTTCACAGACATATTTGTAAAACTTTGTGGTGGTAATTATATAATACATGTGGAAAATCTAATAGGATCAGGTGCTAATTATTTTACCTTAAAGACATTAAATTTTTTTTAAAACTAAAGATTTTTAAAAATTACGTTTTAGGGAATAAGATAGTTAAGTTGGTTTTAGGAAAACAAAATTAATTAGCTATACAATTCATTATGTGACATTAAAGTCAATTTTTTTTTTTTTTTGTATAAAACTGATGTAAAATTGGAAGATTTGTGCCATCATTTGTCAGGGTTGAATTCATGCCCGTCTGATTATTGTTTAAAAGTTTCAGATTTTCTGTATTGCTTTTACTATTTTTTTTAATAGAGAAATCTTAATGGAAGGAATTTCCTAGAGCACAAAAATAAATACAGGTTATTTTTGAGAAGACACAGGTAAGGCTGGTTCTAGATAAAAAAGTAAAGTAAGCAAAGTTTGTTATCAGTGCTCTTGTCAGTTCCCTTTCTATCACCGCTGCCTCTTGGAGTCTCTTTCCATTGCCCCACCACTGAGTGTTACTTAAATTCTCCCATCTAAAGTGCATTGTTCTTCATCAACACTCAAGTATTAAAGTAGCAGTTGCTAAAGCCTTAAATTTGTTGTATTGAGTTAGAAGTAGGATTCTTTCGTTAAAAAAAAAAAAAAAGTAAAACTGTGTTTTCTTTAAATGTGAATTAGAATCTGTGATAGAGCCAACAGTGAATTGTTTAAGGTCCTGACTTGGTTTTCAAATTGGCAAAAGTACACTTAATTAAAATACAAAGAAATTGTTCTCTTAGGGGTACATGTGACTAAATGGCAAGGATAAACTTGTATTTCTAATTTTTTTCTATCAATAATCATATTGTCTCACTTTTAATTAACAGACCCTAAAAAGATAAATCACACTCCTGTGTCAACCATGAGCTCTTCTCAGCCTATATCTCGACCACTGCAACCCATCCAGCCAGCACCACCTCTTCAGCCATCTGGGGTGCCAACAAGTGGACCATCTCAGACAACCATACACTTACTACCTACAGGTAAATATGCTGAATCACTAAGCTGAAACTTTAGTTTTGCCTGCAGTGAAATATGACTATGAAATTGAATGGAAAGATTAGACAGAAAATTAGCTCATTTAGGTAAATACCAATGAGCGTGATTGCTGGATCATACAGGAAGAATATGTTTGGTTTTGTGAGATACTGCCAAAGTGTCTTCCAGAGTGGCTGTACCATTTTGCATTTCTGCCAGCAATGAGTGTGAGGAACTATTGCTCCACATCCAGCATTTGGTATTGTCAGTGTTTTAGATTTTCACCATTCTAATAGGTGTAGTGGAATCTCATTGGTATTTCATTTGCATCTCCCTAATGACATGTTATGTTGAGTATCTTTTCGTGTGCTTGTTTGCCATCTGTTATCTTCTTTAGTGAGGTGTCTGTTCAGATTCTTTGTCCACTTTTTAATCGTGTTGTTCATTTTCTTATTGTTAATTTTTAGGAGTTCTTTGTATGTTTGTATGTTTTATCAAATATGTCTTTTGCAGATATTTTGTCCCAGTCTGTGGCTTGTCTTCTCATTCCCTTGAGATGAATTGGATTTTAACCCTAATTATGTTAGTAATAAGTTATAAAAACTATAAAGTATTTTAAAAAAAGATTAGACAGAAAATTAAGAATAGTCCTCATTGTTACTTTGAAGGCAATGTATGTTTTTGAATGCAGTATGACTTAATTTCGTGGACAGTCTCAAGTAGCAGCACTGATACAGAATAGTTATAAAGAAGAGTTCAATTATATATGTCTTTGCCACTGTAAACAGCAGAAATGAATATAGTTTCTCTGGAAGGGATGAGTGTAATGATTCATTCTGATTATAACCAAGAAGTTATAATTGACTGATCAAACAAGAATTTTTAAATGATTCTTAACTAGAAATAGTTTTAACTGGCCTAACACTACTGTCAGAACCACTAATATTTTACCTGCTACCTCTCAAGAAACTATAAATCAGACATTTTCAAGATGTCGCCTGTGTCTCCTAATCTGTTTAGAAGCCAATCAAGACAGGTTGTCTTCTTCAAAAAATAGCCTATTGCGTAAGAGATTTATCTGCAAAATGCTTATATAAGCACTCTTCTCATTAAGGTATACATTGAGCTCACGTTGGAATTTGATCCAGTGAAATAAATTAAAATGACAGTCACCTAATTTAGATAATTTAGAAGGAGATGTCATTATGCAAACCCATGAACAATACAGATAGTAAAATGGGGAATAAGGAGATGAAGAGATAAGTATTCCTCCTTGTATACTTTACTTTTTTCCGCTTTTGAAAGACTCACGTTGAAAGTTAGGATATGTAAAGACTAAGCAGTCTCTTTATTATATCCAGTGTTTACCTCCAAATTTATTTTATTATAGAGCCCATTTTTCCATATGAAAGTATATTTATTATTGATTTTTATTATATAGTTAATATGTGGTCATTTATAAAATGAAATTCTAATTCAGAGAGTTATTAACAAGAAACTGTTAACTCCTGAAATCATTACTGTATTTCTATGCTGTCAGTGAACATCTAGGACTCATATTTTGATAAATATGTGTTAATATCACTCAAGGCATTAATGCTCTCTGGAACATAAATTAGGAGGAATGCCACAGTAGAGAAGGAAGAAGCCTGTATTTTAATGGGTGTTTTATTGTTTTGAGTAAGAAATGGTTTGGCTCATCTGAAGAAAATGTCAATTATAATAGCCAGTTTTTTTAAACTGTGGGAACACAGAGTTACTCTCTTGGATTTATACCCATCGGTAGAAGGCCTGGAGGGCCGAAAGTTCCACTCTGCTAAGAATAATTTAACACTGAGGAAGGGAAAATTTACTCTTTTAAATCACTCCTATAAGATCATACTCTCAAGGTCTAAACCCTTTCTTCATCTTCACTTGCTTATTTAATCTAGTTAAACTAGAGTAGGAAGGGCGTTGGACCTGGTTGAGGTACTCTTTTCTTCTGAAGCTTGGATTGTAGTAGTATTAATTTTGATTGGCCCTGTCATTCTTACCTTCCACGATTACAAAAGGAGTCGCTTGTCTCTAGTTCTCTTTATTATAGTAAATCAGATTTTGTATAAAATTAATTATCATTTAATACTGTTTACTTAGCATAACATTTACTGCATTTTTAATATATTTTTCTGCTTTTCATTAGCTCCAACCACCGTGAATGTAACGCATCGTCCAGTAACTCAGGTGACCACGAGGCTCCCTGTACCAAGAGCTCCTGCAAACCATCAAGTGGTTTATACAGCTCTCCCCGCACCACCAGCTCAGGCTTCCCTGCGAGGAACTGTTATGCAGGCTCCTGCTGTTCGGCAGGTCAATCCCCAAAATAGTAAGAGACTCTTCCTGTATATGGCTCCAAGTTACACGTAGTTCTTTAGCACTTAGCTGGAGTAGCTTATATTGACATTAGATTTAGCAAAAAGTGCTAAATATCATATTAAAACTATTATTAATTCATTTTTCTTCCCTTAGGAGAGTTAACCAGAAAAATTGGACTTGTATATTATCTGATATGTGTTCTGGGTGTTGTCTTCAATTTAATTACTTATGGCCTGTACTATCACAGTACCCTATTTGATGTTGGTCTGTACTCTATTGAGACACCTTGCCTAGTTAAAGTGGGAATGATCAATTGTGACTTAGCCCAGATGGAGATAATGGTAAAAGATAGCCTCCAATGAGAGAGTCTTAAAGGTATGGAAAGTGGCTGAGAAATAAAAGATGGGAAAATGTTAAAGGTAACTTGTAATTTCCATATGTATATGTATGTGTATATAAATGGAAAAAAATATATATATATATTTTTTTAGTAGTAAAATATATCATACAAACAAGTTTCTGTAAAAGATATATTTAAAATTTAAAGAAAAATGGCAAAATGAACCACATATGAACTCCCCACCAGCCTAAGAAATAGAGCTTTATCAGTATCCAAAAGTCTACTATATGCCCGCCTTTAATTGCATCCCTCTCCCTTTCTATCAGAGGTAACCATCATCCTTACTTATTTTCTGTTTTTCTGTATGGTTCTGCAATCTATATATGTATCACTAAAAATAGTTTTGCAAAATTTAATAGCAAGGGCAAATCCAGCTGTTTAAAGAAACTTCAGTAATGCCATTATTAGGTGATGGCTTCTAGGAGAAAATAAACTAAGCAGAGTCTTTGGTTCACATTCTGGCTTCAGCTTTCTCAAGTTTACAAGAGCTTTCTCTGGGGAGATCAGTCAACTGTGTCATGAATGAATTCTGGGAAACTGGGCTCACCCCAGTCAGGGTACATGGTGGTACTGAATATATGGCAGGAATATGGTTGAGGCATGGGTGGCTTCTACATTTTCTGCGTTTGTTGCCCTGATGTATGTCAGAAGAGTTTTCTGTTGGATGAAATGAGTATCCTCAGCTGATCAGCAGGGCATGGAAAGAAAGAGGAACCTCATTAACGCAAGGCAAGGGTAACGTCCCTGTCCTGGAGGCGGCAGCGATCTCTGTGAAGACAGCTTCAAGCTTTCTCCCTTTAGAGTCACGCTGCTCCATTCCGGCCTGTTCGCCTTGTACGTGTCTACAGCTCCAGGGCTTCAGCGTTCTAGGCTTTTCGGTTATAGTCCTTCTGGTAGGGACGGCATTTGCTTCTCTCCTGCCCACTCGTCTCCCGTCCTCTTTCTTGATTCCCTCTCTCATTTGGGGAGCATATATCCTGCAGTGGCTACTTGAGGAAACGTTCACACAGGTAGGTTTCATTTTGGTAGCTCGCATATGTGGGAGTTTCTTTATCCTCATGCTCAAGTAATACTTTAGCTGAGTACAGACTTATGGAAAAATAGAAATATTTTTCCTTTTGAATTTTAAAAACATCACTTTACTGACTTTAAATGTTTAATTCAGTGTTCTACCAAATTTAGAATAGAATTCTAATTTTGTCACTGAATTTTCTTTTATAGGTGTTACAGTTCGAGTGCCTCAAGCAACTACATACGTTGTAAACAATGGATTAACCCTGGGATCAACAGGACCTCAGCTCACAGTGCATCACCGACCACCACAAGTGCATACTGTAAGTGTGGATGCTTGGTTTCACAAAATTCTCACCTGTAAAGCCGTCAAATATCATTGCAGTTGGTACCTTTTTCTCTAAACTGGTTATATCAAAAGGAAATGACAGGTCTTCTGTGTCTCCAGCAGAAGTTTATTGAAGAAAATAGACCTTACCATTGTGAGCAAATGTTTGTAGGGAATGATGGTTGAGGATTGCTGAGTTTGCTTGTGGTGGTGAACAGTGTATAAAAAGAGTCCATATCTGGGGCATGCAAAGTGAAATAGACCATTTTAAACTCATGGTTAAATTAAAAAGAGCATTTTGGAGTATTAAAAAGGATATTTTAAAAAGTATCTTTTCACGTTCTAACTTTAGTTTTTATTTAATACCTTTATTATAGGTATGGCCGCTAATGTACAGAGGGGTTGAGTAACCAACCCAAGGTCATACCTCATACATTTTCGTCATCTGGCCTTAACTTACCTTTCCAAATGTGTATGTTCTTCTTCACATACCCGATATCTAAATAAAAGTTAATACTTGTTTTTGCCCATAAATCCCCTCACTTGCCTATCCCCATGCCCTTGCTCATGCTTTTACCTACTGGCAGAAAGGTCTGTGACTATTTCTACATTTCTAAATTCTGTCTTTCACAGTCCAATATAAATGTCACCTTTTTTGTGCTGACCAAGGGGAAAAAAATATACATTCAGCGTTAAATGCGCTTACTTATGAGAATACGCTGCTGTCTTTATATGGGAAAGCAGTTTGAAAATGAAAGTAGAGTTGATACTCAAATTTTACATGATAGACTGCCACACATGTTATTTAAAAATGTTATGTTATATTAAAATAAAGTATCTGTAGTACAGATCATCAAATCATAAATTATTTTGTTAGAAGTAGATGCTTATTTCAGTTTTTATCAAGATGATGCTCCATCAGCAAGGGCTTTTGTTTCCCAAGGAAAACTCAGTATTTTAGACCTCAGACGTAGAGTGGGAGGAGCCTTAGCTCTCATCGTGCGGGGCGTTACTGGTTACAAATCATCAACTAGAACTTGCCAGAAATGGCATGGGGTCTGGTGTCTCCCAGGGTTCTTGGTGTAAGGTGAAGCCCCTCTAAATGTTCTCTAGGGTGCTGTGCTCTCCCTTCAGCAGCGGCCCTCTTTGTGGCCATTATAAACTGGCGTGCCTCTTCCTCCTCCAGGAGCCCCCCTCACGCCCTGTGCACCCGGCGCCCTTACCAGAAGCCCCGCAGCCGCAGCGCCTGCCCCCAGAGGCCGCCAGCACATCTCCGCCTCAGAAGCCGCACTTGAAGTTAGCCCGGGTGCAGAGTCAAAACGGCATTGTGCTGTCCTGGAGCGTCCTCGAGGTGGACAGAAGCTGTGCCGCCGTCGACAGCTACCATCTGTACGCTTACCATGAGGAGCCCAGTGCCACTGTGCCCTCCCAGTGGAAGAAGATTGGAGAAGTAAAGGCGCTTCCCTTGCCCATGGCATGCACTCTCACCCAGTTTGTATCTGGAAGCAAATACTACTTTGCAGTACGAGCCAAGGATATTTATGGACGTTTCGGACCTTTCTGTGATCCTCAGTCAACGGATGTGATCTCTTCTTCCCAGAGCAGTTAAACCTTGGGGCCTTTATCTCTTCCTCTTTCTTCAAAAGTTCCACATTTGGGTCTCGCTTTAATCTTGTGCATGATACCCATTGTAAAATCCACACTGTGCAAGATTTCTTGGACAGATGTGTATATACATTACATTTGTTTATAATCAGAATAAACTCAGCCCATAAAGCAGAATCTTTTCCTGAACAATTCACGCTTCAAGGTTTTGAAATGTAAATTGCACCTTGCTTTAGTTCTGAGGCTGGGGTATATGTGTGGGTGTTTGTGCTTTTCTGTATTTATATGTTTATTGCAGTGGAATCTCCCATTTTCATTCTCAAATTTACCTCTCTTCCAGTGTGAAGTAAGTAGATCAAAGGATTTGAGGTATGTATCTGGCATGATTCTGCTTCTCAGAGATCTGTAGGTTCATAGATAAATGATTTAAACTGAATCTAAATGGAACCCAAAGAAAAAATAAAAAGCAAAATGGTTAAATAGTTTAAAATAGGTTAATTTGAACACAGGAAAGGATCTGTTCATCTTTTCTTTTGTCTCTTCTGGGTTGTCAGTTAGGTGAAAAAGATCTGCAATGGGCCCTCCCTTTTCTAATCTGGTTTTTCCATTTATTTTGTGCCTTAAAGATTAACGACAAAAGTAAACAGGGCCGTTTGTCCATTATTATTTACTCTTCCCTGACAGCCTTTCACCCTCATTTCTCCTTTATCTCCACCAAATGTAGCACATCTCCCTCAAGTAAATTTTAGACCAAGCCTTTTATAAATAGTCTCATCAGTGACATCACTACATTTAACTCCAAAAATTTGACTTGCTCTTTTCTTCCAAGAATATAAATGCTTTTTATTTTTGCACCACGTTGTGTAAGAAAATTTTCCTTCAAATATATTTTGGTATCTATGTTGCACAAGGTTTTAGAGATGATGAAAGCAATTCTAGTTTACCTTATCACCCAAAGCATAGTATTCTTTCAAAGGAAGTAAATAGTAAAATTCACAAAATACAGTGAGTAAACTATCAAAGGGAAAGCTCCGTTTCTTCTTTATTCTCCTGTCATTCTTCCTGTCTTAATCTTTTAACTTTGTTTTGATGGTGCTAAGTTTTGTCTGATTTACTGTATGTCAGCTTTGGATAGGATTTTTAAAGTATATCCTTTGGAGTCATTTTGTGTAACAATTAGATATAACTTCTGTGCTTCTCTGTTCTTCTTCAAAGTTTTAATCAAGTTCAGCTTAGGTCATGGATTTTCATTATGAGTGCCAGCTATACGTGGTATCAGGTACATGTTTGAGTGTAGATAGCTTAAGACAGGAGAGGTGGTGTAATTTGGGGGGTGAGAGCGTGGTTGGCCATACGTGGAAAGGAATTTGTGGAGTTTGTGAAACAAATTTTCCAGTCATCTTCCCATATCATATTTGAATTCATACTCCTACCTTCTTAAATAAGTCAGTCATTAATTTTTCCTGGAATTATAAGCAGGAGCTATGGCTTCAATATTAATGCTGCTTTGTTTGCAACTTCGGTGGCTTGTAATAAGGAAGCATTCTAGTTGTAAAGAAACTCTTTAGAGACTTTTACCGGTCAGTGTACTGTCGTGTTGGGTGTGAAGTCTGATTGATGCTGAAGAAAGCCTACAGATTGCCAAAAGTAAATCCAAAATCTTCCTTTTGCTTTCAGAAAATGAGACCACAATAAGAATTAAAGTTTCCACTAATTGTATTTGCCAACCATGTAGACGTTACTCATTCTAGTACTAATGATGATGGTAAAGAAGTTGCCAATGTCATGCCAATGAAACTTTAAAGGGAGAAATTGATGATCTTCTAGATGTGTGTGAGCACCTATCTTATATCTGCATGTATATATGTTTTTACCTGCAATGGTTGCAGTATTAATTATGTGTTCAAGATCATTCCTGTCTACAGAATAGAAAGCCCACATTCGAAATTGTTCTTTATTGACCGGTTTTGTGGTCACTTGATAATAATTTGCTTACCTAGCCTAGAAAGGTGCCCTTGGTGAACGTTTTTTATTTATATTTACTAATCCTTTTTTTTTTGTTTAAAGCTTTCATAGCATTATATAATCAGGTGAAGAAAGCCCAGTAGAATGAAAATATTATTTTAGCCTATATTGTGTCATTTCTGTCAGAGAAAAAAAATACTTAAATAGTAACCCTAAAAATAGATTTTCTACAGTAAAATAAAACTTTATTACAGGTGGTGGAGGGAAGGTACAAAGAGAAATTGTGATTATTTGAGGGAAAAGATATTATGAGATGGTCTCCTTCAGTTAGCCTGCCATGGGATTTATAGGCAGCAGCTATATTGGAGTTACTTATGGGTGCTAGGCTAGAACTCTAGGCTTTTATTTGGGGCAGGTTTTCATGTTGAGGAGTACTTTCTTTTTGTTTGGTTTGTTTCTTTGGGGACAGAGAATGGAGGACTCAACTAGAAATAGCTACTGGTTACAGATTTTTTTAATAGCAGTTCACACTCCATGGTACCTTTTTTTATTTCACAATATCTTTTCACAGAGTGTTATAAATAAACTTGATAATCCCATTTTGGGAATGCAAGTTTGCTACCTTTTTAGCCTGACAATACTTGTGTAAGTATTGCCTTATTGGAAATCCTGGAAACTTCTGATACTTCAGCCTGAAATATAGGATGTTTATATGACATTTAAAGGTAATTGTGATGTTTGTTACTCTCTACTTTGCACTTTGTCAGAGTAATCTTCACCCTGTTTTAAGTGTAAGCCTCACATTTTAAAATTATGTTCTTGCCAGTAAATTTATAAATTACATACAAAGACATCTGTTGTTAACAGGTAACTTTATGAGGTAACTATATCCCTCTATTTCTCTGGACTCACTTTTTAAAATATGCAGAAAACTGTGTGCTGTTTAACACAGTAGAAGTTTATGAGAGAAGTGAAGAGTAGAGCTTTCTTCCTTGAGAAGTGAGTGTTTATTGGGATACCATTTGCCTCACAGAGAGGTGTTCCCCACTCTCCTGACCCCCATTGCCAGATAGTAAATGAAAGGTTTAATTGAAAAAAATGACCTAAAGCAAGGAGCTTGGAATCTTAGGACCACCTGTCAGCAGAACTCCTTAGGTGGGCCGCACCATACAGTTCTCTTGCTATATTGGATTAAGTGTTAACGTAGTTTTTTTTTGTTGTTTGCTCTTTTGCTTACACTTTCAAAATGATCATTTATGCAGCAAGGTGTCAATACTGCATACACTTTTGTCTTATTCTGCGAATTTTCCAGTACTGTACAAGATTAAGAAAATAATGCCTGTGGTATCCTCCTCTCTCACCTTTATACACTGTGATCTTAGCACAGTAGGTTACGGCAAACACTTCCAAGTGTTCTCCGGGACTTTCCTTCTTGGGCTATTTCAGTATCCTATGATTTATTCATTACTTTAGCTTCATCATTGGCCTGTTTTATTTTAATTTCCAGAAATACCATGTCCCAGTATTAGATTATTGAAAATAACTCTATCTAAAACCAGTGTATGATTCTGCCTGCCTTACTATTTACTGGGCAAATGAGGCTCCCTCCCCTTTTTTAAAATTTTGGGACAAAAAAAAGAAAAAGATTAGAACAATTCCTATAAGGTGTTTTGTTAGTGCGGCAGGTTTATCCAGTTCCTAAAACTTATTCCCCTTGAGCCAGCCAGTGGGGAGGAATAGGATGATACAAATACATGCTTTGTCTTCTGGTCAAATTATTTTATCATGCTAAATAAGTTTTTCATTTTTTTTTATTTGTAGAGTCAGTTAATACCCATCATTTATATTTAATTGCCATCTTTTAAAAACTTTTGTTTGTAAATAAGGGAACTGGGCAATCAAACACCTGGGAAATCCTGGCTTTAGTGTTTTATCAACCATTTCAAATTTAAATATAAAAATAATTCCTTTGTAGTAAACTTGCATCCTGATTTTTCTTTATTGCAGTTGAAAGTGTAAATAATAAGACAATGTAAGACCTTCCTAATGTCTAATAGAAACTGGGCTATAGCAAGTTGCCCTATTTTTATTAGGTTTTGAAGGTTTTTGTGGGGTTTTTCTTTTTTAAATGTACAGTAGAGTGTTGTCTGTATAAGTGTTAACTGTAGTGGGATTTTGTTCAGCAAGCCTGAAATTTATACTTTGAAATAAACTGCTGGGTTTTTCACATCCTGTGTACTCTGATTCATTCTGATTATTCTCAGCCCTTGTGTTTCTTTGCTTTTTCTTTTGGGAGTCTTTCACCTTGTTGAGAGTCACTGTTACACCGTTCAGTATGGCTCGTTTAACTTAACTTGACAGTACCACGGTACTCAAACCACATACAGTTCTCCAGCTTTGAAAGAAAAGTTTGTTATGCAGAGTTGCTCCCAGATTAGATATGCTGCTTTTAACTAATGGGAGACAACGTTAAAGTTTGCTGTATTATGTGCCTATCCTGCGCCAGAAAAAGACTCAGCTGTTGCTTCCTAATGACCAGGAAAAGAACACTATTGGAGTATTCCTATTGCAGGTCCCACCACCCCCTAGAGCTCTGTCATCAAGCACATCCAGCTGGGAGAAGGGGAAACAGCATGAGCAGTACAGGCTGTTAGGGGCCAGGCCTGGAAAGAGTCCACTCGCGAGAACTCCGCCACGTGGCACAGCTGCCCAGGGCAGCCTGGGAGGTGTGGTCTGCGGGGCCAGGCTTAAAAGCAGAGAACGGATTTTGGTGAGCGAGGGAGCAGCTTCTACCATACTTTCTTGTGTATAAGCTTGTGCGCTAAAACGGTATTGTCGTTCATCGTATGTAATGTTTTCTTCTACGGTGCTCCACCCTGTAGTAAATGCTTGTTTTAAACATGACAAAATTGGCAGTGAAAAATGAAAGTGATAGACTGGATTGAATATATTTTAAGACTAAGTTTGAATGGGAAAACGTAGTTAAAATAGTGCCCTTTGTATCTCATCTCCCTCCATTTCATGTCAAGTTACAGAATTGGTTTCATGGTAATAAAATCAAAGTTGTAGGCCTCTGGCATTCCCTCATGGAGAGTTTTGTTGAAACGGCTCCAGTGAAAAACAGGGAGGCCACCTTGTACTGTGGGCCCACTAATGGCATAGGCTGTGTACGCGGACGCCAGGTGGATATCTGCCACCTGCAAAGAGAGGAGAGGGGGACATTTTAGGAAACCGCTGGGCAAAAGCTAGACTACATCCCTGCTGTACTTGTCGTTCCTGCTCCTCGTCCGAAGTCACAATATTAGCTCCCCTTAAAGTGAAATCCTACAGGCTTCCACAATAACGTTCTTCTGCATCTATCTGGCATTCAAATGTGCACTGACTAGTAGAAGTGTGTTAAACGAACCGCCAAAAGTGTGAGATCTGGAATCAGGTTACGCATGTTTGGAATTCTAGCTCCAAAACGTATTTTGACTCCGTTTTCTCATTTGTAAAAAACTCTGCTTCATAGAAGAGTTGTCATAAGGATTAATGAGAGCAAATACTTGAAGCAGTGCCTAGAATAGATTAATTCCTCAGCAAAAGTTGTTATGAATCAGGGCACTAACGAGTATTAAAGTAGAAGGAACTCGATGAAAAGTGAGGTCCGTGGTTCTTAAAAACACTTGAACATTGGGTAGCAGCAGATCTTAAGCCTAGAGGGGAAAGCAGGAAACGTCTCATAACTTCTGGTTTTCCTCATATTCAAAATGGCTCAAGAGAAATGATATTTTTAAAGTATATGCTTCAGCAGAGACTTTTCTGATGAAAAATTGGCAGGCTCTTGTCTCCTGAAGAAAGTAAAACTTGGCAGATGGAAGCTTGGCTTGGGTTCTCCCCAGTTCAAGTCATTCTCTTTGTGTGTTCTGGAATGGATATAACACTTTTCACACACTTTACTGAATGTTTGCAAATGCCATTAAAAAGAAATAAATGCACAAGCATTCACTGGGGCTTCATGTGTGCCAGGCTCGCTACATCCACTAAATTTTTCTTACACAACATTTTGAGAGTCATTAAGGCTAAAGCTTGGCTCAAACTCTTCTAAGGCATCTTCTGTTTAGACACTAAGCTGATAGAAAAAATAAGGTATGGGGGGGTTGGCATTCTTACAGTTACCAGAGCGTCAGATAGAACAGTTAACTCCGCTTGTAACAGATTTCTTCTAGAATTTAGGACTGGAGATGCAAATGAAAAGACATATGCCCAAGCCAAAAGTGCAAAAGGATGTGGTAGAATGATTCCTTCCACCAACTAAATGGCTAACTCACAACCTTGGACATCCCAAATCCTGGTAAATTTTTAACTAACTAGCTCTCTGAGGGAAAAAGACCCCAATTTGTAGTGTTTGCTGATTTCCACGATGTAAATATTCCACCACTTCAAGCTATCAACTTGGTGTCAACTGTTTTAACAACTGGTTCTCACAAGCCTATATGAGTGGGCTTTAGCCCCACTGCAAACTTTTTATTACCTAGATTGTGAGACACATTACGGCACTTAACAATTCTAGCATAGTGAAAAGTCTTTATTGCTTGAGCATCTGGTCCAATACTTGTTCCTTCGGCTACATTCAATTCCTGTGTAACGTGAAATCACACTGCTCTCGGTATGTTCTTTGGACTTTGGGCCGGTCTGGTAAACCTTAAAACCTCCACAATATCACCATCATCATCATCATGATCGTGTATATTTACAAACAACCCACTAAGTACTGCTGTGAGCATTTTATAGCTATTAAGTGTTGATTCTTCACAACAACCCTTGAGGCAAGTACTCTTACTTCCATTTTTCAGATGAGGAAAGAGAAGCATAAAAGATTATGTGGTTTACGGCTGAGTGGCCAAGCAGGAACTGGAAGTTAGGCGATAGGACCTACCACCAGAATCTCTGAAAAAGCTGATTCCTGAATTGAGTTTGTGTTTAGAGACATTATTGTGTTTTATGCCACAAAAACCTCTGCAGCTCTGCCTTTGAAAAGGCCTACGTGCTGGTAGAAATTAAATTCAAAAACCAGTAATGACTGGATGGGAGGGGAGTTTGGGGGAGAATGGATACATGTTACGTATGGCTGAGTCACTTTGCTGTGCGCCTGAAACCATTGCAACACTGTTAATTGGCTGTACTCCAGTATAAAACAAAAAGTCAAAAAAAAAACCCAAAACAACCAATAGCGTGTTACCTTGGTGTCATAGCAACCTCCAGGACTTGGATTAAGTGAGTTCAGGTCCTCACGGCAGCAGATGGTATTGCAGGGATCACCGTTACTGTAAGTATCGTTCTTGTAATCTAGGAAACAGTGATGGGGAAAAGAGTGAGCACTGACCATTCTGAGATCCACTTATCCACAGTAAACTGGACCTGTTTAAGCCTAGATGATCAGAGCGTATACCCCAGAGACCTCCTCGGCCCAGCCTGCTCCCATATACAGAAGTCACCTCCGACTTGTACTGGGAAGAGGCAACTGCCAAGTCCCCTGCTCCAGGCTCAGCCTGGTCTCAAGAACCTCGCACAGTGAAGAATGGATGGAAGAAAGGTAACAGAGGACAAATGTACCTACATTTTTTTTTAACAAAATAAATACAAATCTGACTCGATACTGTTCATCAAAAATAAAGTGTTTATGAATAATTGCTGTTTTAGTAGCTGCTTTTCTCCTTGGAAGGAAATCTGTGTTTGGGACGGTAGGGTAAAAAAAGTACCCTACATGGGTTTTTTCTTTTGTGTTTTACATATAACTTTTTCAGTTAAAAAAAAAATGTAGAATTTTCTTCCCTATCATTTTTATAAAAGAGGACAAAATTCTATTTGTTGTGTATATAATATGCATAGTATCAATTGAATACTAAATAATTCAATAACTTCTTATAATTCCTTCTAGTACAGAGATGATAAAATGACATGGATTCTTTATCCATGGGGAAGAAAAGGAGTTTTGAAGAATGATTCTTGAGAAATGTGCTACGTACTGTTGTAGCGCATGATATATTTCATGGATTCCATATCAGTCACTTTCCCTTGGTCACGCCGGAAGATTTTGGCTCGTGAAGCCAGATCGTAAGAGTAGTCCAAACCCAGCTTCTTAACCAGCATTGGATAGCCGCTCCAGTTGTAGATTTTTTCATGGAAAGGAATGTTGTAGGAGGGCCAGTAGCCTAATGTGGAGTGGAAGGGAGGGAAGGGTGGGATGGACAGGGAGGAAGACAGAAGAGAGAGGAAACCAAAGAAATGTTATTCGTGGTACTTTCTTTTGAAAATTGGCACAGCTGTGTAATTACAAAATGATACTACATAGAAAATAATGACTGTGAACCCTGGCAATCAAACAGATCCTTTGACATTTACAGACTCGGTAGACCTCTAGATTATTCCATGAGGGGAAGAAAAGCATCAGGGTTCTTTGGGTTTTCACCCCAAATTCTTAAAGCAATCTATTAAGCAGAAGATTATCTGAATTCTAGGCTCCGGGTTGAATAACTAGACCTTAGGCAGTTAACCTCATTCCCCCAACCCCTTTTTTTTAGCAGGAGGAGGGAAAGGAAGAGTTCATAATGTGAGGGGAATGGAGATGGTCTGTATGGTTCCAGTAGGCATTTAACTCCTCTGACGCTCAACATTCATAAAGGCTCAGCTGCATTCAGAGCTTCACAGTGTGCCAACGACACTAGGCGTCAAACGTGTGACACAACTTTAGTAAAATCAACATTTCGGTAACAGCTCAGATTACAGTGGCCTAAGGTATTGCCTATAGGACAGTCAGCCTTCAGCATTCGGGGATTAATTCCCACTCCTATATTCTCTTAGCCCTTGTCTGCCTTTTTCCCTTCTTACTGTTTTATAGGATCCCCTACTCGGGGGTGAACTTATTAAGAGAAAACAAATGACAAGACATTCAACCTTGCTGATTCTGGGGCACAGAGCCAGCATCAGGAAGAAGTGAGATAAAGACAACATTGAAAGTGCAGGCTAAAAGTCACATTTATTATTGCAGTGTACCTAGGTTATACAACTTGGGAGTTAGACTGCCTGGACCTTAAGCCTGGTCCTGCCATTATTAGGTATGTGACCTTACACGAAGTTTTTAACCTCTCTGTGCCTCAGTCTATAAAATGTGAACAATGATAGTACTTACCTTATAAGGATCATTGTGAGTGTTAAATGAGTTCAAACAGATGGAGTAGCTTACAACAGGGTCTGGTACTTGGTAAGCACTAGATGAATATTAACTTTTATAATTATAGTTCTCTATGTGAATTCTCTATGTGAATAGCTCAAATGAATAATAAAAATGGCCACTTTATACTTCACATAAAGCTTCATGACTAAAAAAAGATTTAAAATAGAGTATCTTATATAACAACACAATACCTGCTGATGTATAAATATTGCATCCCTCCTTCTAAAGGAAGAAACAGAGGTTCAGAGAGGTCGAATGCCTTCCTTCTGACTAAAATCACCCAGGGCTTCTATCGGCATATCACAGCTGCTTCCAAATACTAGGAGGTTTGCGGGACTTTTTTTTTTTTTTTTAAATGGCTATATGATATCGCTTAATTATTTAGGAAAATCACATGTTTCTTTCTGAGCCTTTCTTCCCTTACAGTAAGACGGTAACGAAACTACTTATCTGGAAATACGTTATGAAGGTCAAACAAAGGAATATAAGTAAAAGGTATGTCAAGTATATAGTAGACACTCAATGAGTTTAACTCTGTGTTCTTCTTGCCTCTGGGGGAAAACAAAACAAAACTACAGACAGATCAGCATCAACTTGTTTTAGTCCCAGGGTAGATTTCTGCGTGGGATCTAGGGATGGGATTGCAAAGAACCTGAATCTACCAGCATATAATCAGCGGCTTCCCATGATTATCAGGCTCTGAGAACCAAGTCAGACAGCTAGGTTCTCGGTTTTGAACTGCCACGCCAACCAAGTAGCCACCTAACCATCTGACTTCTCAGGTGGATTTTCCAACAAGAAGAGGAGGTAGGTCCGCTACTTGGTAGCATCTGATCTTCTTGAAGTTGCCACCTTAATTAATTCTGTTTTATGCACATTATTTGCATTTAGCTGGCAGGAGCCACCCTGGAGTGAGGCGGTTCCCTCTGGGTGTCGTTACAAAATGGATTCGAGGACCTGGGAAATGAAGGACCGGCCCTGACCCCCAGGATCCATACCGTGTCTTGGTTCTGTTCCTTCTCATCTCTCAGCTGATCTACTTCAACAGCTTCCTAATTCTCCTCCTGTCTTCTCTCTGACCTGTGTGTTCTCCCTTTTCAAAGACTCCAGTTTTCTAAAGGATAAAGGCTAATTTTTAGTTTTTTAAGGAACCTCCATACTGTTCCCCATAGTGGCTGTACCAATTTACATTCCCACCAACAGTGCAAGAGGGTCCCCTTTTCTCCACACCCTCTACAGCATTTATTGTTTGTAGATTTTTTGATGTTGGACATTCTGACTGGTGTGAGGTGATACCTAATTGTAGTTTTGATTTGCATTTCTCTAATAATTAGTGATGTTCAGCATCTTTTCATGTGCTTTTTTTGGCCATCTGTATGTCTTCTTTGGAGAAATATCTATTTAGGTCTTCTGCCCATTTTTTGATTGGGTTATTTTTTTTTTGATATTGAGCTGCATGAGCTGTTTGTATATTTTGGAAATTAATCCCTTGTCGGTTGCTTCGTTTGCAAATATTTTCTCCCATTCTGAGGGTTGATTTTTTGTTTTGCTTATGGTTTCCCTTGCTGTGCAAAAGCTTTTAAGTTTAATTAGGTCCCATTTGTTTATTTTTGTTTTAATTTCCATTACTCTAGTAGGTGGGTCAAAAAGGATCTTGCTGTGATTTATGTCAAAGAGTGTTCTGCCTATGTTTTCCCTGCCTATGTTTTCCTCTAAGAGTTTTATAGTGTCCAGTCTTACATTTAGGTCTTTAATCCATTTTGAATTTATTTTTGTGTGTGGTGTTAGGGAGTGTTCTAATTTCATTCTTTTACAAGTAGCTGTCCAGCTTTCCCAGCACCACTTATTGAAGAGAGTGTCTTTTCTCCATTTTATATTCTTGCCTCCTTTGCCGTAGATTAGGTGACCATAGGTTCATGGGTTTATCTCTGGACTTTGTATAAAGGCTAAACTGACTGCTCATCAGGATCCAAAGGCTGTATTTTCCTCTGACTACCTATCTTCCGTGTCACAGCCTTCTCTCTAGCTGTCTTGGGCTAATAGTGTCTCCTTCACACCATGGTCTTCATGCCTCTATTTGTTTGACCTTGTCCCCTTGTCAAATGGCTGAGCTCCTTTCTAGCCTGTAAACCTCCACGCAGACATCATCTTCTCTTTCATTTATTTAACAAATATTCAGTGAGGACTTCTTATGTGTGCTGAGCACTACGTTCAATGCAAGATGTTAGGACTTGCCAAGTGTCGGCAATGTGCTCAAGAATCGACAAAAATTATCTCAGTTCATTATCATGACAACCCTGTGAAATTGCAAAGGTCTACACTCCCACATCGCAAAACTCTTGGGGGCCAGATGTGTTTCAGAACTCAGGGTTTTCCAGATTGTAGAACAGCAATGGTGTGTAAATTACAGATGATGTTGCAGTCTCTGTGGGGAGCCCCTCATAATCAAAGACATTGATAACTCTGTAGCCTGACGTATAAATTCTCTCCAGAGGAGAGGGAATAAATAGAGGCCATAAATAGTTCAAGTTAGTTTTTGCTGCCGAGTGAGTTCAGATCAGGTCATACTTGGCTACCACAAGTGAGCTAGGACAAAAGACAAAGGAACAAAGAACTTACAGAGTTTTGAGATTTTGTAATTACGAATAAGTGACTAGGGACCTGCACCATTACTGTCAGGATTTACAGATGAAGAAAGTGAGGCTAGGACAGACTGGATAAGATTTTGAGGAACAGATAGTCCAATCAAGGCAATGTGACTCCAAAACCAGTACTTCCAACGTCTGGGCTGTGACCCTGCCCTCCAGAACCGCCTTCTCTCATCCCTCCCACTGACGGCG
Organism: Aethalodelphis obliquidens; assembly: GCF_003676395.1. Classification (NCBI taxonomy): domain Eukaryota; kingdom Metazoa; phylum Chordata; class Mammalia; order Artiodactyla; family Delphinidae; genus Aethalodelphis; species Aethalodelphis obliquidens. The sequence goes on along the minus strand of NW_020837980.1, from coordinate 16,904,190 downwards.
TCACCACCAGGTTTGCTACACCAGAGCGCATCACTGCTGTTTGCTTTCTGGGCTCTAATAGCTTCTTTAGGTGCCTTGCTTCCCTATCAGACTGTGTGTTGGGGATTCTACATCCACGCTTTTCCAGTCCCTGGCCGGAGTAGCACTCCCATAAATAGTTGCTGAACTAAAATTTTACTTGGGAACCCAGCAGAGAAGGTAATACTGGAACCATAAGTAGTCATAAGATTGTGAATGCCTGGCTCTGTCCCAGTCTACGCATAAAGGTAGATCATGCTGTCACGTAAGAGTTTGAGGAGCAGGTTTTACATGTTGTGCTGAACCTGGTCATTCTTTTCCCTGTGTGACTAGCAACGGCATTCCCCTCCTTCCTTCCCCACCATATACTCCCCGCATCATACATTCACACAGCACATATTACCCATCACACACACACACACACACACACACACACACACACACACACACACCCGACTTCCAGACTTCTAGCATGAAGAAAATACCTGTCCGCAGAACATCAGTTTGTTCAGAATATTCTACATAGGCAGGAATTTGCTCCACGATGTACAGAGTGCCTTTACCAAGGCTGTAGTTCAGATTTACCTTCTTCAGGTCCAGGACCATGTACTGATTGTTATACGTGCCTGAAATATTGGGAGACATGAAGACAGGGCATGGGTATGGCTTTACTGGTTAACTCCAGATCTAAACGTACGTACATGCCTAAAAGTTACTCTGCAGGGCCACTTACCAGAGTTGTATTTTGAAAAGACCTCTGCCCACTGCTTGCCTCCGTTTGCCATCATATTGGCCACCCGGACTCTTTGCCAGGCCAGGAGAGACTTGGGTACCACGTGCTGCAGTAGGGTTTTATTATACACGCTGTTTGTGGTCTGCAGCAATACCAAACCACTGCTGAGAAGGTAAAAGTCGTCCAGAGACTCCAAAAACCCTACAGGAAACACGAATATACAAATCAGCATAACACATATGCAAGATACTGAGCCATCAGTGTTAGCACAGAGCTTCGTGTACACAGTGCATTTTGCAGTGGCTATTATTATTATTCTCTCCCAGCTTTGGTTCCCCTCTGTGGCAGTTACTCAACTGCCGTTTCTAAAGGTGCCAGTGGACCTCCATCCCTGGATCTGCCATTGAAAATTTTTGATTTTATGATTTGGGATGACAAGAATACATTAACTCGGGACTATTCCAAGTTTCCAAAATGACGAACAGAGTAGATCCTCACTTGCTAGGATTTTCCAGGAAAACTTTTAATTAGGGGGAGATATTAGCAGGATTCATTGTTGGACAGTAAGAATACGGATGCCTTCTTTCTTTCTCCTTTTCTGTATTTTCCACATTTTATGTAATGAGTCTACTTAATTTTTTTAAGTAGAAAAAGTATCTACATTTATAAAAGTGAACATGGTTTTGACACTCTGGGTCAATGTGTTTTACAAATGTTGGAAAATCAGCAGAGCCACAAGTCTTCTTTTTAAATAAATTTATTTTATTTGTTTTTATTTTTGGCTGTGTTGGGTCTTTGTTGCCGTGCGCGGGCTTTCTCTAGTTGCGGCAAGCGGGGGCTACTCTTGTTGCGGTGTGCGGGCTTCTCATTGCCGTGACTTCTCTTGTTGCGGAGCACAGGCTCTAGGCACGTGGGCTTCAGTAGTTATGGCATGCGGGCTCAGTAGTTGTGGCTCGCAGGCTCTAGAGCGCAGGCTCAGTAGTTGTGGTGCACGGGCTTAGTTGCTCCGCGGCATGTGGGATCTTCCCAGACCAGGGCTTGAACCTGTGTCCCCTGCACTGGCAGGCGGATTCTTAACCACTGTGCCACCAGCGAAGCCCACAAGTCTTTTTTAAAGGCCTATTGTGTGAATTATTTTGTGATGAGTGTGGTAGAGATCAAGGAATATCAGACACAGCTGTAACAACGAAAGAGGCTATATTGTCGTCAGTAACTAACAGTGATGGACAAACTGGCGGTGCTACATTAAGGTCAGAGAAGAGCCCAGGGAGAGTTAAAAGGAACCAGGGTGGTGAGCTCCTCCAGGGCTTCGCAAACTCTCACCATTTTTATACTACTTTATTATTTTTGCCATGTCTGATTACTACTTGTATCATGCTTTACTTAATATTTTTCCTTACATGAACTCTCTTTTTAAACTTAAAATACTTAGCCTTATCACATAAAATAATATCCAAGGAACCATGGGTCTAATGTTTTGGGGGCTTTTCCCCCCAAAACCAGTACATTTAAGCAAATACATTTCTATTAACATGCAAGAAAATACATTTTCAGGAAGTCCCTAATGTCACCTCACTAGAACTATGCATGTCCTGCACTGAGCAACACCAATGGCGCTCCGAGAGGAGAGGTGATGGGATCTATCCAGGATCACAGAGCCAGCTCCTGGCAGACCTGCGCCTGGAATGCAGGTCCTTGATCCAGTCCAGGGCTCTTCTGCTAAGTCTGAACACCTATGCTCAGCTTCCATGGCGCTCCCTCTTCTGGCTTAATGAAGGCTGGAAGAGGAGAGCTTCATGGAGGAAGTGGTTCTGAGTCTTGAAGCTGGTGTAAGTGCTGACCAGGTAGAGAGCAGTGAGCATCACAGGTGGGAACAATACTATGAGTGAAGGTGCACAGCAGTAGATGTAGCACAGGAGAGTGCGTGTTCTGGGAAGCCGGGCAAAGACAGTCATTCATTCATTCACTCAACAAACAAACTATTGTGCATTTACTCTAGACCTGACAGGGATAGGTGGGGTGGGGTAAAATAACGGGATCACCTAAGACTTCAGAGCGTATATGCTGGGAGTCAGAAGGCCGGCCTTTTAGTTCCCTGCATCGCCACCAACAAATTTAGCACTTCTCTTGCCTCTCTGTTCCTTATTCCCTTCCTCTGATAACCTGGGACTATGTGATGTCATTCACCTCCAATTCTGAATTTTAATTCCTGGAAATTTCTGAGTAGCAAAGTTACATGATGAGAGCAGTGTACAACTAACTCACAATGAGCCTCCACGAGGCTGTCATTAGCCAATACAGAGATTTGCATAAATGACAGAAGGAGGCACACTTCAGGTGGTGCAAAGCTTTATGAGGGGATGGCAGCCTTGAATGAAATTTTAATGGGCAACCCCTCTGAGAAGACACAGTCTAGACATAGGAGGCGTGATTGACAAGCAAAGTATGAGATGAATTTCAATGACTTTTTTAAAAATTTTATTTATTTATTTAGACTGCGTTGGGTTTCACTGCTGCACGCGGGCTTTCTCTAATTGCGGTGAGCAGGGGCTACTCTTCTTTGTGGTGCCCAGGCTTCTCACTGTGGTGGCTTCTCTTGTTGGGGAGCAAGGGCTCTAGGTGCCAGGGCTTCAGTACCTGTGGCTCGTGGGCTCTAGAGTGCGGGCTCAGTAGTTGCGGTGCACGGGCTTAGTTGCTCCGTGGCATGTGGGATCTTCCCGGACTAGGGCTCGAACCCGTGTCCCCTGCATTGGCAGGCGGATTCTTAACCACTGCGCCACCAGGGAAGTCCCTCAATGACTGTTCATTCAGCTCTTGGGCTGAGGTTGTTCTGCAGTGTTTGAACTGTACAGCCATACTTGGCAGCCTTGAGCAAACTCTGGTAACAAATCTCCACAGGAGAGAACTCTGTATTTCTGGCATGATAAACTTGCTAATTCACTCCTTATTGTAGCAGTCTCTATGGACACAAGAGGGCAGGCGTTCTTTCATATGTGTGAGTGACTAATACTAACATGAAAGGAGCAGTCCTTCATTCAAGAGCAAGACTGTTTGTTGAAGACAAAAGAAATGTAGGCCACCCAGAGTTCTGAAACAAAGAAGATAAATTGTCTTACAGAAAACTTTAGTCAAGGAGTTTAACTCTATAGTTCAGAGTTTAAGATTAAAAAATGGAAAAGGCCCAGAGAGGGGACAAAGTCCTGGAACAGTGCATTATAAGAGAAACAAATGTTCCTTGACTGTGTAAAGTTGTATTCCTGCTCTTATCTGTCACTAGTAGCTTTGGAAGGCACACTATTTTAGATCAGGGTAAAGTGAAACACTTCAGTATGAAAGCCAGCCAGCAAGTAACATTTCATAGTAAGCTTCTTGCTAAATTTAATCAAGAAATAAGAGAACCCTTACCGTTAATAAAGCATCTTTCAGGACTTAAAAAATATGTAACCGCTTGAATTGTAAACATGAACAAGGACCACTTTCCTCTGATTCCATTTAGACCTACTGCTTAGTAAAACACAGAAAAGTTTACCCTTACGATCCTATCAAATGTATTTAAAATGTGCCCATTTGGAAGAGTGACATCAACATCATGGGGGGTGTGAGACACTCCCTTTGTCTCTCCCCTTCAATCTACGACCAGTAAAACCAGTAAAACTTCCATGACTCAACAAAGGTTCCTCGGCCCAACACAGCAGCATGCTGGAGAGTTCCACATCTCTGTCATCTAAGGGACTGGACTGGAACACATAAAGTAGGTGGAACCAGAGGGACGGTGAAGGCAGTGCCGGCCATCTCCGTGCCCCAGGTGGCACTGTCAGCAACACCGGCAGCAGCAAGGAACCGACAACCCTGGAGACGGAAATAGTGACAAGGAGGGCACCAGGCGACACCTCTGACACGGACAGTGGAGAGTGGAAAGTGCCAGCTCTCAAAAATAACCAGCGCGGGTAAGAGAAACCAAAAACTTGTGCTATAGCGCCACCTACTGGGAAACAAAAGAAAGGCATCTAATTACTAACCTAGTGAATAGCTACAATCAAGTGAGGGAAAAAAAAAAAAAGCTTTACCTAAAGAAGAAACATGTTCACCACTTCAAATGCACTGGCAGAGGAGCACTCATCAAGCCCCATGAAGAACCACGGTAACACAGTACCACAAAAAGAAAATGACAGTCCTCCAGAAACCAAATTTAAAGTCACGGAATGTTGTGATCTGATAGAGAATTCAAAATAGCTGTCATGAAGATACTCAACCAGCTACAAGAAAACTTTGAAAGGCAGTTCAATGACCTCAGGAATGAAATGAATGAACAGAAGGAATACTTTACCAAAGAGACTGAAATTCAAAAAAAGCACCAAATAGGAATTCTGGAGCTTAAGAACTCAATAAATGAGATGAAGGATGCATTAGAAAGCACTGGAAATAGAGCAGACCACATGGAAGAGAGAATTAGTGAGCTTAAAGATTGAAATCTAGAAATGATACAGGGAGAAGAGGAGAGTGAATTAAGATCTAAAAAGTAAAGAAATCCTATAGAACCATCTGACTCTTTTAGGAAGGGCATCATTAGGGTAATGGGTATCCCAGGAGGAAAAGGGAGACTGAAGAGTGCAGAGGGTTTATTTAAAGAAATAATAGCTGAGGACTTCCCAAACCTGGGGAGGGAACTGGATGGACAAGTCCACAAAGCCAAGAGAACTTCTAATTACCTCAATACAAAAAGACCTTCTTCAAGACACGGTATATTAAAACTGTCAAAAGTCAATGACAAAGAAAGAATATTCTAAAGGCAGCCAGGGAAAAAAGGATGGTAACCTACAAAGGAATCCCTATCAGTCTATCAGCAGACTTCTCAGCAGAAACTCTGCAGGCCAGGAGAGAGTGGAAGGACATACTCGAAATACTGAAAGATAAAAACCATCACCCAAGAATACTCTATTTAGCAAAGTTATCCTTCAGATATGAAGGAGAAATAAAGATGTTCCCAGACGAACAAAAGCTGACTGAGCTCATCAACATTAGATGTGCCTTAAAAGAAACGTTGAAAGAAGCTCTTCTACCTGAAATGAAAAGGGAAAAGTACTGTACACAAAAATTTGAGTAAAATGGTAACTGGACAGACAGAATAAAAAAATTGCAACTTATTCTATATCAGAATAGGTTGTTAAAAACTTAATTACAGCATAAAGATTAAAGGGAAAAAAGCAGTAAAAATAACTCTAGCTACTTTAATTTAGTAACAAACAACACAAAAAGGAATAATTTAAGACGACAAAAAAGTAAAAAGGGGAGAGGAAAAGGAAGAAACCCATGTAGGCAAATGAAGATAAGATACTATCAGCAGAAAAAGAACAATTTTATCCATGATAGGTTTCATACAAATCTCATGGTAACCACAAAACACAAATCTAGAGCAGAGAGAGGAAACATAAAAACAAGGGGAAATAGGGAAAAACATCATAGAAAACCACCATACTAAAATGGCAGACAGAAACACAAGGAAAAAGGAACAATGGAGGGAAGCAGCCGCATAGCACAGGGAGATCAGCTCAGGGCTTTGTGACCACCTAGAGGGGTGGGATAGGGAGGGTGGGAGGGAGACGCAAGAGGGAGGAGATATGGGGATGTATGTATATGTATAGCTGATTCACTTTGTTATACAGCAGAAACTATCACACCATTGTAAAGCAATTATACTCCAATAAAGATGTTAAAAAAAAAAAAAAAAAGGAACAATGGAGATACAGAGCGACCAGAAAATAAAAGATAAAATAGCAGTTCTAAGTCCTCATCTATCAACGATCACCTTAAATGTGAATGGATTGACTTTACCAATCAAAAGACACAGAATAACTGGATGGATTAGAAAATAAGACCCCACTATATGCTGCCTCCAGGAGACATATCTCAGCTTTAAAGAGAAACACAGGCTCAAAGTGAAGGAATGGAAGTTGATACTCCAAGCAAATGACAGCCAAAAGAAAGTGGGTGTAGCCATTCTCACATGGGAAAAAACAGACTTCAAGGCAAAAATGGTAGCAAGAGACAAAGATGGACATTAAGTAACGGTAAAGCAGACAATTCGTCCAGAAGACGTAACAGTTATTAATATATACTGACCTAACATAGGAGCACCAAAATATATAAAGCAATTATTAACATACCTAAAGGGAGACAACAAAATAACAGTAGGTGATTTTAATACCCAACTTACATCAGTGAATAGATCATCTAGACAGAAAGTCAACAAGGAAACAGCAGCCTTAAATGAACCTTAGACCAGATTGATTTGATAGACATATATAAAACATTCTATCCAAATGCAGCCGAATACACATTATTCTCAAGTGCACATGGAACATTCTCAGGGATAGACCATATGTTGGGATACAAAACAAGTCTCAATAAATTTAGGAAGATTAAAATCATATCAAGCATCTTTTCCAATCAAAACGGTGTGAAACTAGAGATCAACTACAAGAAGAAAGCCAGAAATATCACAAATATGTGGCAACTAGGCAACATACTACTGAACAATTATTGGGTCAACAAAGATATCAAAGGAGAAATTTTTAAAAATCAGACACAAATGAAAATGGAAATATGGCTTACCAAAATCTATGGGATGAAGCAAAAGCAGTATCAAGAGGGAAAATTCTAGTAATACTGTAAATGGCAATATTTCTTTTTTATGGCTGAGTAACATTCCATCATATATGTGTGCGTGTGTGTGTGTGTGTGTGTGTGTATATATATATATATATATATATATCCCACATCTTCTTTATCCATTTATCTGTTTATGGACACTTAGGTTGCTTCCATATCTTGACAATTGTAAATAATGCTGCTATGAACATTGGAGTGCATGTATATTTTCAAGTTAGTGTTTTTGTTTTTTTTGATATATACCCAGGAATGGAATTGTTGGGTCATATAGTAGTTCTATTTCTAAGTTTTTAAGAAACCTCCATACTGTTTTCCACAGTGGCTGCACCAATTACATTCCCACCAACAATGTACAAGGGTTCCCTTTCTCCACATCCTCACCAACATTTGTCATTTGTGTTCTTTTTGATGATGCCATTCTGACAGGTGTGAGGTAATATCTCATTGTGGTTTTAATTGCATTTCTCTGATGATTGATGATTTTGAGCATCTTTTCATCTGCCTGTTGGCCATCTGTATGTCTTGTTGGAAAAACATCTATTCAAGTCTTCTGCCCATTTTTAATCAAGTTGGGGTTTTTTTTAATGTTGAGTTATATGAGCTGTTTATATATTTTGCATATTAACTCCTTATCAGTCATATCATTTGCAAATATTTTCTCCCATTCAGTAGGTTCTCTTTTTGTTTTGTCAGTGGTTTCCTTTGCTGTGCAAAAGTTTAATTCGGTTCCATTTGTTTATTTTTGCTTTTGTTTCCCTTCCCTGAGGAGACAGATCCAAAAAATATTGCTACAGTTTATGTCAAAGAGTGTCCTGCCTATGTTTTTTTCTAGTACTTTTATGGTTTCCAGTGTTACATTTAGGTCTTTAATCCATTTTGAGTTTATTTTTCTATATGGTGTTAGAGAATGTTCTAATTTCATTCTTTTGCATGTAGCTGTCAAGTTTTTCCAGCACCACTTATTAAAGAGACTGTCTTTTCTCCATTGTATATTCTTGCCTCCTTTGTTGTGGATTAACTGACCATCAGTGTGTGGGTTTATTTCTGGACTCTCTATTCTGTATCACTGATTAATGTATCTGTTTTTTTTGTGTGCCAATACCATACTGTTTTGATAACTGTAGCTTTGTAGTATAGTCCGAAGTCAGGGTGCATGATTCCTCCAGCCCTGTTCTTCTTTCTCAAGATTATTTTGGCTATTCAGGGTCTTGTGTGTTTCCATACAAATTTTTGAATTATTTGTTCTGGTTCTGTGAAAAATACCTTTGGTATTTTGATAGGGATTACATTGAATCTGTAGATTGCCTTGGGTAGTATGGTCATTTCAATATTAATTCTTCCAATCCATGAACATGGTATATCTTTCTATGTGTTTGTGTGGTCTTCAATTTCTTTCATCAGTGTCATAGTTTTCTGAGTACAGGTCTTTTTATCTCCTTAGATAGGTTTATTCCTAGGTATTTTATTCTTTTTGATGCTACTGTACATGGAACTGTTCCCTTAATTTCTCTTTCTGACAGTTTGTTGTTAGTGTATAGAAATACAACAGATTTCTGTATATGAATTTTGCATCCTGCAACTTTATCAAATTCACTGTTGAGCTCTAGTAGTTTTTTAGTAGCATCTTTATAATTTTCTGTGTATAATATCATGCCATCTGCAAACAGTGACAATTTTACTTCTTCCTTTCCAATTTGGATTCCTTTTATTTTTCTTGTCTGATTCCTGTGGCTAGGACTTCCAATATTATGTTGACTAAAAGTGGTAAGAGTGGGCATCCTTGTCTTGTTCCTGATCTTAGAGGACATGATTTCAGCTTTTCACCATTGAATATGATGTTAGCTGTGGGTTTGTCATATATGGCCCTTATTATGTTGAGGTATGTTCCCTCTATGCCCACTTTCTGGAGGGTTTTTATCATATGGATGTTGAATTTTATCAAAAGCTTTTTCTGCATCCACTCTTGCCACTCTTATTCAACATAATATTGCAAGCCTTAGCCAGATCAATTAAGCAAGAAAAAGAAATAAAAGGCATCCAAAATGGAAAGGAAGAAGTAAAACTGTCACTGTTTGCAGATGACATGATACTATGTATAGAAAACCCTAAAGACATCACCTAAAAACGATTAGAAATAATAAATGAATACAGTCAAGTTTCAGGGTACTAAATCAGTATACAAAAATCTGTTGTGCAGAAAGAGAAATTAAGAAATCAATTCCATTTATAATTGCATCAAAAAGAATAAAATCCCTAAGAATAAATTCAAGCATGGAGATGAAAGACGTGTACACTGAAAACTATAAGACATTGTTGAAAGAAGTTGAAGATGACACAAATGGAAAGATATTCTGTGCTCATTGACTGAAAGAATTAACATTATTAAAATGTCCATATTACTTAAAGCAATCTATGGATTCAGTACACTCCTTATCAAAATTCCAATGACATTTTTCACAGAAATGGAACAAAAATCCTAAAATTTATATGGAACTACAAAAGACCCCAGATAGCCAAAACAATCCTGAGAAAAAAAGAACAAAACTGGGGGTGTCACACTCCTTGATTTCGCATGATATTGGCAGAAAAACACAGAGATCAATGGAAGAGAATTGAGAGCCCAGAAATAAACTCACATATACATGGACAATCAATTTATGACAAAGGAACAAACGACATACAATGGAGAAAGTATAGTCTGTTTAACAAATGGTGTTGGGAAAACTGGACAGCCACATGCAAAAGAATGAAACTAGACCACTATCTTACATTATACACAAAAATCAACTCACAATGGATTAAGGACTTGAATGTAAGATCTGAAACCATAAAACTCCTAGAAGAAAACATAGGCAAGATGCTCTTTGATATTGGTTTTAGCAATATCTTTCTGAATATGTCTCCTCAGGAAAGAGGAACAAAAGCAAAAATAAACACATTGGACCTCATCAAACTAAAAAGGTTCTTCACAGCAAAAGAAACCGTTAACAAATTGAAAAGACAACCTACCAAATGAGGGAAGATATTTGCAAATCATATATCAAATGACAGGTTAATGTCCAAAATATATAAAGAACTCATACAACTTAACAACAGGAAAACAAACAACCCAATTTAAAAATGGGCAGAGAAGCTAAAAAAGACATTTTTCTAAAGACATACAGATGGCCAACAGGCACATACAAAGAAGTTCAACATCACTCTTATTAGGGAAATGCAAATCAAAATCACAATGCGATATCACCTCATGCCTGTCAGATATCACCTCATGCCTGTCAAAATCACAATGAGGTATCACCTCATGCCTGTCAGAATGGTTCTCCTTCCAGAGTGATGGAGAGAACGTGGGGAAAAGGGAACCCTCATACGTTGGTGGGAAGGTAAAGTGGTTGCAGCCACAGTGGAAAACAATATGGAAGTTCCTCAAAAAATTAAGAATAGAACTAACATATGACCCAGCTATTCCACTTCTGGGTATTTATTGAAAGAATATGAAAACACTAATTGGAAAAAGATATATGCGGCCCTATGCTCACTGCAGCATTCTTTACAAATAGCTAACATATGGGGCTTCCTTGGTGGTGCAGTGGTTGAGAGTCTGCCTGCTGATGCAGGGGACGTGGGTTCGTGCCCCGGTCCGGGAGGATCCCACATGCCGCGGAGCGGCTGGGCCCATGAGCCATGGCTGCTGGGCCTGCGCGTCCGGAGCCTGTGCTCCGCAACAGGAGAGGCCGCAACAGTGAGAGGCCCGCGTACCAGCAAAAAAAAAAAAAAAAAAAAAAGCTAACATATGGAAACAACTTAAGTGCCCCATAGAACATGAATGGATAAAGAAGATGTGGTGTGTGTGTGTATGATGGAATACTACTAAGCCATAAAAAGGTGAAATCTTGCCATTTGTGACAGCATGGATGGACCTAGAATGTATTATGCTAAGTGAAGTAAGTCAGATGGAGAAAGACAAATATCATATGATTTCACTCATATGTGGAATACAAAAATAAATGAACAAACCAAACAAAAACAAACACATAGAAACAGTGAACAGAGCAGCAGTTACCAGAGGGGAAGGGTGGCAGGGGGATGGCAAAATGGATACAGGGGGTCAACTGCATGGTGAGGAATGGAAGCTAGACCTTTGGGAATGAGCATGCTGCAGTATATAGAGAAGTCGAAACATAATACGTAGGTACACAAAAAACTTATATCATGTTATAAACCATTAAAAAATAAAATAAAAAACTTAAAATGTGCTCATTTGCATATCACATGCATTAGCTGCTCCAAACCTCTGAAGACCACACACATTCCTTCCTTCCAAAAGAGTAGATTCAGTGTTGACAAAGGACATAAATGACATACAACTCAGGGTCAGGAGTGTGGATCATGATTGTAAAAATAGCTGTGCTGCATTTCCTCACCCCTCCTTCTATCCATACTCAGCAACGGGACTTTGCAACATCTCCCAGAAAGAGGCATTGTCTGTTTCCCCATCTCTTAGATCTGAGCTGGATCCGGAACTCGCTTCGGCTAACAAAATGCGCCAGTTCTGAGTCTAGGCTTCAGGAGACCTTGCACACTTCTTCTCACCTCTTGTAACCCTGTTACAGCAGTGTAAACCAGCCCAGTCTAATTTAGTCTCTGGGATGGGAGACCACGTGCAGGAGGGCCAGCCTCTAGCTGGCCAGTCCCCCAAAGTGCTACAGAGTTCATCCAAGGTCAGCAGAGCTGCACACCCAACCCCAGCCAACCTCAGACGCACGATGTGCCCAGCGGAGACACCAGAAAGAACCATTTAGCTGACGTGTGGACTCAAAAGCAATAATAATCACGTTTCCAGCACAAAATTTGGAGGTTCAGCAGTAGCTAATATAATAATAGTAATCCAATTATACAACGTATTTTGTTTTGAAATGTCTTACTGCCATTTGATTTTTAAAAATTTTAAATTTTATTTTGATTCTTTTCTCTCTTTTTTAAAAAAAATTATTTATTTATTTCTGGCTGTGCTGGGTCCTCACTGCTGCCGCGGGCTTTCTCCAGTTGCAGAGAGCGGGAGCTACTCTTCGTTGCGGTGCGCGGTCTTCTCACTGCGGCGGCTTCTCTTGCTGCGGAGCACGGGCTCTAGGTGCGCAGGCTCTGTAGTTGTGGCACACAGCCTCCATAGCTGTGGCTCGCAGGCTCTAGAGCACAGGCTCAGTAGTTGTGGCGCATGGGCTTAGTTGCTCCGTGGCATGTGAGATCTTCCCAGACCAGGGCTCGAACCCATGTCTCCTGCATTGGCAGGCAGATTCTTAACCACTGCGGCACCAGGGAAGCCCTGCCATTTGATTTTAACACAGATGGATGTGACACTTTGGGAACTCTTTTCTTTCTTTTTTTTTTTAAAAAAGAGAAAAAACAGGGGCTTCCCTGGTGGCGCAGTGGTTGAGAGTCCGCCTGCCGATGCAGGGGACACGGGTTCGTGCCCCAGTCTGGGAAGATCCCACATGCCGCGCAGCGGCTGGGCCCGTGAGCCATGGCCGCTGAGCCTGCGCGTCCGGAGTCTGTGCTCCGCAACGGGAGAGGCCACAACAGTGAAAGGCCCGCGTACCGCAAAAAAAAAAAAAAAAAAAAAGAGAAAAAACAAAGTAACATCTTGGCGCCATACTCAGCCTTTCTGCTCAGCTTTTTCCCACAGCTGAAGAGGAACTGTATCACTTCTCAGACCTGTGAAAAGCACCCACCTATGCTGGGCTGTCTGATTTCTCTAAGCCAGTCTGACAGTCAATAAATTTTTATTAAACACTTACTGTATCTCAAGCACTGTGCAATGGGTCTCAGCCCAGAGACTGTATCAGAATTCCCTCAGGAGCTTCTTCAAAAGGCATATGCCCAGACTGCCCTCTCTGCCCACCTCTGCTCCCCTCTGAGTCTCCACCAGAACTCCTATGTAAGGTTACTGTCTACAGCTGGAAAGTCTTCCGCTTCCTGCCTAAGAAAAGGCAGCCTGTGCTCTCCTTGTTATCCCAGGACATGAAATCCTCCAGCCGTTTATTCTGTCTACTCTGCAATGGACTCAGTCTTCCTACCTTCCAGAATGGCATTCATTTACTTCTCTTCCTGCCAAGGTCCTAACTGGAACCAATCAATTTCCCCTTCACTTTCCAGTAATTATTCTTCTATCAAGTATGTATTTTTTTTTTTAGCAGATTTCTGCTTAATCCTGCAATAGGCAGGTGATCAATGAAGGATTCATACTATTAGATATTCAAGCACATGAAGCCATACTCGGGAGTTTGAATATCCTGCAGTGGTCCAAATAAAAGAATTAGTATAATTCTAATTCTAAGATAATAATAATAATCTCTTAAAGACTATAGAAAGTAATTATGAAGAGGTAGCTTACATTTAACCAATATTCTGTTATTATCCACATAAAATTGTTTTTCTTCAATAATAAATTATTTATTTTAGGTTATATTATTTGCTTGTTTACTGTTTCCTTTTCCATCTATCCCATAGCATGTAAGTTCCACCAGGGCAGGAACTTTTTCTGTCTTGTTCACTCTAGCGCCAGAAAAGGATTTGACACATAGTAGGTGCTCAATAAATAACCGTTAAATCCAAGGAAGAAAGAGATGGTGGTCACTAACATTCACTGTGTACCTACGATACACCAGAAACCCCGCTTTAGAAGGATGGATACTATCATTTGATCTTCACAAAAAGAGCACTTAGATGAGCTAATTTAAAAAATATTTAGCTATTTAAAGCTAATAAACAGCATTGTCAGGAATAAATTTAGGACTGAACCTCAACACATGCCTTTTCCACTACAACATACGCCTGACAGATGTGAGGGAAACAGATAGGTAGTCATGGCAAACAGTGACAACACTTCTACACAATAGAGCAAATGCATTCAAAGCAATTGGGAAGAGAGTGAATCATGGGGGGTTGCATGTTTAGACAGGGTGGAGTTGGGGAAAATCACCTTATGACCAGTCAGTCAAGAAAAGTGTGGAAAATAAGGTGGGATTTCTGGAAAGATAGAAGGCAGGAAGCTTCCTTAGCTAGGTGGGGAAAGATGTTCAAGACAGCTGTGGCCTGGCAGAAGTCATCAGTATCCTGGGATGGTGCCAAAGAGGAATACAAAACAAAAGGAAGGTACTGATACTTAGGAAAGCAGAAATGAAGTGCTACAAAATCTATCTATGGTCCTTTGGAATGGGTGCCCTAGTTCTACTTTTATTTCTTCTCCTCCTTTGGTTCTACATTTTAAAGGCAGAAGATATGAATCTTGGCATGTGTTAAATCACAGATTGTTTGTATATATTTCAGCCTTATGATCAAAGGATCTAAGATAAAAGAGGTAACATGAAATTAATAAAAGTAATTATACAATTACATTAAAAATGTTTACAACTACAGAGGCAATTTAATAACACATGAAAGTAATAACATTATGGATTATGAAGGAGACTTGACTACATTTTCTTGGGGCTTTGAGACTATTCTTTTATCTCCCTGTGCACCTACTTTCAAGTATTTGAACTTCAAACAGGAGAAGGCTGAGCAAAGTCATGGCTACCCAGACCAGAAAGATTGCCGGAGTCTGAAAGGATGGGCTTGGACCCAATATGTTAGAATCACCTAGGGTGCTTGTTACAAATGCACCAGCCCCGATCAACTAAATAAGAATTCTTATGGATGGCACTTTAGAATCTGCATTTTTAGCAAGCTCCAGAGGAAGTTTTAAGGGGTATGTACATGTGTGTGGGAGGTGATGGGATGCCCAGATGTGATGCAAAGTAGGAACACATGCATGCTTGGTGAAACACAGTACGTGTGTTCCAGAGAGCTCCACTTACACATAATTAAGCACGAAGCCTCAGCCTCCTAGGGATCATCATTATTTACTGT
Source organism: Aethalodelphis obliquidens (assembly GCF_003676395.1). Classification (NCBI taxonomy): domain Eukaryota; kingdom Metazoa; phylum Chordata; class Mammalia; order Artiodactyla; family Delphinidae; genus Aethalodelphis; species Aethalodelphis obliquidens. The sequence continues at coordinate 16,888,865 of NW_020837980.1, read as the reverse complement.
AATCCTCAATTAAAACACTTTGTTCCCACACAAAAGCTCCACCCACCTGGCATCCCAGGAGGTCCTTTGAGTTCATGGCTCTTTTAGTGTTAGCCATTTAACTTAGATACAAACAGAACCATTTCTGAAAACGAACACTGGGTATTTTATAGTCAGATATGTCGTGTTTGAACCCTAGTGCCCAACTCCTGAGCTGGGTATTTAACTTCCCTGAACCTGTTTCTTTATTTGAAAAATGCTGATACAATACCCTCCTTGTTAGGTTTTTATGAAAATTAAGTGACATGATACACACCAAATGTGTATTATGCATACACGGAGTGTCAGTTATAATGCCAGGCACATAAATAGAAGCTAAACAAACATTACTTCTTTTCATTTCAATAACAAGTTAAGCACAAACGATTTTAAGGTAACTTACTTAAATCTTGGGTGCTGCCCAATTCCCATAAAACTAGTTGGGTCCTTCTTAGAGAACGGACTTGAGGTTATGGGGAGGGGGAAGGGTGAGCTGTGACAGGGCGAGAGAGAGTCATGGGCATATACACACTAACAAACGCAGTAAGGTAGATAGCTAGTGGGAAGTAGCCGCATGGCACAGGGATATTGGCTCGGTGCTTTGTGACAGCCTGGAGGGGTGGGATGGGGAGGGTGGGAGGGAGGGAGACGCAACAGGGAAGACATATGGGAACATATGTTTATGTATGACTGATTCACTTTGTTATAAAGCAGAAACTAACACACCATTGTAAAGCAATTATACCCCAATAAAGATGTTAAAAAAAAAAAAAAAAAAAACTAGTTGGGTCCTATTCATGTCATTCATAGTCAGGGTGGCCGCAAAGGATTGGCTTCAAGGTCCAATCCCTGTGCTGAACATACAGGTTTGCATCTGAGATGCCTTGATACCAATTCATGAACATCTCGGACTCTTCTTTTCAAATCAAGGGTATAAAAGGGAGGGCAGGATGAAGAGAAAACAATGAGCTTGTGATATGTTGATAGATGATGCTCTCTCAGGCAGCCCCTCCTCCACCTCTCACTGCATTTCCCGGCTGTCTTTCTCCAGTTTCCACCTGTCCACATCAGAAGGGGTTATCTGTAACCTGTCTGCCTGTTTCCTTTCTTTTTTCTTCCCATTATCTTTTCCTCCTTCCTTCCTTTTCTCCTTCCTTGCATAAATATTTGTTCAGTGATTACAACGTGCAAGGCTCTGCTGGCCCTGAGGATGCAGACATGAATACAGAACCTGGGCTCTGAAGAAACTGCACAAGGCACCGAGGAAGCTGAAAGGAGGGGTAGCTGACTCAGCCTGAAAATTAGCGAAGGCTTCGACCAGGAGCTCTTGTGATACTTTTGTTAATATGGAAAACATCTGGGTAAAACGCATTAAAAGGCAATAAAAATGCTCATACCCAGGGTGAGTATTCCAATGGCAGCACAAAGAAATTTGATGATTTCTCCCACAAGTAAAAAGGATAAACACTGTATAAAATTATGTAAAATAACTAGTTGAAGGTACTAGAAAATGACCAAAGGCAGGGAAAACTGAGCACTGATCCTATTAGTTAAGAATATGAGTATGGGGACTTCCTTGGTTGTCCAGTGGCGGAGACTCCACGCCTCCACTGCAGGGGCCACAGGTTCAATCCTGGTGGGGGAACTAAGATCCCGCATGCTGCGCAGTGCGGCAAAACAAACAAACAAAAATTTTTTTAAAAAAGCATATGAGTATGTGGCTTCATTGCTTGCGTGCATTCCTTAATCCCCCACTGCCAGCTCTGGTGGTGGGGAACTGCAGCCATGGTGACTTGAGATGGTATTCAAAGTTCAGTGCTGCAGATATCTGAGAATTTAAGGGGGAATTTTTTTTTTTTGGCTGCATCACGCAGCGTACGGGATCTTAGTTCCCGGACCAGGGATCGAACCCATGCCCCCTGCAGTGGAAGCAGGGAGTCTTAAGCACTGGACCACCAGGAAAGTCCCAAAGGGGGAAATTTTGAAAGCAAGAGAGAAGTATAGAAGAGCAGAGATCCAAAATCTGAACATAAGTTCTGCCTAGTTTCCTGGCTGACCACTAACTATGCAAGGATGTGAGAGATGCCAAAGAGCTTGGGATAAAACCAGAAAGAATTGAGAGATTTACCCTTGTAAGACCGAATTCTTACTGGTGAGATATACAAATCTGCTGCAACTTTGACAGAGGGTGCTCTGCTCCGAGCTCATATACAGCTCAGACTGCTCCAGCTATCAAAGGGCAAAATCCAGAGCTGGAAGAACAAGTGGAAAGTTAGAGAAAACCTTAGAAACAAGAAAACCACAGAGAGAGTTAGCTCTAAAATCTCAGCTAGTCCCTGCCAAAACCTTTGGCTCTCTATTAAACTACACTGATTAAACACAAAGTAAGTAGAGAAAAAGAAAATCATAAAGATAAGAATGAAAATCAATGAGGAAGAAAAATAGACAATAGGAAACAAATCAATGAAAAGAAAATCTGGTTATTGGAAAATATCAATAAAATTTATACACCTCTAGCTAGACAGATAAAGAAAAAAAGACATAATATCATGAATGATTAAAGGTACTTAGCTACAGATCCTACCAACATTAAAAAGTAAATAAAAATATTATAAATAACTTTATATCAATGAACATGATAAATTAGAGTCAATGGGCAAATTCCTTGAAAGACACAAATTTTCAAAACTGACTCAAGAAGAATTAGAAAACCTGAATAGACCTATATTAATGAAAGAAATTGAACTCATAGTTAAAAACTTTCCAACAGATAAAATTCCATGTCTAGATGGCTTAGTCAATGAATTCTTTAAAACATTTAAAGAAAAAAATAATTGCAGTCCTACACAAACTCTTTCAGAAAACATAGAAGGAAAAAATAATTCTAAACTCAGTTTATAAGAACAAGCTTACCCCAATACCAAAACAATTAAAAGAAAAGGAAGCCACAGTCCAATATGTTTCATGAATACTAGATGAAAAAATCCTTAACAAAATATTAGTATGTTGAATAAAAAATAAATAAAAAAGAATAATATATTACGATTAAGTGGGGTTAATCCCAGGAATGCCAAGTTGATTTAATATCTGAAAATTAATCAGTGGAACTCACCATATTAATACAGGATGAATATCATATGATCATAGATAGAAGCTGAGAACTGCACAAAATGCAGCACTCATTCATGATAAAAACATTAAGCAAAGTAGGAAGAGATGGGATCTTCTTTAACCTTATAAAGGGTATCCAGAAAACCTACAATTAACATCATACTTAATGGTGAATGACTGAATACTTTTCCCTTTAAGATCAGGAACAAGGGAAAGATTTCCATGCCACTTCTAGTCTACGGTGTCCTGGAGGTCTTATCCAGTACATTCATGAAAGAAAACAAAGACATACAAGGTAAGAGAGAAGTAATACTGTCTTTATGCAAAGATGGCCTGATTATGTATCTAGAAAAATCCCAAGAAATCTACAAAAAAGCTATTAGATTGATACATTAACTTAGAAAGTTCTCAAGAGAACAATATACAAAAAAAATATATTTCTATATTGTGGTGGTGTTTAACTTTCCACAAATTCCTTGACAATTTTCCCTTTAAATGACAGATTCTAATTTCCTTTTCTTGAATGTGGGCTGATCAAAATAACTTCCTTCTAACAAATAGAATGTGGTGGAAGTGAGAGTATATGACTTCTGAGACTAGGTCATAATAGGTATTGCTCTCTCTGCCGTGTTCTTTCAGATCACTTGGTCTGGGGGAAACCAGGAATCCTGTCCTGAGGATACTTGAGCAGTCCTGTGAAGAGGCCCATGGAGGGGAATCAATTTCCCAGCACCATCTTCTTGACCATGGAAGTGAGTCACCTTGGAAGTACATCCTTTAGCTTTAGTTAAGTTACCAGAGATTTCAGCCCCTCAGTCTCTGAGTCTTCAGCTAAAACTCCAGATATAGTGAAGTAGAGACAAGCTCTCCTCACTGGGCCCTATCTAAGTTCCTTATCCATAGAGACTATGAGATACTAAATGGTTATTGTCATTTCAAGTCACTAATTTTGGGGGTGATTTGTTACGTAGCGATAGATAACTAATGCATATATACAAGCAATGAACAATTGGAAAAAGGAATAAAAAATTGATTCTGATTACAGTAGCATCAAAAATCATTTAGGATTCAAATTAATTTAAGGTATGTAAGACCCATATACTAAAAACTACAAAACATCGCTCAAATTAAAGAAGATCTAAATAAATAGAGAAACAATATTTGTGGGTTGGAAGACTCAGTATTACTGACAGGTTGATTATCTCTGATTGACTTAAACCTTCAATGCAATGGAAATCAGTAGATCTTTTTCTTGACATGAACAAATTTTATTTATTTTTATTTTTTAATACAATTTCTAAAGGTCACATTCCACTTACAGTTATTACAAAATATTGGCTACATTCCCCATGTTGTACAATACATCCTTGTAGCCTATCTTATACCCAATAGTCTGTACCTCCCATTCCCCCTACCCTATAAACCCCTCCCCCACCTCTCCACTGGTAACCACTAGTTTGTTCTCTGTATCTGTGAGTCTGCTTCTTTTTTGTTAAATTCAGTAGTTTGTTGTATTTTTTAGATTCCACATAAGTGATATCACATAGTATTTGTCTTTCTCTGTCTGACATAAGTGAAATAATTAACTTAGTGTTAACGCCCTCCAAGTCCATCCATGTTGCTGCAAATGGCAAGATTTCATTCTTTATTATGGCTGAGTAATATTCCATTGTATATATATACCACATCTTCTTTATCCGTTCATCTGTTGATGGACACTTAGGGTGCTTCCATGTCTTGGCTATTGTAAATAGTGCTGCTATGAACATTGGGGTGCATGTATCTTTTCAAGTTAGTGTCATTGTTCTTTTCAGATATATACCCAGGAGTGGAATTCCTGGGTCATATGGTAGTTGTATTTTTAGTTTTCTGAGAAACTTCCATAACGTTTTCCACAGTAGCTGCAGCAATTTACATTCCCACCAACAGTGTACGAGGGTTCCCTTTCTCAACACCTTGCCAACATTTGTTATTTGTGTTCTTTTTGATGGTAAGGAGATCTCTGCACTGCAGTGCTCATGCAGTGGTAATGCCCACCTTTTCAATGCCGTCATTCCCTATGGGATTCTTGACTGCATAGCCAAATCAAGAGTTGTCTGTATACAGTATCCTGGCGGAGGACTGGCCAGGGCTTTTATCTTTCTTTGCCCTATCACCTCTTAGGTAGAACAGACCACGGCTATTCAAAACCTTCTTTTTTTGCTTCAATAATACAGGGCCACCTTTCTTAAGAGTATTCAGAGCTTCAGGCAAGTAATTTTTGCAGGGCCCCTGCCTAAATAAACAATTTGATTAAGAAATAGATGACAAAATTCAAGGGCCCATGTGAAGTGTAGGGATTTACTAATGAAGATTTAGAATAATGAGTAGAGAAACATACTAATGTATTTGTCTGTCAACAATCAGTGTACGTGAAGATGCTTTGTAATGTCCAGGCACCACCTCTTTGTATTCTTTATAGTCCGATACATTATTTCTGGAAAATTTTATATCTCCCTTCATGAGAAAAAAGCAGCAATACTGTTATTACTCTCAAAGCCATGACTCTTTGTAACCTGTTTGCACTGAAACAACATAGATTTCTTTGCCTCTGCAGTTCCTTAACACCATTTACTTAATGACTCTGCAACGTTTATCATGTCGCCTGTGAATACTGAATTCTAATGACTGTCTCAGAAATCCTTACTGTGCTTTGTTAATCATGACCACAATGGCAAGTCTCACCCACAGTATTAAGAAAAATGTGAATGATAATTCTTTTCCTGGTCATTAATTACATTCAGAATTTTATAGAGTAAACATACATCAACGTATTTCCAACTTTTGTCTGTCTTCTCTCAGACTTCTTATGCTATAATCAGTGCTCTCCTAGAATGTGATCTCTATCCATGCTGCCTATACCCCTACCTTTGATACACTCCCACCTGTGGGTAGGAGAGGTGAGAAGCCTGAGGCAAGAGGCGGAAGAGCAGTCTCAGCTGCTCCACAGAATATCCATCCAACTTGTAACCGACTCGTGAAAGCAGGAAGTCACCTCATCAGCTGGAGGCATGAGATCTGTTACAAAGGTCTGGTTGTGTTAGAAAGCAAGGTACGCGGGCCTCTCACTATTGTGGCCTCTCCCGTTGCGGAGCACAGGCTCCGGACGTGCAGGCTCAGCGGCCATGGCTCACGGGCCCAGCCGCTCCGCGGCATGTGGGATCTTCCTGGACCGGGGCACGAACCCGTGTTCCCTGCATCGGCAGGCGGACTCTCAACCACTGCACCATCAGGGAAGCCCGCAAGCAAGGTTTTTAAAGCCCTTTTAGGGGCCAGGGCCAGCCCTCCCCACAGCACTGCTGAACACGTGGTGCAGAGCCTGCAGGGGGTGCCGTGACTGCCACAGGGGTCAGTGGGGGAGCATACAGAGTAAAGCTCACTTGTCACCTCCCCTGCTGCCCTTGGGTAGAAAGGAAGCAGCATTGCACTGAGAACACAGGTGAAAGTAGACGCTTAAGCCCAAGGGTAAGCGTGACCTTTGGCAGCCTAGGGCCTAGTGACAGTTGCAAAAACTGGGGCTCCAGACAAGTGAATAAGCTTTTTACCTGGGAAGTGTTGCCGAGCTGTAGTGAGGCCAAGGGGATGTACAAGGATGGTGTCTCCCAGCTTATGTCTCCTCGCAATGTCTCCTTAGCCTCTAGATGCGTGGGAAACCTGAAGTCTGTCTGAAGCTGAAGCATCAGGCTAAGTAAATAGGTCTTTTTCACAGGGATACTTGGGTTTTATTTCAGCTTGCTGTCTGTGCAGTGCCCTGGGCGTGGTAGCCTGCCAAGAGCTGTCTTTCTGATCGTTACCGTCCTGTGGAGCTCAGGAATGCCAGGGCCTCTGGCCAGCAAGGCCGGGAGATCAAGAGGTGTCCCCTATGTGGACTGAATGTGCTCACTGGCTTTAGCAGGGCAGCTGGAGAGTGGAGGGGATGGGGCCCGCTCACTGGCTTCAGGAAGGCAGTTCTTCAGCCCCCGCCAGGGGGCAGGGGAGTGTTGCAACCACTGCACGTGCAGACTTCAGCAAGGAAGTAGGACACTGCAACGACCACTCACCCCTGCCTGCTTCGCTAGGCAGTGGGAGGGTGTTGCATCCAGGCTCACCCACCTGTGCTAGCACGCTAGGTGGAGAATGCGCCAATGGCTTCCGCCAGCGCCTCTGCCTGCAGACCGTTTCGGCTGTCCCTGGCCCCTCCAGCCTTTAGATGGGCAAATGAATCTTCCTCACATTTGGCACTTTCCAAACTGTTGCTATTTTGCTGGGTCTTGGGGTGTGTAAGACCACATGCAAATCCTTTACTGGGGGAATCTCAGTCTCCTATAGCACTTTGGTACCCTTGGACATCAGCCCCGTTGGGTTTCTAAGCCAGACGTTTTGGGAGCTCATCATTCTGGTGCGGATCGCAGGGGTTGGGGTGCCTGGTGGGCGTCACCAATCCCTTGCTCCTCCTGGAGAAGCACCTGTCTCATGAGATCCCTCCTTATCGCGTGTTGCTGCACACAACAAAGTGGGGTCTTTTGCAAGACCATGTCTCTACCTCTCCTACCTGTCTCAGTGCGGTCCTTTCATTCTCTGTTGTGGGAATCAGTTCATTTCATTTTCAGATCTTTTTCAGAGGAAATGATCCAAATGTAGCTGTAGATTTAGTGTGCCTGTGAGAGCAGGTGAGTTCAGAATCTTCCTACTCTGCCACCTTGGACCCCACCGTAAATCCTTTCTAGATTAAGATGGAGGTTATTATATTATATATATATATATATATATATATATCCTTGAATAACTACCTGTATTTTTACGGAGTCAGCTGGGACTCTCGTGAACACAGAGCACGAGACTGGCTTAGACAAGCCTGGGTGAGCTGGGGTCTACAAATCCTTTTGCAATATCGATGAATGTACTGTGAAGGATTACTATTGTTCCTCCTATTCTATGCTGGAGTACAGTTTTGGGAGTGCCCTTCCAACAATTCTTATTAGGCAATTATCCCTCAAGGATTCTGGCAAGGACAACAGGAACACTACCACAATATCAATCTTCCATCCGTATATTGACTGACCATCTGCAAAACTTTATGTGGTTTGAGTTGCCTGGACTGTTGCCTCAGGCTTCTACATGTTCTGTGGGAAGCCTCTCTTGTCCTCCTCTCGTGGGCCAGACATTTTGTAATTCTAAAATGCAAATCTATTAATGTCACTTTCACTTGTCATTTTAATGGTCTTGCACTGCCCTTCATTCCCTCTCCCTGGCCTTCTCCGCACTTCCTCTTGCCCATAGGCCTTTACATGGGCTGCTTGTTCCACAGGGAACATTCTATCACCCCATTATCCCAGGGAGTTTACACTGGCCTTTGTGTCTCAACATAAATTTTACTTTCTCTTAAAAGCTATCTATTCATCCCCAAACTAGGCTTCTCTATTATTACACAAATCACACTTTAGTCATTGCTTTTTTATTTGTGTCTATTTTTCACCAGAATGTAAAGTTTGTTAGAATAGGGGCTGCATTTGTCCTGTTTTTCATCACAAATACTCTGCTTAGGACATTTTAATAGAAAATTGTAGCTGAATAAATTATATCATGACTTGATCTATCGGTTCTGACTCAATAACTCTTAATATCCTTGTCCGTATCAGGAAGAGCCTCCAGGTCCTGCCCCTTTGAATACAAAACTGACACCACGCTCCTAACCCACTCAATCTATCACGGTACTCCTGCACCAAAGAAAAACAACAAGTCACCTAGCTTATTTCTGGCATCAACAGCACATACACATGGCATAAAGTTCATGGTAAAGCTTAGTTTTATGTCTATGCGATGAATTCCGTGTGGCTGATCCCATAACTAAACAATTCTTTGTAATATAAACAAAATTCTACATGTTTGCTGTTGAGAACAAAGCAGTCCAGTTAGAGAAATTATGAATGACATTGCTCCACTGGCTCCTGCAAAAACATCTTGGAGTAAAAAAAAAAAAAAGTCTTTTGTTTTCTCTCAGTTTAATTGCTCTAAAGAGCTCTATTATCTATATGTCTACTTCTAAATCTATCTATTCTGGAAGATATATATGCAAATATGAGCAAGGTCAAAAGTTTCACAGGAAATCCCTCCATGATCTTCTCCACCACTACCTTTGGGATTCAAGACTATTTAGACTATGGAAGAACACCATTCTGCAGAGATTTCAAAGCAAAAGTTTCAGGTAACAGCTGGACTTTGCATTCTATCACAAACAAGAGGAAGAGTACGAATATTTGACTGTCTCAGTATCTTGCCGTCGTTACATTTCAGTGCAAAGGAACACAGAAGAATCAAAGCACAGTCTAGCTTGGAGAAAGGAGTTCTCAGTCCCCCTCAGTACTAAAACAATTAAGCAAACTATGACAAAGATGAAATCAAAGTGGTCTCAAAGGAAGGATCAGGTCACAAGGACAGAAAAGACATCACTTTATTCCCCTGGTCAGAATTCCCAATAGGGTGATGTTAATATTATCAAGAACAACAGTGCCAGAAGGGACAATAATACTCTGACACAAATACTCTTACAAAGCTAGATATGACAGGTGGTTGGTATAACCGCCCTGTAAGTTGCATATATGTAATTAAGGTCAAAAGTGTCCACATCACATCTGCATCGGACACTTAGATGTTTGGTAAGAATTTCCCCTTTGCCTTTGCTCATGATGTTTCCTGAAGAGGTTGCAAACCTGCAGTTGAGGGCAATTCCAGCTAGCAGACACACGTTTTGGGGTTTTGTTTTTCAAGTCCATATTTCTCTCTTGAGAAGCTAGAGGATATGGAAATACTGATCTCCACATGGCTGGGTGACAATAGTCAGTGGGAACTGACTGGCTCCCTGTCAGTGGACCATGTATTTGCTACAATTGTTTCCATTTCTATTTTCTTATACCAGCCCCTTTATTCATTTGCATCATCTTCTGTCTCCTTTAGGTATAGGAGTTTGCAATCCCAACTCTACAAAGATCATCCTTCCCATCCATCTCTACCTGCTCAAATTCTAGTCATCGCTCATGGTTCATCTCAAATGTCCACCTTTTTCCTTTTCCCAACAATCAGATGTGAGTTGTCCCTATTTTGAATACTCACAACATTTCTTACACTTCTTTTGTAGCCTAAACAGTATCCAGTAATAATATTGTTCTTATCTGTATAGTACTTATCTTGTCTGTGTAAGATCTATGAGCTTGTACATTCATTCACCCATCCATTCAGCAAAAATTTATTAAGTACTAGGTGCCACATACTAGGTAAACTGCTGTGGATATTGCAAAGAATAAGAGAAATGCATAAATCACCTACACTCCAATTAAAAAAAAGAAATCATAAAAAAAGAGAAATGGAGACAGGCTCTCAAGGAGATGCTGAGACAGGATCTACCTCGTTCATCTTTGATTCTACTGCAGAGCCTAGGCAAGTGCCTTGTGCTTAAATACTCAATTGGCATTTGTTGAAGTAAAGTTTTGTCAACCCTATTAACATAGTTTATGACATTCTATTAAATACAAGTATTAGAGCTATATTTCATAGCACTCTAAAAACCAATTTTGATTAATGTATGCTAATCACTAAACATTTCTTCTTCCATTCCAGTTAAATCACTAAGGTTTTATCCTGAAATAGTACTCAGAGTACTCAGATGTCTCTCTAAATTTATTTACCTGGGTAACTGCTGAAAGAGAGGCGACTACTCCTGGTGTCTTTATCAATGATGTTGAAGTCCCAGTGTTTATATATCCTGAGCATGGCAGCATACGTGTACCAGCTTGAGTGAGCAAAAAAGATGTTCTCAAATCCAGGAAGAACCTATAGCCAGAATCATAGTGAAGTATACAGATAACTGACTACAAATGTAGGAAGTGTAGAGGGATTATGTCTATTAAGGCGTTTACTGCTGTTTTTGTTACTGGAAAATTAACCTTTAATGTGCACAAAACAGAGTCTGTCCTAGCTTCCAAAATGGAAGATTCTGGATGGTGGGAGTGGCAGGTACATAGAGCATGGGAAAAATGATGGAAGAAATGGGTAACATCACGTACATCCAATTCCCTCCATCAGTTCCTTCTAGTTCTTAACTTCTATGACAGAGGAACCCATGAGCTGATATGTAACTATAGCTGGGAGTGATGAGATGTTACCATACTTGGGTGACATATAGAAAAAGTCCATATGGACCAGAAGAAGGACGAAGAGAAAGGCTGTCGCATGTCTCACCTTAATAAGAGCAGAGCAATGTCCCATGTCCCATCTCTTAAAAGCCTCCAGGCCGGAGTTTTTTGTGGGAGAAAGTGAGGGAATCAGGTCCAGCAGATCTCCAACAGCATTCAGGAACTGAATCTGGAACAGGGTCATGGGCTGGGAAAAGAGAGAGACAGCACTTAACATTGATTTCAGACACTCAGATGTCATTTTCTATTGTGAGGGCTCCTGTTGCTAGGTATCCATTACATTACTCCTTTGTGAAGGTTCCCTAATGTAACAGATACACTAGATTTTATTGTAGTTTATAAAATGATTTTTATTACTTTATAGTTTGTGAGACATTTTAGCCTGTTAGCCACAGATCTGGGGAGTGGGTCCTATGAGAGTAAAATGAACAGAGCCCTCTGCTTGCATTCCTCTTTAGCAGGTTTTTTCAGTCTTGGCACTAGTGATATTTGGGGCCAAATAAGTCTTTCTTGTTGGGCAGGGGGGCTGGGCATTGTAGGAAGTTTAGCAGCGTCCCTGGCCTCTACCCACTAGATATCAGTAGCACCCTCCCAATTTTGACAACCCAAAATGTCTAGGCATTGCAAAATGTCCTCTGGTGAGAAGTCATCCTTAGCTGAGAAGCACTGCTTTACAGCGAAAATATTCAACTAAGGTGCTTTTGATTTTGATCGTATGTTTAAAACAGGACTAACAGACTTGACAGCATTAAACCTGAAGCAATTATCAGGCTTGAACATGAACTCTGTGTTAACTAGAGAGCACTGCTCCAGCAAGATTCAAACCACCAGAGTCGCCCAGGGCTAGGCATCTACAAACAAATTGGTTTTCGGGCAGAGGTGGTGAGAAGACAAATACACATGACAATTTTAACAAAAGCAAAAGCAAGAAAAGAAAAAACACCTGATTATTTATTTATATAAACATTCTCTTTGTTTTGTTTTTGAATAAGTAATCCATTCATTATTCAATATTTTTTTTAATTATAAGATCTATAGTGGAAATTCTCTTCATTCCTATCCTCTGTTCACTCAAGACCCACCCTGTCTCCAGCTTACTACCACTTTTATTGGTTTCTTGCATATCTCTAGACTTCTAAAAATGTCTTACAAATACATTTTTTAACATAAACGATAGTGTGTTATATGTACTTCTCTTCACCTTGATTTTTTTCTCTTAATATCTTTTCATATCTTGGGGACCTTTCCATATTTGATATAAAAATCTTCCTCATTCTTTTAAATAGTATTCCAATGAATGGATGCATTATAATATTTTTAACCAGTATTTTATTGGTAGACTTTCAGGTGGTTTCTAGTCTTTTGCTAATATAAATAATGTAACAATAGTCAGACTTGGACACATCATTTTGTATGTGTGTGAGTCTGTGTGTGGGACAGAGCTCTAGAAATGATTTTGATTTTAATAGATATTTCCAAATTGTCTTCATAGGGCTTATTTCAATTATACTATTACAGCCTAACAACATATTAAACAATTAGTTTATTTCCAGTTTGATAGGTGAAAAACAGTATCTCATTGTAGTTTATACTGGCATTTCTTCTACTATGAGCACTGCTGAGCATATGTTTAAAAATCTTTGGATTTATTTTTTGTGAACTGTGAACGTGCTTTATCTGTTTTTCTACCAGGTTATTCTCGTTTACCTACTTTTAAGAGTTCTTTAAGCATTAGAGAGATTAGTTCATTGTCTCCGAGATGAATTGCAATATATCTTTCAGTTTGTAATTTGCTTTTAAATATTTTGCCTTTATTTTAAAAATTAAGAATGATACCATACATATGAAAGAATAAAGATGTATATGCACAGTTTAAGGAAAAATAATAAACTCCACCTCACAGTTTTTAAAAAATAGAATATTATACATAATAATATATAATAATATATCATAGAATATTATTGTACATTTTATAAAACTTAGACATTTTTCTTAACAAACATATTGTCTAAAACACTTGCTTTATTAGGTTAATTAAATAGCCAGTACATTCACATGGGGCTCTTTAACCTACCCCAGAGAATAGCATGAATGAGACTGAAAGAACACAGAAACAAGCTGGTTTATTTGTGAGTTAACCTGACACTGAGTCAGGTGCTAGCAATGAGATAGATAAGACAGTTCTTCTGTGCAAGAAATTTATTCTCTAGTCCTAATTTGATCTTCTCCTTAATTGCAATGTATCAATAATTTTAAAGATAATTTTCAATATTCTTGCCATACCATATAAATCCTGAGTAGCTTTTAAAACATCTTACCTTTGTTCCTTCTACTGTAGCCCTCTTCTTTGCCCCTACATATAGCCCATCCATTTGTGCCATAACATAGCCTGTGTGTCTCCAAAACGGGTCATCCTTGTAATTTCTGATGTTATCCCGGGCCCACTGATCTTGCTTCCTGGAAGACAAATTAGATTTGTACTAGAGGTCTCCATGGTTGTTCATCCAAAGCTAAATTAAACCCAGGTATTTAGAGATTATATATTCAGATACTTATGTTAGCTAGTATAATTTCAATTCTGGATCTTATAACATTCCAATCACTTTGAAAGGATATCAGAGCAAATCCTAAGTGATTTTTAATTTCTCCCAAGGACTATGACTCTTCCATTATAACTTCCCCCATGCTCTATCTAGAACTATCTAGAAACATAGGTGTAATATTTACTTATCTGTGATACTGAGACCTAAGAAAGTTGAGGATAGACTGGTTCAAATATATCTTATATAAAATCACGTTTCACTAAATCGGTAAGGACAAGTTGATTAACTTTACTTTGTAGATAGAAGTGATAAACAACAGGAAAAAAACAAAAGCTGTTAAGGACAGGGTGGTTTGTATTTGTCTGTATTTCTCTCAGATCATTTTCATAGTTTATGGTTTGCCCTATACCAGTTGTCGCTAATAACAGCCTCAATGCCTCTGTCCTAGGAAAAAGTCTTTTTTTTTTTAATAGTCCTTTCATTCTCTCTTCTCTTTTTGTTGTCTGCACTTTATGCAGGATGAGTTGATATAAATTTGTATACTAAAAGCTATTTCTGATGTGTTCAGGCTATCTCTAGATCAATTTAAAAATACAGTGTCACTGCTTCATGGGATCTAGCCCAGATGCTCTGTAGGACCTTAGCATCTGATGAAGGGGTTGCTTAGTATATAATTTGGAGGGCCAAACCAAGAGCTCCTTTATCCCCAAATTAGTCTCATAGTCTGTCATCCCACAAATATAAGACAGATTTTCTGAATATTGAGAATTATTAGTCTTCAGAAAACTGTACTAAAATGGAAATATTCTCAGAGGATGTTAAGAATTATAACTTTAGATATGAGCTAACTTCCCAGCTAAGAAGAGTCACCAGGTCCATGAAATGGAAGCACCTTTCAGAGGGAGAAGGAATGATTTCTGCAAGGAGAGGAGCCCCCAGGTGGAAGGGATCCGGGGATTTGACTTTGCCTGTCTTGCACTGGTGAGATCTTCCTCTAGCTGCGTCAGCAATTGATAATGGGATATTCAACCTGACCTCTGAAAGAGCACAAATCAGAAGGCATTTGTCCACAACCAGTTTTCATGCCATCACCAAAAGGTGCTATACTTAACTACAAGAATTACTCCAGAGTCCTGCCTAAGAGATGGAAAAGAAATTGGTGAAGGAGAAATTGCTGTTTGAAATGACAGATTCAAGCCCTGAAGCCTCAACAGCAATGAGAAGAGGAAAGCTTACGTTAAAGAAAGAGGAATACTTACGTTAAAAACTCCTGTACTTTATCCAACACGGAACGTTCCTTAATCAGCTGTGGGTAGAGGTTTGTGAAGTGGTCATACATATGTCTGAAAGGAGAGATGAAAATTGTTACATTTCCATTTTTCTTCTTGGATTTTCCCATCACAGTAAATTATCCAGTATTTTGGCTAACTGGGATGTTCCCTAGGCAAACCTTCCCTATCTTCTTTTATAAATCAAATGCACAATTTAAAATGGGGAAATATTGGGACTTCCCTGGTGGCGCAATGGTTGAGAATCCTCCTGCCAATGCAGGGAACAAGGGTTCGATCCCTGGTCCGAGAAGATCCCACAGGCCGTGGAGCAACTAAGCCCGTGCGCCACAGCTACTGAGACTGTGCTCTAGAGCCAGGTCTCTGCAATAAGAGAAGCCACCGCAATGAGAAGCCCGCGCACCGCAGCAAAGAGTAGCCCCTGCTCGCCGCGCCGCAACTAGAGAAAGCCCGCGCACAGCAGTGAAGACCCAGCGCAGCCAAAAATAAATAAATAAATAAATTTTAAAAAAATTTAAAAATAAAATTGGGAAATATTCCCAACATATAGAAAAGCATAGAATATAACAAACACCCAAGTATCCACTACCCAACTATATAAAATCATTATATTTTGCCATATTTGCTTCATATTTTTAAAAAAAGATATAAAACATAAGATAGAGTTCAACCACTGACACTAACTGTCCTCCCTTCTCCCCAGAGGCAACTGCAGTCTTGAATGAGTGATTTATTGTTCTCATGCACATTTTTATACCATCTCTCTCTATATATATATTTAATCATAAATAATGTATATTATTATTAATAATGTTTCAGGACAAATATAAATAAGATCATACTATCTACCACCCTAACTTGTTTATTTTTCTCCACATGATATTTTAAAAGAATTATCTGTTATCATCTGCAGCTTAAACTTATTCTTTTCATGTGTTGATGGTATTCCATGTTATGACTATATAAAAATTCATTTATGCAGTCCTATGATAGACATTTAACTGGTTTTTCATTTTTCGCTATTACAGTGCAACTTCAAACATTGTTGTAAATGTCTCTTTTTACACATTTGTTTTTCTAGTATGTATGTGTATATATACATATACATATAAAAGTAGAATTTCTGGGTTGAATATTCTATACACCTATAGTTACTAGATACTGCCAAATTGTTCTCCACAGTGATTGTACCAAATTACGTTCTCCCCAACTACATGTTAGATCTCTCCTTGCTCCTTACCCTTGCCAACACTTGGCACAGTCAGACTTTCAAATTTTCAACAGTCTGTTGTATCTGAAATGATTCTGTGTTTTAATTTCCATTCCCCTCAGCATTAGTCTATTTGAGATTTTTTAAAACTTATTTAAAAAGTTAAATGTCCCTCATACGCTATACAGTAAACATTTTTGGTGAACTATAATTGACATACAACATTGTATAATGATTTGATACATTTATATATTGCAATGTGATTATCACCATAGCATCAGCTAACACCTCTACCATGTCACGTAATTGTAATTTCTTTTTGATGGTAAGAACAATTAAGATCTAATCTCTTAGAAACTCTGAAGTTTATAATACAGTATTGTTGACTATAATCACTATGCTGTACGTTGGCTCTCCAGGACTTATCTACTAGTTGCAAGTCTGTATCCTTGAACAACATCTCCTCAATTAAACGTTTTTGAATTGATGAAAATAATCCATTTACATCTGTTGTGATTTTCATATACTTGGATTTATTTCTGTAGTCCCTTCTGTTTTCCATTTACCATCCCTTTTTTTTGTCTCTCTTTTATGGTTTCTCTGTTTAAATAACATTTTCATTATCCTTCTTTTTACTTCTGCTAATTTAGAAGCTTTATATAAAATGTACAATTGACTCTTGAACAACATGACTTTGTACAGCAAGGGTCCACTTATACATGGATTTTTTCAGCAAATACATACTCTTTGGATATGGAGGGCTGACCATAAGTCTACATGAGGATTTTTGACTGTGCAGGGTTGGGGGTGAGGACTCAGCGTCTCTAACCCCAGCATTGTTCAAGGGTCAGCTGCATTTCTATTCCATTAGTGATCATCATTAAAAATTGTGAAAACATTCATTATTATGCATTTTATTATAAAATATAAATGACTTTTTTTGGGGGGGCAGTACCACGTGGCATGCAGGATCTTAATTCCTCGACCAGGGATCAACCCATGCCCACTGCAATGGAAGCATGGAGTCCTACCCACCGGACTGCCAGGGAATTCTTATATAAAATCTAAATGAATTTTCTATTTCTCTCCTCCTCCAAACATACATATTTTAGCAAGCTTTACCCACTGACATCACCCATCATGTTATTGTTTGAAGATTTAGTTTTACCTTTTCAATTAAATATTAAAATAATTTTTATTGTTTAACTTTTACAATCAAATTTTATTAACTTCTTTGTTTTTTGTGTTAACTATTGTTCCTTATATCCCAAATGTTCCCTCTTGCTATTTTTGTTAATGTATGTCCTATAATAGTTTAATAGAAGTCTGTGAATGGTAAAATATTTTAACTTATATATCTAAAAATATCCTTGTTTTGCCCTTGCTCTTGGATAATTTAAACGGTTTTAAAACTCTAGTTATTCTTCCTCAGTACTTTAAAAATGTCATCCTCATCTTCTGGGTCTATTGTTGCTAATGAGAGGTATGCTGGCAGTCAAGCTGAGATGCCTTTGAAATCAATGTTTTTCTTTCTGATAGCTTTTAAAATTATTCCCTTTATCCTCAAATTTCTGTAGTTTCATCCTGTGTTGTAGCAATTTAATAGGCTGTGTCTTCCAACTAAGGACTCGTGTCTTTCTCAATTTTGATCAATTCTCACTATTACCCTGTCAACTATTGCTTATCTGCAATTCCCTCCAGTTTCTTTTTCTGGGACTCCTAATAGACATATGTTGGAGTTTCTCAATCAAACTTCTCTGTTTAATAACAGCTTTCTCATTATTTTTACCCCTTTCTCTTTTGGGGCAGTGTACTGTATAAATCCCTCAATACTAATGTCTGATTCAGAAATTATTTCTCTGAGTTGGTCTAGTCCAGGGTTTGCCCACTTATTGATATTTTAAAAAATTAATTTCCATAATTTTCATTTATGATATTTCAAGCAGGTTCTTTTAAAATATCTACCTGTCTTATTTCTTCCTTTTTGTTCCATAAATTTTTCAAGTTTTCCTTCATATATGTGTGTGTGTGTGTGTGTGTGTGTGTGTGTGTGTGTGTGTGTATACATATATTTTGTTGTCATTGTTGTGACCTGCAGCTTGAGTGATCCTAGCTCCCCAACCAGGGACTGAACCTGCGCCCTCGGCAGTGAAAGCGCATAGTCCTAACCACTGGACCACCAGGGAATTTCCAAGTTTTCCTTCATTTAAAACTTAAGAGTACCTTAAGCATATTTAAAGTCTTTGTTAAACCATCTACAAAATTCATCTGGAGTGTATTAATGACTTACTTTATTGATTTTGCTTTTTCTTAGCATTCAGTTTCTTTGTGCTTTTTTTATCATTTTTTTTTTACATCTTTATTGGAGTATAATTGCTTTACAATGGTGTGTTAGTTTCTGCTTTATAACAAAGTGAATCAGTTATACATATACATAGGTTCCCATATCTCTTCCCTCTTGCATCTCCCTCCCTCCCACCCTCCCTATCCCACCCCTCCAGGCAGTCACAAAGCACCGAGCTGATCTCCCTGTGCTGTGTGGCTGCTTCCCACTAGCTATCTACCTTACGTTTGGTAGTGTATACATGTCCATGCCTCTCTCTCGCTTTGTCACAGCTTACCCTTCCCCCTCCCCATATCCTCAAGTCCATTCTCTAGTAGGTCTGTGTCTTTATTCCTGTCTTACCCCTAGGTTCTTCATGTGTCCATCATCGGATGAATGGATAAAGAAGATGTGGCACATATATACAATGGAATATTACTCAGCCATAAAAAGAAACGAAATTGAGCTATTTGTAATGAGGTGGATAGACCTAGAGTCTGTCATACAGAGTGAAGTAAGTCAGAAAGAGAAAGACAAATACCGTATGCTAACACGTATATATGGAATTTAAGAAAAAAAATGTCTTTGTGCTTTTTTGAACTTGGTATTCAGGCATTTTAAGTTATGTGTTTGTTTACATTCTTAAATTCTTCCCCCCCCCCACCCCCTTCCTTTCTCCCTCCCTCTTTCTTGCCTCTCATTTCCTTCTAGGTACTTCCATCAGACTCCCTGAGAACCAGGTCTTGTAGCGGCTTTGGGGGACTTCTTTCCTGTGGAATGCTGCACGTATATGTGTCCTGGAACCAGCACATGGATGATTTGGTTCTTTTGCCCACCCCGCCTCCCGTCAAGCTCACGGTTTCTTATAAATCTCTACACCAGAGTGCACATCAGCAGAAGTTATTCTGTGGCCTCCTATTTTCCAAACAGTCCAAAGCAGCAAGGTTACTTCTGCTTCCCAACCTTGATTCAGCTCCCTCAGGTCACAGAGTCTTCACCCACCAGCCGGGGTGGCTGTCTCTGCCTGCTTCATGCCAAGGGCCCAGCAGATCCAGACCCCAGCGCTTTTCTGCTTCATTTGTGGTTCAAGAGATCTTTAATCTTGTTTGGGGGGTCCAGCTATATTACCATGATGCTCTCTTTCTATACATTTTATCTACTATTTGCTCTAAGTTTGGAGCAAAGTGGGTCAAATTGTGAGCCCCTTGCACCCTCTGGACTGGAAGTTTACCTAAAGTCTGAGTTCTGGTTTTTATTTGATGCTTTTTATCGACCTAGAGGTCAGCACTGTAAGCAGGAGGTGACTTGGCTTCCAAATATGGGAATTTGGCCCCCAGCACTGTGGAACTTTAGATATCTTTATCTAATAGTTTCCAGAACTGAAATTGATGCGAATAGAGTTTTATTGCCAGTGAGGCAAAGAACACTAAAATCCTTTGAAATTTTTTAGTTTATGGTCCTTGAATTCAACAAACTTCATGAGTGCTTTTCCTTCAAATTATCTGTAAATATTTTTTTTAAATTGAATTATCATATTTAACTTTTGTTTATATATCTTTTATGCTGCCATAGCTATTCTTCTATCAAGTTGGCCCCTTTTCTATCATCTCTAAAACTGAGGGAGAGACCAGCAATAAAGCTGGACAGGTATGTGGCTGACAGGGAAGGGACCCTCTGCCCCGGCCTCATATTTCAGGTGAATGGAATGCAGAAACTCCAGGTGAGTGGGACGACTTGGTTTAGTTGCTTAGGGAAGCAAAAGCCCTTCAGTTTTCCCTCCAAGGTTGCCTGGGGAAGTAGAGATGGCTGCCAGGACTGTCTGGGCTCAGAAGCCAAATGCAGCACCCCTGCCCCCCTCCATGAGTTTCAGGGAGCAGCTAAAGGCTTTCTTGTCTGGCCTGGGGTGGAATAAGAGGACATTGGGAGTTGATGGACCTCCTGGGGGCAGAGGACTTATACTTGGGGTGACGACTGCAACCTCAATGGCATTGATTTTGCAACTGGAGACCAGGGAGACCATGGAAGCCTCATCAGGTGTCAGGTGGGGAAACACCCCAGCTAAAGACTCAATGAGACTGTTCCACTTCAGTAAATGTGCCAGAGAAGGACACAGGACAACCACTGCTTAAACATCCCCCCTCCCTCCAAGATGCCTCAGTAACACCAATCCATTCTGGAAAAAAGTGTTTGGAAGAGGACTGGAACATTCTGAATTGACTCAGTTTCAATGAGATTTTGTCCCTATAGAAATGACTATGGTAACATTTCCTGCCATGAGGAGGAATGGGCTCTTAAAATTAGAATGATTTAAATGGAAATAAAGTTCTCTGTTTTGGGAAAAAATAATTTGTGGGCTATTGACCTACCAATGCGCACTCAGGTAAAGATACAAAAATTCATACTTTTTACCTAAAGTCTCCATCACTGCACCCTGCCCAGCTCCACCCAGAGCTCCAGATCCTCTCGATTTTTCAGTCTATTTCAATATAGGGCTGTTTCTCAACCGGAGTGATTTTTCCCTCCAAGGGGCATTTGGCAATGTCTGGAGACATATTTTGTTGTCACAATAGGGGGGTGGAAGGTGCAACTGGCATCTAGTGGGTAGAGGCCAGGGATGCCGCTCAACTTCCTACAATGCACAACAAAGGATAATTCAATCCCAAACGTCAAAAGTGCTGAGGTTGAGAAACCCTGAAACAGAGGAACATTCATCCTGACTTGGGGGTGGTTGCTGTGGAGGTCCATGTAACGGTAAAGACAGATGTAGATAAAAGAGGGTAACTAGGCCAGAATTACTAATATTTTTTCTTTCTTTTTTGGGGGGGAGGGGGAGGGGCTAAACTTTTTGATTCTGATATTCAGAGCTGCGGGAGAGAAACCTGCACCTTGAGACCAGAAGTGGAGGCTTCACCTGCCCCTGCCCCACCCAGGGGCCCTGAGGAACGTAATCCATTCACAGTCCCCTGAAAAGGGTGAGGCCCTTCTCTGATCTTTGAGCCTGGGGCCCTATACCTTTGCGTGCTGGAGCAACACAGGACAGCAGATAAGAGCAGAGGCTTTGAATTCTGAACTCAAAGCTTGATCCACTCCTTGTAGGCTCTACAACCATAAGCAGCATTCCCAACTTCACCATGCTTCCGAATTCTCATCGAACAGAGCCAAGACCAGTCTCCACGTCAAGGATGTGTTAGATTTCGTTTCAGCTCCCGTGGTGTGTAAAGTCAGTAAGTTTCCTCCTAAGTTGGCCGAGACTTTGCCCATCTTTCCATCTCTCACACACACTTTGTGACAATCACAAAGACATATGGACACCTACTTTTCCCTGCGTCTTTTTGCATTATGTTAATACCATATCATTTAGTGCTTGTCAGGTGATCTCTCCTACTCTTTCCTAGTTGTTTCAACTTCCTACTTCCTGGGTCTGACACCGTATCAGGCTCCTTTAGTATTTCCCATTGTGATTAATCCACTTGTGTGTGTGTGTGTGTGTGCATGTGCACAGACTCCGTAGCTGGACAGCTGGTCTCCAATTCTGGCTGCTGCTAACTAGCTCTGTGACTTTCAGCTACTTATTTTACCTCTCTGTGCCCAAGTTTTCTCTCAGTAATATGGGGATAGTAATAATATATACCTCACAGCGTGGCTGTGGATTAAATAATTTAACATATATAAAATGTTTTGAACAATGCCCGGCATATTTTAAATTATATATATGTGTGTATGTGTGTGTATATATATATAAATATAAGTGCTAGTCGTCATCATCATCATCATCATCATCACTATTTTGTGCTTCATGTTAAGTCCCAAATAATTACCAACTGATGGGTCATTTGATAATTTTGAGGGTGTGACTGTGTCTTACTTATCTTTGCTTTGGCTACAGCCTTGACCTGGAGCCATATTCAGTTTCTAATATCAGAAGGAGCAAGTTGGGGGGTACGGAGGAGATTCTTGAAGTATCTCTCGATGGTAAGACAAACGCCCAAAAAGGTTCCGCCTTTGACTAGTCTCTCTACTTGTGCCATAATCTTGCTAGAACCTCTTTTCATCATAGTTTTACCAACTGCTGTGTCAACACATTACCTTAAAACGAGTGGGGAGAGTACTCAGGAACTCACTCCCCACTGTCTCTCTATCCCCAGAGCCCAGCACAAGGTAGTATAACGAGGGTGTGTCGCATTGAATTGTGGCATCCAAACTGGCTAGGTAATTCCAGAGGAGGTCATTTCTACATGTGCCTCAGCAACACAAGAGATCAGCCACTTTGTTAAAAACTAGAGCAGACCAGGTCCTCACACCCCCATCACCATTCTTTCCAGAAAGGTTTCCTGACTTATTTTATTGACTATCAATGGCTATTTATCAGGTTTTACATCATTAGTGAGCATCAGAGACTCTTAATTTGCAACTGTTAGGGAGCCACCCAGTAGAGTTAAAAAAAATGAAGACAGAAATTCCATTTGGCCAAGGCTGCTAGACGATGCATTACATGGAAATACGTAGCTGACACTTCCGATTCATCTCTCATAAAACAGGAACAACAGGATTCAATTAAACTTCATAAGCGTGTAGTTAAGTAACCACTGTGTGGGGGGGGGGCAGAAGTGCTGTGCCAGGCGCCTGGGGTATATAAAGATGAATAAGATGGGGACCCTGTCCTCAAGGCACTAACAGGTGGTGGAGGGGAGAGATGGGGCTCTGATCCAGTGGAAATGGAATCAGAAAGAGCTTCATCAAGAAGAGAGCATCATATAACTGATTCAATTTGTTGTACAGCAGAAACTAACACAACATCGTAAAGCAATTATACTCCAATAAAGATGTATTAAAAAAGGTCATTTCTGGGCTTCCCTGGTGGCGCAGTGGTTGAGAGTCCGCCTGCCGATGCAGGGGACGCGGGTTCGTGCCCCGGTCCGGGAGGATCCCACGTGCCGCGGAGCGGCTGGCCCGTGAGCCATGGCCGCTGAGCCTGCGCGTCCGGAGCCTGTGCTCCGCAACCGGAGAGGCCACA